>NC_041381.1:132392028-132401513 GCF_002162155.2 Triticum dicoccoides | reverse complement strand
AAATCGGGCTCGTGTCCTTCGGTGGCGTGCGTGGTACGCACATTAGGCAACCCCAACCAGACGAGCCTCAGCGTTTCAAGTCGAAATATCCGGCGGCCAGAATTCCAGCCCTAGGAAATTCCCCTCATGTCCCCGGTCCATAATGACTACCGATGAACAACAGAGGGATGCTTTAGTAACTAGACAACGCTACCTACCGTGCCGAGCACGGTTCAATTCCCTCGGTCGCCGCTCGTCAAGGTCACCCATCAACTGCATTGCCTAGTACTACTACTACTACTACACCATGATGAGCACAGAATTGAGCCCGTTTGTTCCTGCCTAGTACTTGAGTTAATATGTCAGGCAATCCACTGGTACAGAAGGATCATCCTTTTACTCTGCATATATAACTTGTCTAAAGTCTAAGTAAGCAAAATGTTTGACCAAGTCCTTTCTTAAGAAATACAATAGGACAGATGTACGGCTTGAAAATTTATTGCATGATGCAGGTTATGATATTGTTTCGAATCCTGGATCTTAAATTTCAGAAAATCCAAAAGTGAGCATGAATTCTTGAAACTGAGCATGGTCACGTGATATGGCACAAATATTACTTCGTAAGTTTTTTCTTCAGTTTGAGACAAGCTGCTTATGACAAGTTGCACAAATGAAGAGCCAAGGTATTTTGGAACAAAGACCTGTCACGTTAAGGCGAACGTTTTCACTATTGAAACCGTGGGAGTTTCGTGTCGCCACGAGTCCCCGCTTCTCATCAGCAAGTGCCGTCGGAGCAAGCGTGTGATGAGTAGACGGGAGGCGTGCGAGAAGATCGCTGCGCCTGCTGACAGGGAGGCGTGCGAGCAGACCATTGTGTAGGCTCACCGGGAGGCGAGCCCTTCCCAACTGCTCCCACTTTTAATGTCGCCGGTGCCTCAGTTTAAAATCAACCCCGCACTACCTGGTATCTCTACAATCTTCTCTCTTCCTCTCCGATTCTCCTGTCGTCTACCTCCAACTAGCCTGACCTAAACGTACGCCATGCTGCATCATGATGGTCTGCCCCTAGTGTTCCAGTTTCCTGAGGAAGACACCCAGCCGGAGTCTCAAGAACATAAGGCGCTTTGGGACGAGCTTGAACTGGCCTTGCGGGAAGACGCCGCGCCTGTCCCCGCTCCCATTCCGGCTCCCGTCGCCCCGACTGCACCAGCGCCCATCCTCGTGGCATTGATGGGCTGCAAGCCGCACATTGTCACCGAGCTTGATCCCACGGGGTTCCACGAGGTCCCCGCTGACTTTCACGTGCCCGTGCACCTGCCAGCGCCTGCGCCTGCGCGTGCACTGACATGTGCACCCGTGTCGTTGCCCGTGCACACGGATGTCTCCGCCTCACCATTGACAGCGCCTGTCCCCTCGCGGGTGCCAGTGCCCCCCTCAGCGGCATGGATGGCCACTGTCGATTGCTTCCTTGCACCAACGCCAGTCGCCTCCTCCCGCCAATTGACTCGCTCCGAAGTCTAGAACATTTTGGCCTTCCTTGAAGCTAGGCCAACGCCCAGGAGTACGCCAACAACAGCGCAAGACGCCGCCGTCGCTGTCGGTTAGTGGCCCGACGACACACAGAGCACGACAGAGGAGCCGCTTCCCGTCGCAAGACGCCCCCGCCGCTGCCGCGTAATCTAAATTTGCCATGAAAAAGGTTCGGATTGCCATGCTTAAAATCCGAACGTTTATCATTTCCGTTTATTTTATATCGATCGTCGTATAATTTAAAGTCGGAGTCATACTGAATGAAATCTATGGTTTGATCAATTGAATGTTCTACTAGAGCCGTATCAAATTAAATATAAAACTTCATCAAGCCACATGTATTCCTTGTCATCCAACGACCTAGACTGCTTCAATATCGAGCGCTCAACACGTTTAGCTTGCAGTTAATTTCATGCCAAAAATAGTGCTAATCACATAACAACACGCAAATAATATCCTACTTAATATCCGCATGCACTTAATATACTTCCAAATTAATGTGCATTGCACGTACACACTGACTAGTGCTGCTAGTACATGAAACTGGTGCCGTGACTTGTGAACACGTCCAGATATGGCCAACGGCAACATCGCCCGCGAGTTCTTCGTGTTTGCCCGTGCGTCTAAACGCAGAAGGGGAGGAGAGAGAGAGAGAGCACACATGGAACCCACCAGTAAGTGAAGGCGAATATTACTAAAAATAATATTACATGTTATCCATTAAATAGGTTGTGGTAATATAAAAACATTATGTGAACAAAGGGGGGTACAACAAACATTGCTATTCTATGTATGTTCCCTATTGACGTGCGGCTTGAAGGCCCGGTCACATGTTCGATCCTCATCCTTTATTTTTTAATTTGTATATGGGTGCAAATTTGTTTCATGACATGTGGGCCCCTCGGTGTGTAGTTTGTAGCACTTTAATTTGTGGGTCGAATTTTGTTCCACTCCAAGTGGACTATTGGTGTGCAGTTTTGTAGCTTATTTATAATAATTAAAGAGAACAACATAGTTTTTTGCAATAATACCATGGTGCGACGTTGAAGGCGAGAAAGGACGTGCGAGAGAGCGATGACCAAGCCAGAGGGAAATCAACTAGGGGAGTTGCGGGGGTTGCAACGGTGTTTGGAGCAGTTGTGGGCCGAATGCTACGAAAATATAATCTAAACTGATCGGAATAAATGCCTACACAAATTAATCCAAGGTTGGAGTGCCACTTGCAATGTAAATAGCTCCGGCTTTGTGAGGGATGGAGAGGTAGTAGCTTCAATGCGTGGAATATACGGTGTGAGAAAGCAAGGTCAATCGAGAGACATATAGATAGAGAGACAAAGTGAGTGTGGTCCGACATTCATTGAACAGATATATATGCTCTGGAGAGATATTGTCCGATTGAGCTTTTGGCAAGGGTGAGGGCTGTAAGATAGAGCTTGAGAAATGATCCAGTCACAGACGTGTAGATATATTTTGTGCGTGGGAGGAAGCAAGGTCAATTGATCACATAGGGTCGCCGTGCGATCGAAAGAGTGAGACGGGTTGGAGAGAGTGACCTAGATAGACAATGTGCGTGAGAGAGTATACAATGTGAATAGGTCGAATTGGGCTCAAACATGGTGATACATCGTTTTTGTCTGAGAAAGAGCGAGGTCAATCAAGACATACAGAGAGAGAGAGAGAGAGAGAGAGATTGAGTGAGCATGGCCCGCCATGAGTTCGAAAGAGTGGCGGCGGCTTGGATGGACTGACCTAGATAGACAATCTGCATGAGAGAGTATAGAGTGTGTCGATCGAGGCCCGAACAGGGAGATATATCATTTGTGTGTGAAAGAAAACAAGGTTAAACGAGATTCAGATAAAGAGAGCAAGATTGAGCGAGTGTGGCCCACCATGCGGAAGAAAGAGTGAGACAGTCTCGAGGGAGTGACCTAGATATACAACGTGCGTGCGTGCGCACGAGAGGTTGGGAGGGCTAGATAGGCAATGCATGTATTTAGCGCGATAGGGTGAGAGGGAGAGGGGGGGAGAGAGAGCTCAACATGGGGTGCAATGGCGGGTGTGTGAGGTAAATACATTTGGTAACAGAGTGGAAAAAGGGGTTGTGTAGTTGAGAGACTTAGAGATCGAAACATGGAGAGAAAGAATGAACGTGTGTTGGAAACCGATAGCTTCATAAGGTGGTAAGAGAGGAAGATTGACCGATACATGAAGTATGTAGTGTGTGTGTGTGGGGGGGGGGTGTTGTTGAATGTACATAGTACGAGACTTAACATCGATGTTTCAATTCGGTGTACATTGTAAGATTTGAACTGAGGACCATTCATACGAGTAATTATTTCGAATTTGTGCCATACTAAGTTTCGAAAAGTTTACATTGACTCAATTTGTTGTGCTTTTTTGTAGGTCATATTTTTGAATCCATCCAAAAGTTTTCTCACTACCATGGTGTTCATCATATACATATGAATTTGTATTAAAAAGTAGCATGGATATAGTGAAATGCGAAATCCACGTTAAAATTGGAGATCGCTACGTGACACACACTCTAATTCAAATAACTAATTATGTGACACACACTCTAATCCACGTTAGCGTGGATACCGTTTCATTTTTTTTCAAATAACTCCTCATTAATTAATTGATAGTACTCCCTCTGTTCACTTTTATAAGACCTTGAAGACATTTCAGACAATGTGCAAAACAGTTCATTTTAAGTTGTCTGAAACGACTTACAAAAGTGAATGGAGGGAGTATCTCGTTTTGAATGACTAATTATTGCAAGGAAAACACGGGCATGGTAATACATACAGATTCATTTGCAAATGAAAGAAGATTCGTTTGCATTCTCAAATGTAGGCGCACCAGGCAGACCAGGGTCGTGTCGGGGTGGACGCTGCTACGTCCGTCGTCGATGAACATCGGACCCTTATGGGTACGGTGGTTGGAAAGATTTAGGCTGCCGAAAGCAGGCTGAATGAGTCCTGTCTTGGCCTTATAAAGGCTTTTGAGATATGGTTTCTAAGGAACCTTTAAAGAATCATCATGATATGAGGAGTAGCCCCTGATGCACTATCCGGCAAAAGAGAGCCGGGCAGGGGATCAAACCTTCTATTGTAATGAGAATCTCTGTTTAATGATGTATACCCATTTGTTTGAAAACAGCCGTCTGTGAAGAGGACTGCCGCTCATGATGCGGAAGTGTCCGAACTGAAGCAGAGCCTGGAACGGGCCGAAGAAGAACTTGGCCATGTGAATAAGCAATTAGAGGAGAAGCAAGGTAATGTTTAAACATTGTCTTGCATTGGGCACAAATGAATAAGTGTGCCTATTGAAAAGTATTTATGTCATGCGCCCTAGGAGTGAGTGCCAAATATGAGGCGTTGAAAAAGACGGCGGCTGATGCCCGCGAGAAGGCTGTCACCGAACAGGCGCTTCGCGAAAAACACAAGGCCAGGGTCGTTACAGCTGAGCGGAAGCTCCAGGAGGCTGTGACGAAAAGCGAGAGCTTGGAGCAGAGTCTAGTAGGGAAAGAATTCGAACTCTCCCAAGCTCTTCAAGCCGCGGAAGATGCTCGAGAAGAAGCCCAAGGTGCTATACAAGACATTCAGGAGGCCCGGAAAGTTGCAGCTGGTAAGGCCTATTTTATCTATGGCCATTATTACGTGATAGTGCGGAGAACTCTAAGCGGCAAGCTGAATTCTTGATTTTGTAGGGGTGTTTGCGGATCTGCCTCACAACATATCAGATGCTGCCCAATTTTACCAGACCGAGGAGAGGGAGTCTGCAAGGAGGAACTTCTGGTCGCAGTATCTGGCGCCGAACTATCCGGTGCCTTTTATCGATCAGCTGAAGCAGCTGGTCGAACTGCACCAGGCGGCCGAACTAGCCATGTAAGACTTGGTTATCCGGCTGTGGCCTGCAGAGCAAATTCCAAGCAGTTACTTCGGACTCGTGAAGCGGATTGTGGGTGCCTGTCCTTGGCCTGATACTATCAAGCGACCAATCTGTATAGAAGGTGCACGCATGGCGCTTTCCCATGCAAAAGTGCATTGGGGGAAGCTTGATGCGGAGAAGCTGATAACTGAGGGGCCGTCGGAGGGTAAGGAGCATCGCAAGCCCGAACTATATTATGAAGGTGTAATGAAGGGTGCCCGCCTGGCGGCGGATAAGTGCACCAAAGACATTATATTTCCCTGAGGGCATTCTTGCCAATGTTTGTAATATGGGATAATGGCACTTTTATTATATGTTTCCTGTTTTGTTTGAACATATGTTCTTCCTTTGCGGCTGTTTATTGTATGTAAATTCTGAGAGTTGGCCAGTCGTCGGCTTCAGCCCCCACGTGAGAAGTACGGGTGTCAGGACCCCGACTCAATGCCACATCGATCTAGCATGTAACATCTCATATCACTTTGCGGCCTCACGCACGGTATTCCCACGGGTGTCGTCTTACCTTTGCCCGGGACCGTTTGCGCCTTTTGGCACACGTATATGATAGTGTCGCTAGCATCCATATGATAAGGAGCCCGGGCTGACATGGCTAGTCGTAAACCCAAAGTGGCACTAACTTACAGGGACAGGCATCCGTGACCCAGCATCGAACGTGTCGGTCATCAGCGAGTGAATCCAGGCTGTAGCACTGGGCTAGCAGGACTCCGGAGAACCGGGCTGTAGCGGGCTAACAGGACTCCGGTATTCATCGCGTGACATTTCCCCGAAGGGACAGACACAGGAACGAAGAAGGACACATGCCGGCCAGCCTAAGTGTTCCGGAGCAGTAGCAAGCTACCATGGCTCGGTGGAAACACTAGGAGACATTTCCCGGTAAGAGAGGCTACTAAAGATAAACAACTAGATAGTCAGATCCCACACATACCAAGCATTTCAAACATACACACAATATGCTCGATATGTGCAATACAACATGGCATCACAAGATGACTCTACGACTCAAGTAAATATTCAATAGGCTCCGAGGAGCGAGATATTACAAACATGGGTCTTATGACCCAACAATCAGAGCATACAAGTCAAAGCACATGCGGAAGCTTAACATGTCTGAGTACAGACATCTATAAATGAAAAAGGCTGAGAAGCCTGACTATCTACCAGATCCTGCCGAGGGCACAAGATCGTAGCTGAGGTAACAAGCTAAACGTCGAAGTCCACGCGGAACTACTAGTGAGACCGAAGTCTCTCTGCAAAACATAAAATAGGCAAACGTGAGTACAAATGTACCCAGCAAGACTTACATCAGAACTAACTACATATGCATCATTATCAACAAAGGGGATGGTGGGGTTTAACTGCAGCAAGCCAGCTTTGACTCGGTGGCTATCCTAAACTACGACTGCAATGTAACTCTTTTGAGGTGGCGCACACGAGTCCACATATTCACCATATCAATACACCACTATGGAACCGCTCCCGTCTCCCTACGAGAACGCCATCCATAGCACTCACGCTTATCTTGCGTATTTTAGGGTATCCACTTTCACTTGTCTATGAACTGATATAAGCAACCCAGAAGTCCTTTTCCGCGGACACGGCTATTCGAATAGATGATGTTAACCCTGCAGGGGTGTACTTCTTCACACACGCTCTCACCACTTACCGCCATTTACACGACATGTACTCGGCAACCTTCAAGCGGAAGCCCAACGTGGGTGTCGGCCACGGCCTACCTAAACACTCAAGTCTCTAGTCCAGGTTTATCGCCTATTCGGGTTCCATCCATGAGGAGATCCGGCCGGAGTTTCGCTCACAGCCCCAAACGATGTGAACAGGGTTCCGTGACACCAAACGGGCGCCCGGTATACCCGGCCACGTGCCTACCGCATCACAGCCCACCCCTTCGGTCAGCGCTGCCCACGGCCTCCAGCATACTACAAACACCAGAAACTACTTGCAACTCCTGGACAGAGGACAAGGGTGATCAAGAAGCCGAGAGGGTCCATTGGTTTCGGGCCCAATGCGTGGTAGTAGCTGAATCATGGATCACAAACACAGAACTCAGTTCCTGAGGACGGCTGCAATGAGACAACCCACCATGTACTCCTACATGGCCTCTCACCGCTACCTTTACCAAAACGTGTTCACACACTTAGCTCACACACAGTAGGACATGTTCACACGCCTCTGATTCATCCCCGATGAATCAGACCTGACTCAACTCTAAGCAGTAGCAGGCATGACAAACAAGCAAGAATGAGTAGGCACATCAGGGCTCAAACAACTCCTACTCATGCTAGTGGGTTTCATCTATTTACTGTGGCAATGACAGGTCATGCAAAGGATAAAGGGTTCAGCTACCGCAGCAAGTATCAAATATGTCGTTGTTGTCCTAATGCAGTAAAAGAGAGCAGGAGCGAGAGAGTGGGATTTTATCGGAATGAACAAGGGGGTTTTGCTTGCCTGGCACTTCTGAAGATAACATTGAGTCTTCGTCAGTGTCAACGATCACCTCATCGGTATCACGTCTATCGAGAGGGGACAAATACCGGCAACACAAAAGGGAACACAATCAATGCAATGCACAATATGATGCATGATCATGACATGGCAAAATGAATGTGTTTTGAGCTAATGCAACTAGCAACAGATTAAATGAAGTTGGTTTGAATACAAGATTCAAACTCAAACTCCATATGTGATTATTTAAATGCCCTTTATATGATTTGTGCTAAACAGCATCTATAAGTTGTTCTAACATGCATGAAAATGGTACAAATGGATTCCTTGAATTTTTCTGATAATTTTACATATATAAATTATTTAATTTGGAGTTACGGTTGAATTTCTATGATTTATTGAAGTTTTAGCTATTTTCTGGAATTTCCTGATTATTTATAAATCCACAAAATACTTATTGCGTCAGCCCCACGTCACTGTGACGTCAGCAGAGTCAACTGGGCGCCCCAGGTCAAACCTGACCAGTGGGGTCCACTGGTCAGTGACTAGTGCTGGTTAGTGACAATGACAGGTGGGACCAGGTCAACAGCCACGTCAGCTTGGTCAAAGCTGACGTGTGGGCCCACTAGGATTAGTTAAAAACTAAACAGAAACTAATCTATGATTAATTAGCAGGTGGGGCCCTGCTGTCAGTGTCACAGGGTTAATTAGCAGGGTCATTAGCCCTAACGACGACGCCACGTCAGCACACCGGAGACCAGCCGACGGCGACCACAGAACACGGCGAGGGCACGCCGGACTTGCGCTAGAGGCGTCAGTTTGGCGCGCTGAGGGCACCAGGGGATGGCCCTTGCTCTCGCGCATCCAGAGGACCAAGTGGGAGGTCGTGGGGTCGCTGGAACTCATGCCGGCGACGAGCTTTGGCGGCGATGGTGTTCGGTGGTGCTCGGGCGCGTCGCTACGGTGCATCAGTGAGCAAATGGAGAGGCTGGGCAGCACCTGCTAGACATGGGGAGCACTAAGAGCAGCTCAGTGAGGCCAGGGGAGCACGGAGGCTATGCGTGCAGCAGCAATGGCGGACGGTGGCTTTGGAGCTCGTGGGGAACGGCGCTACGGCACGAAGGAGAGCATGCTGAGTTAGGGGAGAAGGTCAGTGGCTCACGGCGATGACGAGGGGACGCTCGGCAAGGTCGGGGGCGGTCCGGAGCCGACGAATTTGACGAAGATGGCCGGCGGTCCCGAGGTTGAAGAAGACATCGAGGGCGGTGTTGCGGCACGTCCGGGGCCTCGTGGCTCGTTGAGGAGGTAGAGGGAGGACCGGCGGAGCTTCCTGGGGTGTCGGTGAGCCGTGGGGTGGCCGATAGCCACGGTGGCTCTCGTCGGTGGCGGCGGCTCCGTTCGGGTGAGGAGAGCAGAGGAGGGGGAGAGTGTTCGGGGAAGAGAGAGGGAGCAGCGAGGGAGGAAGAGGAGCGAGGGGACACGAGGCGTCGTCGTGGCGTCGCTAGGGAGATCGGGGGAAGCAGGAGGTGGCCGAGCAGGGTGGAGGTGGCGCGCGCGGCGGCGTC
>NC_041381.1:132381125-132391331 GCF_002162155.2 Triticum dicoccoides | reverse complement strand
GCCAGGTAGGTGGCCCAGGTGGCCTTCTCTCCCTTTCTATTTATTTCTGTTCTGTTTTGTTTTGTTTTATTTAATTTATTTTGCCACTGATTTGAATTTAAAATAATTCAAACAATGCCAAAAACTCCTCTGAATATTTTATATTGCTAGAGGGACTTTTCCAAAAGCTTATGAAATATTTCAGGGGGTATTTGAAATTATATTCTAATTATATGAATATAATTCAAATTCAAATAGCTAATGAATTAAATCCAAAGTCCCAAAAATAATTCCTTAAAAATGTTCAATATTTTGGTTGGGACCAGAACCCTTACCAAAATTTATCAAACATTTAAGAAGAGCATTTTTGGAGCAATGAATGAGATTTCTAGGGTTTTTGCCCCTCTTTTATTTAAGTTTTTGAGGCTTCCAAAATTCCTCAGTTCAAGTTTCGAAAATATAGACATGATGCACACATGAAGCTAGCCTAGAGCACTACCAGCAGCTAGGGATGTGACAACTCACCCCCACTAAACAAGAATCTCGTCTCGAGATTCAAGCATAGGGTAAGGTGAAGGGTAACGCAGACTAGTATAATCTTCACAATCCAGGGTGCACTTCAGTTGAGCGTTGATTCATTCACCATCATTGTCTTGAAGTCTTGCTCTGAGAAAATTCTGTCAACATGACATGGAGGGAAAAAGGAGACTCTAGAAGGGTCGATCTTCTCGAAGATCGAACAACTCACGGAATGAGACATAGGACCATCTCTCGGGTTGAGACACGAGATACACATCAAGAGGGGTGGAAAAAACGGATGACGAAGGTTCACTAGGTAGACAACAATTTCACGCTTAAGAAGGTGGTAAACGATTGTCAATGTAGCAAGGAGTTGAGTTGCCATGATACCATAACGATACACCTTAGGGAAGGTGACTCGTAGAGATATTCCCTTAAGTGGCAAAAAGAATTACTTTTGATTCAGAGATCATTGAAACTCTTTAAACCAGCCTAAGACAATTCTCGAGCGATCGTTTGGAGGGGGTTAGTAGAATGGCATACTCGGACTTGGATGATGTGGATTACCTTGTTGAAGACAACGCAATGGATGAATTTTCTTATCACCGGAAATGGAAGAGACCCATGGTAGAATGACACATTGACGGTGCAAGCTGGGAACAAAATGCAAATGCTGGGAATGATTCTGGTAACTGGGGAAGAACCCAACAATAGAGAGTGGATTCACTGTTTGAGAAGGTCACAACATTGCCGAGGGAACTGAGAGCATCCCAATTAGAGCCGATGATAACACGTAGCGCTTGTGCATGCTCTCAAGAACTTGAGCATTTCCACAATCATCAAGGTTTCATCAACAACCGCGTCAAGGGTGCTGACAACACAACATACTACCATGATGAATAGCGATGGACGATGCAGATGCAAAGGAGGATAACACTTTCTCAGATTTCACCTTAGCGAGCCAAGGAACAAAATCTGGATGATCGACCGAGAGACATTTAGCACTCCGCTTCTAATGTTCTCCTTGATGTGCTAGCGTAATTCACCCATAGATATGGTTTGATATCTAGAACATCAAGTAAAAAGGTCGGACTTCGGGATCTCAAAATCCATAGGGGCAACTAGGGAGTAAATCCTACGAAATCCCTATGGGGAGGTGGCCAACTTCCTCAAACAAGATACTATAATAGTAGGTCTACCGGATGGGTGTGTTGGCCACGACATCCACCTTGCCGGTTATTGAGAGACCAATATTATAATTCTTGGGAAAAGTTCCAACCATCACATCTGCCTGAGATTCAGATCTGGTTGGTGTCAGGATATTCCAGACTCATCGAGTCTAGAAAGAAAAATGAAAGTTTGCAACACAAATCGATGAGATGACGTTGCGAGATTCTCAGGAAATGAACTATGATAGCAAGCTCCAAAACATGAGCTGGTTCTGCTACACACATGTGAACACGTTGTCCTAGACAAACATTATCACATGGTAGTCTTACAATAAAACACTACTGAGTTCAGGTGGGGAACCCTTATTAATGACATCGAAGTCTCCACGCGTGGAAGTCCAAAGAGTTCACCTTGGACAGACTCCTTTATCTTTGAACAACTCAATCAGTGGCTTGGTGTGCTAGGATATACATATGGAATGAAGATGATCAGTCTAACAGACCACAGAACTCTTTGCACGTGCATGACTGACTTGGGATGATTCCAAAGGAGGTAAAACAAGCCTTCTCAAATTCATGGCGGCAACTTACATCAAGTGCACATGAATTTAGAGGGACTCACTTCTTTTGTCCAAACATATGCTTCACGAACGAGTCATGAAGATAATGCTTACACAAGTTTCCAACACTAGCTTAATGTTTAACAAAATCATGGAGGAGATAAGGATGTTGTCAATGGGCTCAACAACAACTCATCCAGGTTTCCATATTAGTGGAATTCCACAATTATGTGAACAAGGTGATAGCATTGGTCAGACCCGAAAGATATAATGGTGTATGCTCGAGGAACAACCACGAGTAAGACAACATTACGAATATCACTGGTTCTGATTTGATTTGACGATAGCCCATACTCAAATCAAAGGTTTGGGTAAGATAATAGATCCAACAATTGATCACGAGGATCAACCAATAAAGATATCATCTTTCTTAAACACACACTACACAAGAATATCCCTTTGGAACAAACTAAGTTAGGCAAGCTTTTATCTTCCAATTCTCCAAGTTGTTGTCTAGCTTAACCAACTAGCTCAGGGATATCCAACACAGATTCTTGTACAAAGGGTGGTTCACAAGAAACCAACTTGATCACGGGCTCAACATAACAGTCAGGAAATAACCCGGTAACACTTCCAAGAAGATATTTGGAAAGTCACGAACCACCGGTATGTTACTAAGCTCGAGAACAATCTTGCCTTTCAGGGCAAGACGATATGATCAAATAAGCAAGGATTGGCACTATCCTAACTCACTGATCGGAGAGTGCACCAGAAATAAGGACTAGGTAGCACAATCAACCTTAGGGTGACGATTCAATAATCAACACGCTAGGAATGAGGTTATCGTCCATTTAACTACTAAGCAATGGAGTTGCTAGCAGTATTGATTTCACACGCCATGATTCATTTGTCGGCATTCCGGTTACAATAACATGGAAACCGAGAAATTATCATTGATGACCAGAAGTATTACTGCGTCAAGAATTCATAAGATGGTGTGCAATTCCCATGATATTCCTGATATAAAGATGGTAATACTTCAAGGTAGAACAGACCAGAAGCTGGATTGGCATTTTGATCTGCGGAATACAATTGCTTTGACCCAATCCTAGATATGGATGAGATTTTGGAGTTTGTTTCTCCTATTCATTCTGAAATAGAATGGCTTGGCGGACCACAAGGGTAATAGGCATTGACGAACGAATGCACGCATACTCTTGACTATCAATTGATAGGCGAGGGTCGGAAACAACTAAGATGGGACAACTCAAAAGAACATATGATTTTCTGAGTTGTGGATGCATGGATTAGCATGTCGAACGAAGTTCAACATATTTCTTCCGGATAACCCATGCAGAAAGGTAGAACTGGCAGAGCCACAATATATAATGGAGAACTCATCAAGAATAATCCTGTTGTGATATTTCAGTTCAACGAGGAACTTCTGCCATAAGTAGTTCATGGTATTTGGAAGAAGAAGATACCACGGACTTCAAGGACTATCGCAAAGGTTACTAATATCCTAAAGGCACTAGCAATTACTATCAACATGAAGTAGGTAGAGTGAATCTCGGGTTCAAGAACCCAGGAACAGAATACCTATTACTAGGTAGCATCACGGGATGCTTTCGAGAATGATGGCCAGAATCATCACACTGGGAACACAAATCATGGCTAAATTACTAGATGATCCCCTAAGACACCTAGGGTCATAATAATATCTCCAACATATATGTCAAGGTAACGGAGTACCTCAACTCACTGATTAGTGTGGTTAATCTGGCCCAAAGGAACATCGAAACGGGAGGAAGGAATTTGCAAATTGCTTCAAACTATTTAGAAACCTGGGATGACTCGGACAGCATAACGGCTGTAAATGCTCAGAGAAGATTTGAGACATTTACCAAAGGGTGGCATAACCACTCAGAAGCACAATATCAAGGTTTGGAGAACAACAATTACCATACAGAAGTAGTAGGAACTGACTGAGATTAGAACCATCAATCCTACAAGTCTACGGATAGTAACACGTGATCCTGATAGAAAGAAGAGAAATCCTAATTCCTTAACCCCGTAGGAAAGATAAGATGACTCAGATCAGAAGGGCATAAGGTATAAGGAGTAAAAAGAGCCTTATGTTCCATCCCACAATCAATTCCCTTATATAACTAAAGAATTTCTAGACTCAACTTCGACCAGTTTGGCTTGGTAATCCTACAGGCAGTCAAGCTCTGATACCAATGCTGTCAGGACCCCGACTCAATGCCACATCGATCTAGCATGTAACATCTCATATCACTTTGCGGCCTCACGCACGGTATTCCCACGGGTGTCGTCTTACCTTTGCCCGGGACCGTTTGCGCCTTTTGGCACACATATATGATAGTGTCACTAGCATCCATATGATAAGGAGCCCGGGCTGACATGGCTAGTCGTAAACCCAAAGTGGCACTAACTTACAGGGACAGGCATCCGTGACCCAGCATCGAACGTGTCGGTCATCAGCGAGTGAATCCAGGCTGTAGCACTGGGCTAGCAGGACTCCGGAGAACCGGGCTGTAGCGGGCTAACAGGACTCCGGTATTCATCGCGTGACATTTCCCCGAAGGGACAGACACAGGAACGAAGAAGGACACATGCCGGCCAGCCTAAGTGTTCCGGAGCAGTAGCAAGCTACCATGGCTCGGTGGAAACACCAGGAGACATTTCCCGGTAAGAGAGGCTACTAAAGATAAACAACTAGATAGTCAGATCCCACACATACCAAGCATTTCAAACATACACACAATATGCTCGATATGTGCAATACAACATGGCATCACAAGATGACTCTACGACTCAAGTAAATATTCAATAGGCTCCGAGGAGCGAGATATTACAAACATGGGTCTTATGACCCAACAATCAGAGCATACAAGTCAAAGCACATGCGGAAGCTTAACATGTCTGAGTACAGACATCTATAAATGAAAAAGGCTGAGAAGCCTGACTATCTACCAGATCCTGCCGAGGGCACAAGATCGTAGCTGAGGTAACAAGCTAAACGTCGAAGTCCACGCGGAACTACTAGTGAGACCGAAGTCTCTCTGCAAAACATAAAATAGGCAAACGTGAGTACAAATGTACCCAGCAAGACTTACATCAGAACTAACTACATATGCATCATTATCAACAAAGGGGATGGTGGGGTTTAACTGCAGCAAGCCAGCTTTGACTCGGTGGCTATCCTAAACTACGACTGCAATGTAACTCTTTTGAGGTGGCGCACACGAGTCCACATATTCACCATATCAATACACCACTATGGAACCGCTCCCGTCTCCCTACGAGAACGCCATCCATAGCACTCACGCTTATCTTGCGTATTTTAGGGTATCCACTTTCACTTGTCTATGAACTGATATAAGCAACCCAGAAGTCCTTTTCCGCGGACACGGCTATTCGAATAGATCATATTAACCCTGCAGGGGTGTACTTCTTCACACACGCTCTCACCACTTACCGCCGTTTACACGACATGTACTCGGCAACCTTCAAGCGGAAGCCCAACGTGGGTGTCGGCCACGGCCTACCTAAACACTCGAGTCTCTAGTCCAGGTTTATCGCCTATTCGGGTTCCATCCATGAGGAGATCCGGCCGGAGTTTCGCTCATAGCCCCAAACGATGTGAACTGGGTTCCCGAGACACCAAACGGGCGCCCGGTACACCGTGCCACGTGCCTACCGCATCACAGCCCACCCCTACGGTCAGCGCTGCCCACGGCCTCCAGCATAATACAAACACCAGAAACTACTTGCAACTCCTGGACAGAGGACAAGGGTGATCAAGAAGCCGAGAGGGTCCATTGGTTTCGGGCCCAATGCGTGGTAGTAGCTGAATCATGGATCACAAACACAGAACTCAGTTCCTGAGGACGGCTGCAATGAGACAACCCACCATGTACTCCTACATGGCCTCTCACCGCTACCTTTACCAAAACGTGTTCACACACTTAGCTCACACACAGTAGGACATGTTCACACGCCTCTGATTCATCCCCGATGAATCAGACCTGACTCAACTCTAAGCAGTAGCAGGCATGACAAACAAGCAAGAATGAGTAGGCACATCAGGGCTCAAACAACTCCTACTCATGCTAGTGGGTTTCATCTATTTACTGTGGCAATGACATGTCATGCAAAGGATAAAGGGTTCAGCTACCGCAGCAAGTATCAAATATGTCGTTGTTGTCCTAATGCAGTAAAAGAGAGCAGGAGCGAGAGAGTGGGATTTTATCGGAATGAACAAGGGGGTTTTGCTTGCCTGGCACTTCTGAAGATAACATTGAGTCTTCGTCAGTGTCAACGATCACCTCATCGGTATCACGTCTATCGAGAGGGGACAAATACCGGCAACACAAAAGGGAACACAATCAATGCAATGCACAATATGATGCATGATCATGACATGGCAAAATGAATGTGTTTTGAGCTAATGCAACTAGCAACAGATTAAATGAAGTTGGTTTGAATACAAGATTCAAACTCAAACTCCATATGTGATTATTTAAATGCCCTTTATATGATTTGTGCTAAACAGCATCTATAAGTTGTTCTAACATGCATGAAAATTGTACAGATGGATTCCTTGAATTTTTCTGATAATTTTACATATATAAATTATTTAATTTGGAGTTACGGTTGAATTTCTATGATTTATTGAAGTTTTAGCTATTTTCTGGAATTTCCTGATTATTTTTAAATCCAGAAAATACTTATTGCGTCAGCCCCACGTCACTGTGACGTCAGCAGAGTCAACTGGGCGCCCCAGGTCAAACCTGACTAGTGGGGTCCACTGGTCAGTGACTAGTGCTGGTTAGTGACAATGACAGGTGGGACCAGGTCAACAGCCACGTCAGCTTGGTCAAAGCTGATGTGTGGGCCCACTAGGATTAGTTAAAAACTAAACAGAAACTAATCTATGATTAATTAGCAGGTGGGGCCCTGCTGTCAGTGTCACATGGTTAATTAGCAGGGTCATTAGCCCCTAACGACGACGCCACGTCAGCACGCCGGAGACCAGCCGACGGCGACCACAGAACACGGCGAGGGCACGCCGGACTTGCGCTAGAGGCGTCAGTTTGGCGCGCTGAGGGCACCAGGGGATGGCCCTTGCTCTCGCGCATCCAGAGGACCAAGTGGGAGGTCGTGGGGTCGCCGGAACTCATGCCGGCGACGAGCTTTGGCGGCGATGGTGTTCGGTGGTGCTCGGGCGCGTCGCTACGGTGCATCAGTGAGCAAATGGAGAGGCTGGGCAGCACCTGCTAGACATGGGGAGCACTAAGAGCAGCTCAGTGAGGCCAGGGGAGCACGGAGGCTATGCGTGCAGCAGCAATGGCGGACGGTGGCTTCGGAGCTCGTGGGGAACGGCGCTACGGCACGAAGGAGAGCATGCTGAGTTAGGGGAGAAGGTCAGTGGCTCACGGCGATGACGAGGGGACGCTCGGCGAGGTCGGGGGCGGTCCGGAGCCGACGAATTTGACGAAGATGGCCGGCGGTCCCGAGGTTGAAGAAGACATCGAGGGCGGTGTTGCGGCACGTCCGGGGCCTCGTGGCTCGTTGAGGAGGTAGAGGGAGGACCAGCGGAGCTTCCTGGGGCGTCGGTGAGCCGTGGGGTGGCCGGTAGCCACGGTGGCTCTCGTCGGTGGCGGCGGCTCCGTTCGGGTGAGGAGAACAGAGGAGGGGGAGAGTGTTCGGGGAAGAGAGAGGGAGCAGCGAGGGAGGAAGAGGAGCGAGGGGACACGAGGCGTCGTCGTGGCATCGCTAGGGAGACCGGGGGAAGCAGGAGGTGGCCGAGCAGATTGGAGGTGGCGCGCGCGGCGGCGTCGCGGTGTCCGTCCTCCTGGCAGGGAGGAAGACGACAGGGGAGGGGGGGGCGGCGGTGGGCTGGGCCGTTGGGGGAGCTGGGCCAGGTAAGTGGCGCCAGGTAGGTGGCCCAGGTGGCCTTCTCTCCCTTTCTATTTATTTCTGTTCTGTTTTGTTTTGTTTTATTTAATTTATTTTGCCACTGATTTGAATTTAAAATAATTCAAACAATGCCAAAAACTCCTCTGAATATTTTATATTGCTAGAGGGACTTTTCCAAAAGCTTATGAAATATTTCAGGGGGTATGTGAAATTATATTCTAATTATATGAATATAATTCAAATTCAAATAGCTAATGAATTAAATCCAAAGTCCCAAAAATAATTCCTTAAAAATGTTCAATATTTTGGTTGGGACCAGAACCCTTACCAAAATTTATCAAACATTTAAGAAGAGCATTTTTGGAGCAATGAATGAGATTTCTAGGGTTTTTGCCCCTCTTTTATTTAAGTTTTTGAGGCTTCCAAAATTCCTCAGTTCAAGTTTCGAAAATATAGACATGATGCACACATGAAGCTAGCCTAGAGCACTACCAGCAGCTAGGGATGTGACAACGGGGGTGTTCGGGGTATTTCTGAAAATACTTTACCCCATGATTGGGTCCTTATAAGGAGGTGTTTCTCACCACGAACCAGACAATCGGACTATAGGGCTTTACTACTCTCACTTAGGCATAGGAATTCGAGTATGGTCGGCGCAGCCCCTAGTGTTCGGAAGACCGGACTAGGGGCTCTATTGGCACCTGATCGGGAGACCGATCCATCGCAATCTGCATTTTATAGTGGCGTTATGCGGAATAAATATTTAAGGATTTTGCAGCCTCTCGAATAGCTGACCAACTCTCGCTGCATCATGACAGTCGGTTTTCGGCTTTCTCTACTGAGGTGCTCGTCCGGCAGAACCGGGACACAATCGCAGTAGTTCTCCCAACGCTACCTTAGCCGACGGAACGGAATGTAAGGTACCAAAACATAGGAGCCGGGAAAACCCAACCAATGACCCAAGACATGATTCGGAGCTAATGCATATAGTGCTATAAGTTCGGGGTGCCGAGCGACCGAGAAGGTGGTCGAACTTTATTGCCGTACCTTGAAGCCCCTGGCATAACCAGGCATAACACGAAGCGTGGCTGCCGTTGTTATGGCAAAGAGGCGTCGATGATAAACGATGGTCGGTGCATGTTTATTTAAGTCTACGCATTGCAGTAGTATGATATGTCTATGCATATGAATGCGATTTATGATTATGAAAAAGAGATGGTTTTTTGGTGGAACCTGTGATGGCCGGACTTTGGAGGGGGCTGTGAATGGATCGAAAGTGAATCCAAATTGCCTTCTACCTGCATGGTCCTGTCCTTGTATGTCCGGGCCGACTCCATGCTGCCAAACCTGTTCTGCATAAAAGTTAGTTTGTGAAGGTAAATGCGCGAAGGCCGCCGAACGTCCTCCTGTGGTTGGTCTAAAGGTTCCTGATCGGACCCTGGTGACCCCGGCTTCTATACCAGGAAACAGCGTGGACTCCTCAGTTGGTGTCCGGATTGTTGGCTGTCATATCAAAATATTGACAGGTGAGCACAACTTGCTACTCTGGCAGGTGTATGATTTCCGCTTCTAAGGGCGGGGTTTGGCTTTGCACGCAGGTGTGAGTGTATCACCGGTGCTGGCCTAGTGATTTACCACGTGGAGTCTAGTCAACGTGGTTCATCCTGTTAGCGTATGGTGTGATACCGTATGTGGGGAATGCGCCGATGACGAGGCCTTATTTGGTTATCTGAAAACAACCGTTAGAGCGGTGGGCCAATAAACCTGGCCTTTGCACCTGACATCTTGTAGAAGGTGCTATTTGTAAATTCATACCCGCAGGGACTTTATGTGTTATGGAGCCCCTAGACTACTATGTTTGGGGGTACGACAATTGAATTGCTGTGGTTTGTATGGTAGGGGGCGATCGGCCGTACTGTTGTGCTCTGGGTGCGGGGGGGGGGGCTTTTGACTAGATGCCTCCCTTCATTGTTTCCAGCACACGCCCGGTCGCTTTGCTTTGGAGATCCGACATTCTCTATCTGTGAGTAGAT
>NC_041381.1:132370361-132380571 GCF_002162155.2 Triticum dicoccoides | reverse complement strand
ACCCGCAGGGACTTTATGTGTTATGGAGCCCCTAGACTACTATGTTTGGGGGTACGACAATTGAATTGCTGTGGTTTGTATGGTAGGGGGCGATCGGCCGTACTGTTGTGCTCTGGGTGCGGGGGGGGGGGGCTTTTGACTAGATGCCTCCCTTCATTGTTTCCAGCACACGCCCGGTCGCTTTGCTTTGGAGATCCGACATTCTCTATCTGTGAGTAGATCTTGATCAGCTTGAAGCTGCTGCTGCTTCTTCTTCAGGCTTCTCGCAGTGGCAATAAGCCGGCACTTGAAGCGCTCCTGCTCTGCGGGGTCTTCGGGTACACCGAACTCGTCGTCGCCGAGGCTAATCTCGTCTTCGGAGGAAGGCATGTAGTTGTCCTCCTCCGGATACCCGTCCGTGATAACCCACAAGTATAGGGGATTGCAACAGCTTTCGAGGGTAGAGTATTCAACCCAAATTTATTGATTCGACACAAGGGGAGCCAAAGAATATTCCTGAGTATTAGCAGTTGAGTTATCAATTCAACCACACCTGGATAACTTAGTATCTGTAGCAAAGTGTTTACTAGCAAAAGTGTTATGAAAGTAATGGTAACAGTAGCAACAATAAAGATAAATGTTTTTGGGTTTTTGTAGTAGTTGTAACAGAAGCAACGGAAAAGTAAATAAGCGAAGAACAATATATGAAAAGCTCGTAGGCAATGGATCAATGATGGATAATTATGCCGGAAGTGATTCCTCATGCAATAGTTATAACATAGGGTGATATAGAACTAGCTCCAGTTCATCAATGTAATGTAGGCATGTATTCCGTAAATAGTCATACGTGCTTATGGAAAATAACTTGCATGATATCTTTTGTCCTACCCTCCCGTGGCAGCGGGGTCCTAGTGGAAACTAAGGGATATTAAGGCCTCCTTTTAATAGAGAACCGGACCAAAGCATTAACACATAGTGAATACATGAACTCCTCAAACTACGATCATCACCGAGAAGTGTCCCGATTATTGTCACTTCGGGGTTGTCGGATCATAACACATAATAGGTGACAATAGACTTGCAAGATAGGATCAAGAACACACATATATTGATGAAAACATAGTAGATTCAGATCTGAAATCATGGCACTCGGGCCCTAGTGACAAGAATTAAGCATAGCAAAGTCATAGCAACATCAATCTCAGAACATAGTGGATACTAGGGATCAAACCCTAACAAAACTAACTTGATTACATGGTAAATCTCATCCAACCCATCATCATCCAGCAAGCCTATGATGGAATTACTCACACAGGGCGGTGAGCATCATGAAATTGGTGATAGAGGATGGTTCATGATGACGACAGCGATGAATCCCCCTCTCCGGAGCCCCAAACAGACTCCAGATCAGCTCTCCCGAGAGAGATTAGGGCTTGGCGGCGGCTCCGTATCGTAAAACGCGATGAAACTTTCTCTCTGATTTTTTTCTCCGCGAGACGGTATATATGGAGTTGGAGTTGAGGTCGGAGGAGGTCCGGGGGGCCCGCGAGATAGGGGGGCGCGCCCTAGGGGGGGCGCGCCCCCCTATCTCGTGGACAGGCCTTGGGCCCCCTGGCCCTGATTCTTTCGCCAAAAATTCTTATTGATTCTGAAAAGTCCCTCCGTGGATTTGCAGGTCGTTTCAAGAACTTTTCTTTTCTACACATAAAACAACATCATGGTAGTTCTGCTGAGAACAGCGTCAGTCCGGGTTAGTTTCATTCAAATCGTGCAAGTTAGAGTCCAAAACAAGGGCAAAAGTGTTTGGAAAAGTAGATACGTTGGAGACGTATCAACTCCCCCAAGCTTAAACCTTTGCTTGTCCTCAAGCAATTCAGTTGATAAACTGAAAGTGAAAAACAAAAAACTTTTACAAACTCTATTTGCTCTTGTTGTTGTAAACATGAAAAGCCAACATTCAAGTTTCAGCAAATATTACGAACTAACCATACTCACAATAACACAAAGGTCTCACAATTACTCATATCAATAGCATAATCAGCTAGCGAGCCATAATAATAAAACTCGGATGACAACACTTTCTCAAAAGAATCATAACATGATATAACAAAATGGTATCTCGCTAGCCCTTTCTGAGACCGCAAAACATAAATGCATAGCACCTTTAAATATCAAGGACTGACTAAACATTGTAATTCATGGTAAAAGAGATCCAGTCAAGTCATACCCAATATAAACCAATAATAATGAATGCAAATGACAGTGCGCTCTCCAGCGGATGCTTTTAATAAGAAGGGTGATGACTCAACATAAAAGTAAATAGATAGGCCCTTCACAGAGGGAAGAAGGGATTTGTAGAGGTGCCAGAGCTCGATTTTAAAATAGAGATTGAATAATATTTTGAGCGGCATACTTTTGCTGTCAACGCAACACCTATGAGATGGCTGTATCTTCCACACTAAATGCATTATAGGCAGTTCCCAAACAGAATGGTAAAGGTTTATACTCCCCCAACCACCAACAAGCATCAATCCATGGCTTGCTCGAAACAACGAGTGCCTCCAACATACAACAACCCTGGGGGAGTTTTGTTTAATTATTTTGATTTTCTTTGATATTTTTGGATCATGGGACTGGGCATCCCGGTTACCGAGCCTTTCTCGTGAATGAGGAGCGGAGTCCACTCCTCTGAGAATAACCCACCTAGCATGGAAGATATAGGCAACCCTAGTTGTTACATGAGCTGCTCGAGCATACAAAACAGAATTTCATTTGAAGGTTTGGAGTTTGGCACATACAAATTTACTTGGATCGACAGGTAGATACCGCATATAGGAAGGTATAGTGGACTCAAATGGAACAACTTTGGGGTTTAAGGAGTTTGGATGCACAAGCAGTATTCCTGCTTAGTACAAGTGAAGGCTAGCAAAAGACTGGGAAGCGACAAACTGAGAGAGTGACAACAGTCGTAAGCATGCATTAAAATTAATTCACACCAAGTACAAGCATGAGTAGGATATAATCCACCATGAACATAAACATCGTGAAGGCTGCGTTGATTTGATTCAACTACATGCGTGAACATGTGCCAAGTCGAGTCACTCAATTCATTTAAAGGAGGATACCATCCCATCATACCACATCATAATCATTCTAATAGCATGTTCGCACGCAAGGTAAACCATTATAACTCATAGCTAATCAAGCATGGCACAAGTAACTATAATCTCTAAATGTCATTGCAAATATGTTTACTTCATAATAGCTGACTCAGGAACGATGAATCATCATATTTACAAAAACAAGAGAGGTCGAGTTCATACCAGCTTTTCTCATCCCAATAAGTCCATCATATATCGTCATTATTGCCTTTCACTCGCACGACCGAACGAAGTGTATAATAATAAGAGTGTACATGCATTGGATTAAGCTGGAATCTGCAAGCATTCAATTCAAAAGAGAAGACAAGTAATATGGGCTCTAATTAAATAAACAATCATGCATATAAGAGCCACTAAGCATTTTTAATAAGGTCTTCTCGACCCCCAAAGGAAAGAAAAGAAAATAAAACTATTTACACGGGAAAGCTCCCAACAAGTAAAAGAAGAATAAGAAATCTTTTTGGGTTTTCATTTTAATTTCTACTACAAGCAAGGAAATTAAACTAACTATTTTTTTGGTTTTTCTCAAGGTTTATCAAACACACAAGAAAAAGACTAGAAAAAGGAATTTAAACTAGCATGGATAATACAATGAAGAGTATGAGCACCGACGACTAGTGTGTGAACATGAATGTAAAGTCGGTAAGAAATACGTACTCCCCCAAGCTTAGGCTTTTGGCCTAAGTTGGTTTAATACCAAGGACCGTCGCTACTCTCTCCGGTGTAATGAGAGGTGTAATCAGGATACCACTGGTTGGTCATCTCCGGATCCCACTGGACAGATGATGCACGATAGGGGTCCAGCTCAGGTTCCGGTTCAGGTTCTGGAGTAAAAGCTTGAGCTCGATGATTGTTTACCGCCTCAGGTGTGACAAGAAATTTTTCTGCAAGCAAATCAAACAACAGAGGTGCAGGCAAGATAAGAATCTCAAAGTGTTTCTTATTGAATCTAAGTTTATACAAGAGCATCCTATCTTTGTTATCAACAATAAACTTATGTGCTACCATGCTCCTGTAATCTAAAATGTGAAGAGGCAGTTTAGTCTCTTTTTCCTCATGGTGCCTAATGGGTATCTGAAAATGTCTAGCAAGACGTGCATCATAGATACCTCCGAATATGGGGCCTTTTGTATGATTAAGGGCTAGCCGTTTAGCAATGACGACACCCATATTAAAACTATTGTCTCCAAGCAAGGCATGTTGAAGAATGATAATATCGGGAACAGTCAAGTTTCCACTATTCCCATGACCGATCAAGCATCTACTAGCAAATATGGTAAAGTAGCATAAAACAGGAAAGTGTATGCTAGAGACTTTTGCTTGGGAACCCTTCTTTGGCTCTTCTACAACAATAATATTAACAAAGCCAGCCACATCTTCACGATGGGGTTCCTCTAGTTCTCCCTCATAAGGTATCCTACATACCGTGCAAAAATGACGTAAAGACATTTTTTTCAACTCGTCATATAAATAAAATGATACTTCAGGCAGTGACTTCTTAGGATAAAAATAAAAGTTTTGCACGAAAGTATTGGTGAGTAAGAGATACTGATCGATTCGGTCATTGATGAAACCGGTGAGGCCTGCAGTCTCGATTAAAGCATAAAAGTCTTCATAAATTCCAGCTTCTCTCAAGAAATCATCACAGGGCCATTCACACGGTCGTACTTCCGCTAAGCGAGGAAGATTATACTTGACTTTTTCCTTCTCTTTAGCTTGTTTTTCCTGGGAACTTTGGCTAGGAGAGCCCCTCAAAAGTTTCCTCAACATTTTCTGAAAATTTCTGAAATTTTAGTAACTTCAAAATAAAAGTGCATAAAAGTAAACAAGATTGATAGCAACTACTCCTACAAGTGCCTAGAGCCCATATCATGCATTAGAATTACTTTGGACCTAAAAAATTTAACATGCAAGCTCAAGAACAGGGTCACCAAGACAGCAAGGATTTGCAATGAATAAAGCACTAGAGCAAAAACTAATTGGACCAATGGATGAGTCACATACCAAGCAACAATCTCCCAAAGCAGTTTTGTGAATGGAGCTTTGAGCTAAGAGATCGAAAATCGCAGCAAAACGAGCTAGAACTCGGGCTTGAGCTGGATGGGGATTTTTTTGGGTAGAAGATGGAGTGTGTGGGTGCTGGCATAAGTGAAGGGGAGCCACCAGGGGCCCATGAGACAGGGGGCGCGCCCTACAAAGGGGGCGCGCCCTCCTCTCTCGTGGCCTGGTGCTTGCCGCTTTTGCAGTGTTTTCAGTGCCTAAAATCCTCAAATATTCCAAAAAAAATCATACTAAATTTGCAGGGAATTTGGAGCACTTTTATTTTCGGACTATTTTTTAATGCACGGATAATTCAGAAAACAGACAGATAATACTATTTTTGCTTTATTTATTCTAAATAACAGAAAGTAAAAAGAGGGTATAGAAGGTTGTGCCTTCTAGTTTCATCCATCTCGTGGTCATCAAAATGAACTCGCTAACAAGGTTGATCAAGTCTTGTTAACAAACTCATTCCGAATAACACGGAATCGGAGAAATTTTGAACAACACTAAGTTACCTCAACGGGGATATGAAAATCCCCAACAATAATAATATCATACTTTTTCTTGATAGTAGGGAGAGGAAATTCAAAACCTCCAAAAATAATAGTTGGAACCTTTTCAATCAATAACAACATGAACTTGAGATTGTTTCCTCGGAAAGTGTACCGTATGCTCATTGCCATTAAAATGAAAAGTAGCATTGCCTTTGTTGCAATCAATAACAGCCCCTGTAGTATTAAGAAAAGGTCTACCAAGGATAATACACATACTATCGTCCTCAGGAATATCAAGAATAACAAAGTCCATTAAGATAGTGACATTTGCAACCACAACAGGCACATCCTCACAAATACCGACAGGTATAGCAGTTGATTTATCGGCCATTTGCAAAGATATTTCAGTAGGTGTCAACTTATTCAATTCAAGTCTACGATATAAAGAGAGAGGCATAACACTAACACGGGCTCCAAGGTCACATAAAGCAGTTCTAACATAATTTCTTTTAATGGAGCATGGTATAGTTGGAACACCCGGATCTCCAAGTTTCTTTGGTATTCCACCCTTAAAAGTGTAATTAGCAAGCATGGTGGAAATTTCATCTTCCGGTATCTTTCTTTTATTTGAGATGATATCCTTCATGTATTTAGCATAAGGATTTACTTTAAGCATATCAGTTAAGCGCATACGTAAGAAAATAGGTCTAATCATTTCAGCAAAGCGCTCAAAATCCTCATCATCCTTTGACTTGGATGGTTTAGGAGGAAAGGGCATGGGTTTCTGAACCCATGGTTCTCTTTCCTTACCGTGCTTCCTAGCAACAAAATCTCTCTTATCATAACATTGGTTTCTTGATTGTGGGTTATCAAGATCAACAACAGGTTCAATCTCTACATCATTGTTATTACTAGGTTGAGCATCAACATGAACATTATCATTAGCATTATCATCAGGTTCATGTTCATCACCTGATTGCGTTTCAGCATCAGAGATAGAAGTATTATTTGGATTCTCAAGTGTTTCTATATTAGGTTCACTAGAAGTTTGCAAAGCCCTATCATTTTTCTTTTTCTTCTTCTTAGAAGAACTGGGAAGATCTAGATTATTATTCTGAGAATCTTATTCAATTCTTTTAGGGTGGCCTTCAGGATACAAAGGTTCCTGAGTCATTCTACCAGTTCTAGTAGCCACTCTAATGGCAAAGTCATTTTTATTATTCAATTCCTCAAGCAAATCATTTTGAGCCTTGAGCACTTGCTCAGCTTGAGTAGCAACCATAGAAGCATATTTGCTAACACGGTGAAGTTCATCTTTAACTCTAGCCAGATTATCACCTACGCGTCCTATCTCGAAAGCATTATTCTTTAACTCTCTACCAACATAAGCATTAAAACTTTCTTGTCTAGCCATAAAGTCATCAAATTCATCTAAGCATGGGCTATGAAATTTAGTAGAGGGCATTTCAACTTTATCATATCTATAGAGAGAATTTACCTTTACTACCTGTGTCGGGTTATCAAGACAATGTGGTTCTTCAGGCGGTATATTCAGGCCATGTATTTCTTCAATAGGTGGTAAATTCTTAACATCTGCAGCTTTAATACCTTTTTCTTTCATTGATTTCTTTGCCGCTTGCATATCTTCAGGACTGAGAAATAAAACACCTCTCTTCTTCGGAATGGGTTTAGGAATAGGCTCAGGAGTTGGCTCAATTGGTTCAGGAATTACTTCAGGAACTGGCTCGGGAAGAGTCCAATTATTTTCATTAATCAGCATATTATTCAATAATATTTCAGCTTTTCGACTGTTCTTTCCCTGAAAACACAACCAGCTCAACTATCCGAGTGGTCCTTGGAAGCATCGGTTAGTCCATTATAAAAGATATCAAGTATTTCATTATTCTTAAGATGATGATCAGGCAAAGCATAAAGCAACTGGAGAAGCCTCCCCCAAGCTTGTGGGAGACTCTCTTCCTTGGTTTGCACAAAATTATATACTTCCCGCAAGGCAGCTTGTTTCTTATGAGCAGGGAAATATTTAGCATAGAAGTAATAAATCATATCCTGGGGACTATGCACACAACCAGGAGCAAGAGAATTATACCAAGTCTTAGCATCACCCTTTAATGAGAACGGAAATATCTTAAGGATATATAAATAGCAAGACTTCTCATCATGAGTAAATAGGGTGGCTATATCATTTAGCTTGGTAAGATGTGCCACAACAGTTTCAGATTCAAGGCCATAAAAAGGATCAGATTTAACTAAAGTAATAATATCAGGATCAACAGAGAATTCATAATCCTTATCAGTAACACAGATAGGTGAAGTAGCAAAAGCAGGACCGGCTTTCATTCTAGCATTAAGAGACTGCTGCTTCCATTTAGCTAATAATTTCTTAAGATTATTTCTATCATTGCAAGCAAGAATAGCTTCAACAACTTCTTTGTTCATAACATAACCCTTAGGAACAACAGGTAATACATAATCATTGGGGGAACGTTCATCATCACTATCATCAATAATAGGTTCTTCAACATTTTCATCCCCCCTAAATCTAGCAAGTTGTTCATCAAGAAATTCACCTAATGGCAAAGTAGTATCACCCACAGAAATAGTTTCTTCATGCATAGAAGAAGTGGCATCATCAATAACATGCAACATATCAGAATTCATAGCTGTAGCAGGTTTAGGTGTCGCAAGCCTATCAATAACGGAAGGAGAATCTAGTGCAGAGCTAGATGGCAGTTCCTTACCTCCCCTCGTGGTTGAGGGCAAAATCTTGGTCTTAGCGTCTTTCATGTTCTTCATAGTGATCAACAGATATAAATCCCAAGTGACTCGGAGAATAGAGCTATACTCCTCGGCAACGGCGCCAAAAATTAGTCTTGATAACCCACAAGTATAGGGGATCGCAACAGCTTTCGAGGGTAGAGTATTCAACCCAAATTTATTGATTCGACACAAGGGGAGCCAAAGAATATTCTTGAGTATTAGCAGTTGAGTTGTCAATTCAACCACACCTCGATAACTTAGTATCTGCAGCAAAGTGTTTAGTAGCAAAAGTGGTATGATAGTAATGGTAACAGTAGCAACAATAAAGATAAATGTTTTTGGATTTTTGTAGTAGTTGTAACAAAAACAACGGAAAAGTAAATAAGCGAAGAACAATATATGAAAAGCTCGTAGGCAATGGATCAATGATGGATAATTATGCCGTATGCGATTCCTCATGCAATAGTTATAACATAGGGTGATATAGAACTAGCTCCAGTTCATTAATGTAATGTAGGCATGTATTCCGTAAATAGTCATACGTGCTTATGGAAAAGAACTTGCATGGCATCTTTTGTCCTACCCTCCTGTGGCAGCGGGGTCCTAGTGGAAACTAAGGGATATTAAGGCCTCCTTTTAATAGAGAACCGGACCAAAGCATTAACACATAGTGAATACATGAACTCCTCAAACTACGGTCATCACCGAGAAGTGTCCCGATTATTGTCACTTCGGGGTTGTCGGATCATAACACAAAATAGGTGACTATAGACTTGCAAGATAGGATCAAGAACACACATATATTGATGAAAACATAATAGGTTCAGATCTGAAATCATGGCACTCGGGCCCTAGTGACAAGCATTAAGAATAGCAAAGTCATAGCAACATCAATCTCGGAACATAGTGGATACAAGGGATCAAACCCTAAAAAAACTAACTTGATTACATGGTAAATCTCATCCAACCCATCACCATCTAGCAAGCCTACGATGGAATTACTCACACACGGCGGTGAGCATCATGAAATTGGTGATGGAGGATGGTTGATGATGACGATGGCGATGAATCCCTCTCTCCGAAGCCCCAAACGGACTCCAGACCAGCCCTCCCAAGAGAGATTAGGGTTTGGCGGCGGCTCCGTATCGTAAAACGCGATGAAACTTTCTCTCTAATTTTTTTCTCCGCGAGACGGTATATATGGAGTTGGAGTTGAGGTCGGAGGAGGTCCGGGGGGCCCACGAGATAGGGGGCGCGCCCTAGGTGGGGCCCCCTGTCTCGTGGACAGGCCTTGGGCCCCCTGGCCCTGATTCTTTCACCAAAAATTCTTATTAATTCTGAAAAGTCCCTCTGTGGATTTGCAGGTCATTCCGAGAACTTTTCTTTTCTACAAATAAAACAACATCATGGCAGTTCTGCTGAAAACAGCGTCAGTCTGGGTTAGTTTCATTCAAATCATGCAAGTTAGAGTCCAAAACAAGGGCAAAAGTGTTTGGAAAAGTAGATACGTTTGAGACGTATCAGTCCGTCGCCTGTTCGTTTGGGCTATCCTGCCCGTCTTCCTGCTCGGCCTGCTCGAAGGCGGGCTGATCGGGGTTGTTTTCATCATCGGCACCGTCCCGATTATTATCATCTCCGGTGCCGGTATTACCTTGGCGGGGCTTGGAGCGGCACTGGCGAAGCCCATGCTTTGCTTTCTTCTTGGAGGGGTTATCCTCCGTTGCCTCATCGCCATTGGTTTCTTTCGGAGTGTCC
>NC_041381.1:132350903-132370167 GCF_002162155.2 Triticum dicoccoides | reverse complement strand
TCATATGAAGAAGTGGTTGTCCACCGCCCTGTCAGCGGCGGCTCCTGTATGTCTCCGGCATCATCGTCCATACCGTCGATGTCTCTGAAGTCGAAGTCAAGCACGTCGGTTAAATCATCGATCATGGCAATGAAGTGGGTGGTGGGTGGGCAGCGAATTCCTTCGTCGCCTGCTTCCCACTCAAGCCGGACATAGTTCGGCCCAGAGCCTCCTGACAAAGAGAGAGACTTTAATGAGTTCAGCATGTCGCCGAAGGGCAAGTGCTGAAAGATGTCCGCAGCGGTAAACTCCATTACCGGAGCCCAACCTGGCTCGGCTGGCTCCAGCGTGTGCGGGCCGGGACCAACGACCAGACACGAGTCTGGGGCCCCGGGGTTGCAGGCCTCCACAGAGGTTAGACCTTTGTTCGGCTCCACCGGCAATGAGTATGCGGCCTTCGGGGCGGGTCTACCCCTCCGTCCTTGGGCAACGCAACCTATTCCGGATTTAAATCCAGGGCTATTGCAGGGATGATGTTCCGAGCATTGTAAAACGGCTGGTCTAGGCCGTGCTCGTCATGACTGTCTGGCGCTCCCGGCACAGGGCCGAATCCGTCGAAGATCAAGTCTCCGCGAATATCCGCCGTGTAGTTCAAGTTTCCGAACTTGATCTGGTGGCCAGGGGCGTAGCTGTCGATCTGCTCTAGATGGCCAAGTGAATTGGCCCGCAGTGTGAAGCCGCCGAACACAAAGATCTGTCCGGGGAGAAAAGTCTCGCCCTGGACCGTGTTGTTGGCGATTGAAGACGTCATCAGGCCTTGAAGCAACTACACAAAGGAACTCACAATGAAAGCACCAATGTCGGTGTCAAAACCGGCGGATCTCGGGTAGGGGGTCCCGATCTGTGCGTCTTAGCTTATGGTAACAGGAAGCAAGGGACATAATGTTTACCCAGGTTCGGGCCCTCTCGATGGAGGTAAAACCCTACTTCCTGCTTGATTAATATTGAAGATATGTGTAGTACAAGAGTAGATCTACCACGAGATCGTAGAGGCTAGACCCTAAGAGCTAGCCTATGATGGTATGATTGTAATTGTGATCGCCTTCTAAGGACCATCCTCTCCGGTTTATATAGACACCGGAGAGCTAGGGTTTACATGGAGTCGGTTACAAGGAAGGAAATATAATATCCGGATCGCCAAGCTTGTCTTCCACGCAAAGGAGAGTCCCATCCGGACACGAGCCGAAGTCTTGAGTCTTGTATCTTGACGCTTCTATAGTCCGGACGATGTGTACAGTTCGGCAGTCCGGATACCCCCTAATCCAGGACTCCCTCACCTCCCTCGCCCCCCCCCAAAACGGACGACGACAAAATAAGTTTGCTCTTCCACGTTTCAGATTGAAATATCTGGCGGCCCCAATTCCAGCCCTGCAAAATCTCTCTTCTCCACCGTCCCCTTCCGCGCCCAGATTGCTCAAATCCCCAATTCGCCGCCAACCCAAGCAAAGTTCGAATCGCCCCTTGTCTCGTCTCTTTCCCCACCGATGTGCCAAACGATGACAACAAAGACGACAGTCGCGCTTCACCACCGTATCGGAGCTACCTCATCTACGCCCTCGTCCACCGCACCGGGTGGTCCACCGACAACATCGGCCGCCGCAACTGACGTGCCTCACAGACACCGAGTTCTACCGCATCAAGTGCGCTTCACCGACGCCGTCTCCCAGCTCACCGGGGCTACTTCACCGAGCACATCGTCGCACCTCCGCCCCCCGAGGCCGTTGGGGCTTCACCAACGGTCTCGTCCACCGCATCATAGCGCTCCGCTGCCACTCAAGATCTACATCCGTGCGCGGCCATCCAACGCCAGCGTATCACCCACAACGGCTCTGAAGTGACCCGCACTCTAGCTAGGCGATCATGCCCAAACATCGGCCCGAATTAGGTATCCACACATCACTCCCTTGTGCATTGTTCCGACGATGTTTGGATATCCTTTCACTGCTCTCTTAGCTTACACGCCTATGCAACACTGACTTTAACTCTTATTTCTTCTGGAGATATCATCTGAAACAAGCAAATCCATTTTTAGCGAAGCATGACGTCACTATGGGATCTGGTACACATCCTGCACACCCATATAACCTTGTAAGTATCTGTCCTCCGGTACAACATCAAGGTTGATTCCTCTTATTTGATCAACCATTCGCCGTGTCAAAAATGCAGAGGGTGATGCAAGGAGCACAAGGCCTGCACATCCAATCAAGTGGTAACATGGACTTGTACATGGAACATCCCAAGCGCAAGCAGAGCTGCAGTGAGCCTGTACAACGAGCTAGCGTAAGTCCCTGCATTTCATTTAATTCATACTAGCATTCGTGTATGATTTGTGTGCAGTGGCGGATCCACGAATTCAAGTTACCAGGGGCAAACATTTAACTTAAAAAATACGAAGGCACTTGCACTCCGGAAATCAACATAACTTGAGAAATGTGAAGCTACATGCACTTTGAAAACCAGCTAATGATCCAAAGTAGTTCAGATTATAAACACTAAATGATGCAAGCAACAAAAAACACAAAATGCAACATGGTGTACAAGGACTACAAACATGGTATGTACCTACTTGAATTATTCGTCTCTGGTGAAAATATCAAAGTATAATTGCACCTATAACCAGTGCGCAAACTGCATGTGAATATATCTATCCTGCACAAGTATGCCAATAGTTTCAAACAACAGATTAAAAAAGTATTTATGCTATGTTGTCATGATACGGGGACTTTCTGGTAGATGGCCTCGACGTTTCCTCAAGCTATGAAAATGCACTATAATTTGCTTGTCATCAATGCCTGGAAATCTCTTTCTCTCTCAACATAGCAGATCATCATTAGACACTAAATCCTTCAATGAGCTTGCAAAATGCTTGCATTAGATCCCTCATTACACACTGTATGTTCATCACCAGGAGCATGTAAAATGTTTGCATCAAATCCTTCATTAGCAGTCTATTCATTAGACACTTCAGGCTCAAGAACAACATGAGCTTGTATGTTTGCATTGGAAACTTGATTAGATACATCAAATTCAGTCAGTTCAGTATTGATTGGGGGAGTTATAAAATAAGTAGAAATTGGTTTCATTTTATCATAGATTCCCTACATACAAGCAGTTTTACAACACCATCAGGTTTAACTATTGGCCAGAAATTGAAGAGTTGAATTAGATATAATCAGGGATGTGATGTACCTGCTCGTTGCGCATGCTACTCTTGCAAGCTGCGACTGTCTATTTGCGCAAGCTCGATGCCATGCCCGTGCTGCCGCCGCTGCCTCCCACGCAGTCTACACCCAGGGTTGGATCTTCATCTTCTTGTCCTTCTGTTCGCTTGAAGCCCGGCGATCGCCCTCCAACGAGGGTGCGAGGAAGTGCTATGTTGGTCTGTCCAGCGGCGGCTAGGTTAGAAGGGAACCAGACTGGAGGCTGGAGTGAATCAATTGGGATTTTTCCTGCTGTCGATCGATATGGGAGGCGCTTGTTTGGGCCGCGAGCCTGCTATAGGGCCTGCCTTGCACTTATGTTATTGTCCCATCCAAATTGAAACATTTTCTTCATTTTTTACATTTCCTGCTCGTGCGTTGGGACAAACAAAACAAGCCTGGGCCAACCTGGACGACTCAAACTAGGTGCACACTTTCCAGCCACCTGAGACGGCCTCCCATACCAGCCCCTATGGTGGCGTCACCCCTTTTTGCGTGTATGATTGGGTAGTGAAAAATATTCCAGTGGCTCTTTTGATTTACCCACAGAATGGTTGAATTGCTTGTTTCTATGAACTGCGTTCGCCAATAATGTGAAGGATGCCAGTCTTTTCATCCTATTATAGATTGCTTAGATCTCGATATGCCAAAAGTAATCACATGAAATATATAGTAAAAGCCAGTGTGATGTGTGTGGCTACAACTAGTCTGACTACACGTCCTCATATAACATATCAAGGACGCACCATCTTACCAGATTAACCATTCGACTTACCAATGCAGTGTGGGAAGAAAGAAGTATTGGGACTGCGTATCCAAGCAATTGATGCCATGGACTCCTTCGTACAACCTTGTAAGCGAAAAAGAAGTTGCAGTGTGCCTATACAAAGAACTAGCATACGTTCTGTTACCTGCTTCTCGGAATTTTAGTTAGCCACTTATTGCAAAATTGTTCAATTACGTTGCTTGGCTTAATTTAGTTTTCTACTGATTACATAATGCCACAGCCTGTTAATCATATTGTAGACTGTGCCTATATATGTGTTTGATACTTACTATTAAGAATTACATGTTTGCCTTAACTTAAATATCTACTTGTTTGTTTAACTGCTTTGCTGCTGCAACAGTGGGTTACAATGATGTTAATAACTACTTTTCAGCATCCAATTGAAACTCTTTAATTCCTTGTTTGTTTAACTGGTTTGCTGTTATAACTCCCAGTTGAGATCTTTTGCTAACTTCAACTTTTCTGAATCCAATCGGAACTTTAATGGCAAAACAGGTTAGCCCAAGATCAAAGAGCGAGGTCACCATGGACGTTGCATCATCCCACAACAGTGGCATCGGCCCAATCGTGCATCATGAATTGCCAACTGCTGATTCTCTAGAGGCTAAACTAGTGGTAGAAAGAGATTCTGCTTCTGCACTTAGAGATGAAGTTGACATGTTGAGGAAGCAAACAGCACAATCACAAGCAGTACTCAAGACAACCATTAAATATTTGGTGGATTTCAAAACGAAGCAAGCTGAGACTGACCAGATTGTTAAGGTCCTGAAGGAAAAAAGGAAATTAAATTCCTACTTGGTAAATCGTAGGTGAAATGTTCTTTCCATCGTTGAATAACCTTTGTGTTGTCTGTTCATGTAATCAATCAAACCATTTGTTTTATAGATCTTATAATAATTGTTTTTTTTGGTTTTTTGGTTTGTAATTTTATTTGAGCACAAGTCTGTATTAGTCGATAAGACTCAGAGACATTTCATTTGGATTGCTGTGCGAGACCTACAAATATGCCAATCGGGCTGAATGTGCATTCCGCAATAGTAGTAGTATAGATGGACCATAAGTGGCACGCATCGGAAAGGGCCAAGATGCTGGCTAAAAAAAGGATGCTGTTGTAGCCAAAAAAAGTACAACGGCCTGGCTTATGTATGTTAGTTGATATTATTGATCCATATACTCTATAAGTGTTTATATGTCTGTTAGTTCTGTACATTCTTTGTTGATTGACTCGGTATTTCAATCTTGATACATCGCTTGTGTACATATCTAAATGGGAGTACACATTATGCTGCATGTGACATTTGAGTTGGACATGAAGTGTTCCAAATATTCGAATTCACCTTAAATTGGATTCTAGCTTCTGAATTTGAGTATCGGCATTTGTAAACCATATTCATATATGACAGTGGAATACATCTTTTTCGTCCTTCTGAAGATATGTAAAAACACGTAGAATGATTTATAAAGATTGATCTAGGAATACAAAATGGATTCGAATTTAGTTGCCAGGGTAAACGTGGATGCTTATTGTCCCAAAATTCAAAGAAGCGGCAAAATTTCCACTCCCATGTCGGCTGCCCGAAGCCAAGTGTTTGGGAGATGGAAATTAGTGTCTACCTGTTATATAGACAATCCATTGGCCTGATTTCCAGTGCTCTAAATAGGGGTAGGTTAGTAACTGCAGTTAGACGTGACACGACCGCCTCTGAGCCCATTCCGACACGGTGGGCGTCAAACATGGGCGGCAAAACACATTTGATTCAAGCTCGTCCGAAAGACCTCTGTTTCTCCCTCCATTCCCCATTCATACACGGTGGGCGGCAAAACAAACTCGCCTCGGCCGAAATCGATGTAGGCAAATATTTTCAATAGGGGCAGGTTTGTAACTTCACTCAGACGTGACACAACCGCCCTACCTGTCAGCCCCGTTCATACACCGTGGGCGCCAACCATGGGCGCCAACCACCCTTTCCTCGCCCGAAATTGCTCTGGGCAAATATTGGCGAGATGCGAGATTACCGTCCTATCCCCAATCGATGAGACGTCCAAATTTTAAACGGGGGCTAAGTTCTTAACTTTCCCATATTTCAGACAGGCGCGTCCCAAAAACATGGTTCCCCGTACCTCTCCCTCCATTTTCCGATTCATACACCGTCCGCGCTAGAATACCCCATCCCCACACCAGCCTCCGTCCGCCACCCCATCCATCGCCGCCGTCCTCCACCACATCCATCGCCACCATCCTCCACCATGCCGGAGCGCCTACCGAGACCGCGTCGTCCACTGCTAGAGATGGACGTTTCTCATCCATGGCGACGGACCAATAGCCTTGCATCGCATCCTCTCGATTCATCAGCGCTGTCGTCCTCTTCGCCGGGGCCGCTCACACGACCTTCTCTTCCACCGCAACGGGACTTATCCCCCGATGCACCCGTCTACCGTCGCAGATCTGCTTCAACGCCACCGACAGCCATCGCACCCCGGATGCCTACACGGCGCCACAAGAGAGGTGGTACTTCATATCTCCTCAACTTTTTGATCTCAACCAGAAAATAGATCTTACCTTGGTTACTCTACTTTCTTTTCAGCTCTTAGAATTTAGTTCTTAGTTCGAAGCAAACAATGGATGCTAAATATCATTTCTTCGGTTTGCAGCTTCAAATATGCCATGGCACAGCCATAATACGGTTCAATTGATCATGCTTAGGGTTTAATTGATCTCATGTTGGTTCTGTGGTGGTTTATTTAATATAAATCGGAGGGGAAACCCTCTTTTGGTAAAAAAAAATGCTTAGAGTTACCCCCTTTTATGATCACTATACGATCAGAATACGTGCTTCGTGTCATAATAACACTGCTCCACCCATGAAGCTAAACAAGCTTAGTTGTTCAAATATGAATATGATATTATTAAAACAGAGTTGTTTAATTGGTTAGCTAAATGTTTCTAAATTAGTTTCGAAAATGCATGTTTGCCGCTCGGGTGTGTATCTCTACAGGGTGCCCACGGTGGGCCGGCCAACCCTGGGATTTTGGGTCGTCCCAGGCCCCGATTCCCCTCTGTTCTGCTGCGCGCTTCTGATCTCTACTCGCCCCCAGCCGCCTGCCTCGCCGGCGACTTGCCATCCCCGGACGGCATGACTCTAGGAGGAGACATCGGACTAACAGGTGGCCAGGAGCCGCTCGCCCAACAGCGTCACCACTGCCCGGGCGCGCCGCCGTGCCTACCTTCCCGGCCCGTTCAGGGCTCAGGCGTGCAGCACCCACCAAGCCAACCCGATTTATCCTAAGATACTTCCTCAACACCCAGCAACCACTCCTCATCACCCATTTTCTAATTGATTCATTACTCATTAGGCAGGACTATCACTAGGGTTTGTTGTGTGCTCAGTGCTACCTACACTTACTGGTTCAGATGTATTTCGGTAATCTTTAGTACCTCTAAAGTTCACAAGGTTTTCAAAATTCTGGCCCTCGGAACTGACACTAGTCATTTTGGATTGTTGGTCGTAGTGACATTGACCCAGGTTACTACTGCAAGCCAGGTTTGTTGACAATTTTACTTGTCTTTCTTACTCATCTGATATAATATCCAATTATTCACGTCGATTAGTTGCAAACAATAAGTGCTAGACAAACTTCTTCATTCAGATTTTGGACGGTCTCTTACTGCAGTTACAATTCTGCATACTTGTCCTAGTAAGCTCACAAGTAAATGATTGATTCACTACATCTATGCTTGCCTTGTCATATTTGTTGTCAGTATTCTTTTAGGGTGGACCACCCTGTTTGTAAATACTGGAACCGTAGACATGAGTGAATAGTATTTCTCTATGTGATCTCTTCCATCATGTGTGGGCAACGAACACTGCATTGTATAGAAAGAAAGTGTCATTTCCCGCTTTTACATAGGTTTCGATCTTTTACATGGAATACAATCTGCCTCCTTGCTTTGTGTCGCACTACCGACACTCCACCCTTGAAGCTAAACATTATGCCACTCATAATTGCTTAGTTTATTTGTTCAAATACGAATTTCATATGATTCTAATGTTCCTACTTCAGTTTTGAAATGTGTGCCTGCCTGTTATAGAGACATAAGGGGTTTGTATTTCTTTGTGTGGTCTGGTCAACATGGTTGGGGGGGGTGAACTTTGTGTATGCAGGGGTTTATAGGGAGACACTCTTCGAGTTGAATCCGCAATGCATTCCATAGATAATCTAACTACTTTTTATGTTTTGTTGAATCTCAGATTCTGAACAACATCATAATGATTATGAGCTTGCGCGCATGAAAAGAATAAAGCAGAACAATGCCATGGCTGTCAAACTTGGCATTAAGGGACTGAAATCAAGTCTGGATGCAATGCAATGCAAAGGCTCTCCACCAATAGATTCATGCTCAGAATATGATCCTAACAGTGATTCTGAGCTAGAGGGAGACCTAAGTCAATGTAGCTCCCTAGTGGAGGAGTCAGAGGAAGATGCCCTATCTTATTCACCCATCAAGGTACTTGCTCTAACTTTCCAAGGTTACATTGCTCGCACATATCTTGCAACCGATGCTTTGCATTGCTTCTACTTTGTTGAACTGCCATTAGCTTAGTTTACACATCGTGTATGTGAATCCTGTTCTTGTGTATCAGACGTTCAAAAGGAAGAGGGCGATTGCTGATCGTGGAGGAGCACAAGCAAAGTATTTGGAAAAGGTAGTGGCACCTGATAAATCAAATAGCCCATTAGGTGTAGTTGCAATATCACCTGACCCAGAAAACACCCCAACTCTAGCAGACTCTAGCCCTACTACACGGGTCATTTCTGATGCCCCAACTTAGCAGACCCCAACTGCAGCAAACAGTATGATTATGCCAATTTCCATAGCACCAGCTCTACGATGCAAAGCCCCCATTCCAGCAAAGAGTACACCAAATCCAGTTGCCAAATCCCTTTTTGAACCAGAGAGAGCCCCAATTGCAGCAAATAGGACCCCTGTTCCATTTCTTCCCAGTTTAGAAGATGAAGCTTATGTTGTTGTCAGGAACTTTGTGCGCATCTTTCCTTCATGAAAATATTATACCGCAGACACAGAACAATTTCCAGTCTTCCTCCCAACTTACGCGTAAGTAATATACTAATGTTATTCATGGTCATTACTGCATATGTTTCTGCTGACAGAAGACACAAGACTTCATTCTTTTAAATAGGCGAGGAGCAAACTGGATTGTGAAGACGAGCAAGGGTTAGTTCGCTTTTCAAGCACTTGTTGATGAAGTATCGTTCCTACCTGAGGCAAGGGCACTTCGATGGCAAGCCTCTAATTTCTGTAAAGTCTCCGGTGCTATGTTTATCCGACGGTGAGTAGAATAATCTTGTTACACATTGGTCTCGGCTGCAACGTAAGGTACTGTCTATGCTATCACATCACAATTTGAACTACATTTCTGCATTTGCCTTAATGTCTCACTTGTACGAAAACTGTTAGTAGAAGAACATTCGTTCTCAAGGGACCACAGAATCTCGCAACTATACTGCACACTGCATTTCTCTTGTGAGTACCTCTTGCCCTGTATGACCATACTTACTTTCATAGTTGTTTGATTATGTAGCATCACTGCACATGTTAGCCTTGTAATCGTCCATTTGGTGGACATTATAAGATCCGTATGGACTCTTACATAAATTTAGAATCAACCCAATGCTTTTGAAGAGGTGTAGCTCTGTAGTCCCCTTGTAAGGACTGAATGTGGTCTACCACTGTACTTACATTAACAGCTACTCCCTCCGTCCAATAATATAAGAACATTTTGTACAGTACACCAGTGTTCAAAACACTCTTGTATTATGGGAAGAGGGTTTGGTTCATTGTGTAGCATTCTGCATCTTATCTCCCCCGCCCACCATTTACTAAAAAAGATCAGATCTATATTTAATTTTACCAACAAGTAGAATACAGACAATGCCAGTGCAGAAGTGTAGCCCATTGCTCTTGTCAGTACATTTTGTCCTGTAGCGCTTGTAGTTCCAGGGATTGGTATTTGATTATGTAGCATCAATCTGCATCTTATCTTCATTATCCTCTATCCTTTCCAGTATTATCATATCTATAATTACTCTCTACAAAATGTAGAGTACAGGCAATGCTTATGAAGAAGATTTTGTGCTAAAATTCTTGAGTTATCCTTCCCTTGACATGGAGAAGGGCATTATAAAGCCGGTGTTAACTGTTAATGTAAGTCAGTCCTTCTAAAGCCTTTATCCTCAACTGCTGTTTAATTTGCTCATACTCCCTATCGTTTAGTGCTGTTTAGTTTGCTGTTTCTACCAAAATGCATGTTCGCAAGAACCGTAAGTTCTAAGTTTTACTTGTAAAACCAAATTCCTTATTCATACCATGCACATTACTTAATACTCCCTATATGTATCCTTTTTTTTGTGGATCTATAATCTAGTGTGTGGTGAAGCAACCCATGTTTGCACCTTGTCATCTCCTGTTTTATCTTACTGATGTGGCTGATGATATGAACAACATGCCATGCACATTATCCAAAATAGATACAATGATTTTCTTTGCCCTTCATCTATGCTTGTTATGTTGACATGGTAATCCAGTAGTGTGGTGAAGCTCCCCGCATTATGAATAATGCCAAATAATGCTATTGATATTTTGAACTTACACTTTATTTTCTAATTTGAAATTGGATGGAATTGACAGCACAATTATCATCTTTGTTTATACACGTGCAAAACCTGTCATCTCTCTACTTTGTTTCAGGGTGATATGCCTGATGGCATGCACAAGTCTGCTGAAGGCTGTGAGACAAACCCAACATATATTGCAGCAAAGAAGGCAAAACATCTTGAAGATAGCAAGACAACCCCAAAGTCTTGTCTTGATGCAGTGTTCAAGTTACTTGAGACTAGCAGTCAGACAAGCTCACAAAATTCATTGTCTAAATCAGTTCAACTTCTTCAGTCCCAAGTTCTAGCTGAAAGGTATTCTGCAACTCAACTTCGACTTGAAGTCCTATCTCTAAGAAAGATTGCGGAGAACACCAATGAGAACCTCATCTCTAAACAGCTACACCTAGAAGCTATGACCGACATGCTAGGCCGGTCTCACAGTCTTGCTCAGCAGCTTGCGCAGCAGTTCCCCGGCAAGGCTAACCTTTCTTGAACTGTCTTGGAAGTGGTCTCGGTTCAGTATTATTTTGTTACGCTGCAATGGTGCCCAGTTTTTGTAATCTGCTTCTTCATTGCACTTTATGATCACCGGTGGAGAACTTCGATGCCCAGTGGATGTAATATACCTTAAATCCTTTATTGTATAGTGTAGGTTTATTCTTAGTTACTATGCCGTAATTTCTTTATTGTATAGAGTAGGTTCGTTCTTAATTCTTACTAGTTACTGCCATCATTCGCTATCTGAAAAAAAATCAGATGTAGTCGACCGGGCTGAAACATTCGACTCTAACGGGCCTGGTTTTTAGCGGGCCACAATTGGGCCGGTCTGCGTCTTTCTTGGGCCCGAATGATTGGGGCCTTCTCACATTGCGCTAGGCCCAAACTTACACTGGCCTATATTTTAGTTGGGCCTTTTGTCGACCCAGCGCTTTGTTTTTGGCCCAGGTAGCGTTGGGCCATTAACATGCTGAATATTATACTGGCGTATTATGGCCGAGATGAAACCACGGGCCTTTAGCAGTGCAAAATGCATGTTGAGCCTCAATTTTCACTAGTCATCGACGGGCCTTCAGCAGGATGAAATGTAGACCGAGCCTTTTTGGTCCCAGTTAGCTCACGGGCCGTTACCAGGCCGAAACATATCTCAGGCCTTAGTTGGCCCACTGATATCATGGGCCTTTAAGAGGCCGAAAGCTTAGTACAGGCATCAACGGGCCGAATTACGTGACAGGCCTTTAACAGGCCCAAAGTCACGTTGGGCTTAACTGTTGCCACCTTTAGCACGGGCCGTTAGTGGGCCTGATGTCCCATCAGATCATATATGGCCCATGGGCAGCACGGGCCATTCCCAGGCCGAAAGTCTCACCGGGCTGAAATGGACCCATGTCTACATCAGGCCTCTAATAGGCCGAAAGTCACACCGGGCTGAAATGGGCCCATGTCTACATTAGGCCTCTAACAGGCCGAAAGTCAATGGGCCGTAGTTGGGCCCAAATATTCGGCAAACAATTAACGGGCCAGGTCTAGCTTCGGGCCACAAATGGGCCCAATTATTGGCTAACAATTAATAGGCCAGATCTGGCTTCAGGCAGTAAATGGGTCAAAATTTTGGCCGAACAATTAACAGGCCAGATCTGGCTTCGGGCCGTAAATGGGCCTTTATTAAGCAGGCCTTTATTGGGCTGGCCCACTAGTACCTGATTAAGTACTACGGGCCTTTGACTAGGCCGGCCTTTTTAACCTATATGGGCCTCTTTTGGGCCCCGCCACGTGTCGACGTATCATAGGCATGTCTCCTCCAATGGACGGGCGACATCTGGCCCACTGACGAGCTGACAGGTGTTCCCTTCGGCCAATCAGAATTTTACACGTGGAAAATCCCCATTGGTCGGGGCTGTTAACGGGTTATCTGATCCAAAACCCAACCCGATAACTTAACGACCTTATGTTACGGTGGATGCCACGTGTCGGTCACCCTTGACGAAAGCACTTCTGTGACACGCGATTTATCATCATGGAAGTGGACACTTCCGTGATGATAATTTTGGTAATGTCATGGAACACTTCTACGACAGCACAGGTATTACTATCTTGATTCTGTCATAAAATCGTTATGGATGTACATGCATGACAGAAAACGCGACCTACTATGACAAACACGTATCATCACGGAAGTGTATTTTTTTGTAGTGGAGGTTTGCACCAACTCTCGAGGTGAGAAAGGGCAATGCACGGTACCGAAGAGGCTAGCAATGATGGAAGGGTGAGAGTGCGTATAATCCATGGACTCAACATTAGTCATAAAGAACTCACATACTTATTGGAAAAATCTGTTAGCCATCAAAACAAAGTACTACGTGCATGCTCCTAGGGGGATAGATTGGTAGGAAAAGACCATCGCTCGTCCCCGACCGCCACTCATAAGGAAGACAATCAGTAAATACCTCATGCTCCAACTTCGTTACACAATGGTTCATGATACGTGCATGCTACAGGAATCACAAACTTCAACACAAGTATTTCTACAATCCACAACTACCCACTAGCATGACTCTTATATCACCATCTTTATATCGCAAAACTATTGCAAGGAATCAAACATATCATATTCAGCAATCTACAAGTTTTATGTAGGATTTTATGAATAACCATGTGAATGACCAATTCCTGTCATCTCTCTAAATAGATATGAGTGAAGCAAGAGAGTTTAATTCTTTCTACAAAAGATATGCCCACGCTCTAACAAATATAAGTGAAGCAAAAGAGCATTCTACAAATGGCGGTTTTCTATATGAAGATAAACAGGCAATCCAAACTTCAAAAGATATAAGTGAAGCACATGAAGCATTCTATAAAACCATACTCAAAAGATTTAAGTGAAGTGCAAAGAGCATTCTATAAATCAACCATGGACTATCTCATACCAGCATGGTGCAGAAAAGTGAAAACTAAATGCAAAAGACGCTCCAATATTTGCACATATCACATGAACGAAACGAATTCGAAAACATATCGGTATTTGTCGAAGAAAGAGGGGATGCCTTCCGGGGCATCCCCAAGCTTATATGCTTGAGTCTCCTTGAATATTTACTTGGGGTGCCTTGGGCATCCCCAATCTTGAGCTCTTACCTCTCTTCCTTTTCCTCATATCGAGACCTCCTCGATCAAACACTTCATCCACACAAAACTTCAACAGAAAACTCGGTAAGATCCATTAGTGTAATAAAGAAAATCACTACTCTAGGTACTATTGCAAACCAATTCATATTTTTTTTGCATTGTGTCTACATTAATATAACTTTTTCATGGCTTAATCCACTGATAGAAATTGATAGTTTCATCAAGCAAACTATGCATCAAAAACCGAATCTGTCAAAAACAGAACAGTCTGTAGTAATATGAACATTCACCATACTTATGGTACCCCAAAAAATCTACCAAAATTAGGAAATATAAACATTTTGTACGTAAAGACAGTACAAAAGGAATCAGAACCATTTGACGTTCCAGTAAAAAACTTAAAATCGCGCACTACAGACAAAGTTTCTATCGTGCACCGCACAAACCAACAAGCATTGTAATCCTAAAGGTAAACCTTGGCACATTATTTTTATAATACAATGGAATTGTACAAGGGGATAATTATTTTTGATTAAAAGTTTCTGTAATCAAGATTCACAAAGTTTCCATGAGCATGAACAGAGTTCAAGGCTAGCTCCCACTTTAACAATGCTCGTCTTTCTCACTTTCACTTTCCTTTTTGAAAAGTTTTGGGTTCCCCTCTTTTTTGTTTTGTTTTTTAAACTATATAAAAGCACTCAACAGAAATAAAGACTCTCTAAAACTTCCGGGTTGTCTCCCTGGCAGCGCTTTCTTTAAAGCCATTAAGCTAGGCATAAAGTGCTCAAGTGATGGATCCACCCGGATCCCAAGGTATATCAAAGCCAATTTTAATTAACAATGATTTGTAATTTAGTAGTGAGCACAAAGTAACATATATCAAGCAATAACGAAGTCTAACTCTCTTCCTATGCATCGGCATGTCATAAAAGAACAATTCATGCACACAAAGTAAAGGCCAATGCATAGTATAAACCGTTTCTTGCAATTTTATCATATTGGAAACATAGAGAGGTGGAGATATAGTTCCTCCCTCATAATAATTGCAAGTAGGAGAAGAAAGCACATGCATATTATATCTATCAAAATCATCATGTGTAGTAGTAAAACGCAACCCATCAATATAATCCTTAATAAGGGCAAACTTCTCCGATATAGTGTAATAGGAAGAATTCAAAGAGATAATAGGACTATCATGCGTGGGTGCAATAACAACACTTTCGTGTTTAACATAAGGAACTATAGCAAGTTCATCTCCATAAGAATCATTCATATTGGCATCTTGTCCACAAGCATAGCAAGCATCATCAAAAAGGGATATTTCAAACGAATTAAAGGGATCATAGCAATCATCATAGCATTCATCCTTCGGTAAGCATGAAGGCAAATTAGACAATGTATGAGTTGAAGAGTTACTCTCATTAGAAGGTGGGCACGGGTAGCTAATCCGCTCTTCCTCCTTTTGTTCTTTGCTCTCCTCATCATCTTTTTCATCTAATGAGCTCATAGATTCATCGATTTCTTCTTCCATAGACTCCTGCAAAATATTAGTCTCTTCTTGGACAGCGCAGACTTTCTCAATAAATGCATCAATATCGGAATTGAATTCATAATTCTCATAGCAATATTTAAGGATAGCTAAATTTTCCAGTCTATAAATTGAATCATCAAAATCTTCAAACTCTTTAAACAAAGATTCAATTTCATAAGCACCCATAAAAGCAATGAATTCTTCTATTCGTTCCACATAATAGTAATCACGTATACCATTAGCATAAGAAGCTAAGGTTTCATTATCATTAAATTTGCATGAAAAGGGAAGGTGTGGAGCCTTCATCCTAGAGCAACAAGTATAATCATGTCTCAAGCATAGATCCCGAGCATACCAACGCAACATATAAATTTGATCCCATAATAGTTTCCCTTTTTGTGTCAAGCGATAATCCCTAAAGTATTCACGTTGATCCAACGTGTCTCCCATTATAAAGTTGAATGGGGTTTTCTCAGGATTATTAAAGTAGTACATAATATTTTCACATAATGAGCATCGAGGGTTTTTGGACGTTCCCCATCTCCATGAGTAGCACATACACCTAATTTTTTTGGTATTTCGTGTTCCATATCCATAACTAAAGATAGAGAACAACTAAGAACAGAAAATAAAAATTACTTAGTGATAAAGCAAACAAGCACACACGAGAATATTCACCCCATGCTATGACTCCCCGACAACGGCGCTAGAAAAAGGTCTTGATAACCCACAAGTATAGGGTATCAATTGTAGCCTCTTTAGATAAGTAAGAGTGTCCAACCCAACGAGGAGCTAAAAGTAGAACAAATATTCCCTCAAGTTCTATTGACCACCGATACAACTCTACACACGCTTGACGTTCGCTTTACCTAGAACAAGTATGAAACTAGAAGTACTTTGTAGGTGTTGTTGGATAGAATTGCAAGATAATAAAGAGCACATAAATAAAAGCTAGGGGATATTTAGATGAAGAAACAACTAAGTTAGTTTTAGTAGAGAGCTTTTTGTCACGAGAAAGTTATTTGTCCCTAGGGAATTGATAACTAGACCGGTAATCACTATTGCAATTTTATTTGAGGGAGAGGCATAAGCTGTCATACTTTCTCTTCTTGGATCATATGCACTTACGATTGGAACTCTAACAAGCATTCACAACTACTAAAGATCATTAAGGTAAAACCCAACCATAGCATTAAAGTATCAAGTCCCCTTCATCCCATACGCCACAACCTACTTTCTTGGGTCTGTGCTTCTGTCGCTCACGCCACCCACCATAAGCAAATCATGAATATATTGCAAACCCTACAACGGGGATCCCTCACGCTTGCACGACACGGAGAGAAAAATAGGACAACACCAATAATAAAACACGCAACTCAAACCAATCACGATCATCAATTAACCCATAGGAAAAAACGGATCTACTCAAACATCATAGGATAGCCATACATCATTGGGAAATAATATATAGCATTGAGAACCATGTTTAAGTAGAGATTACAGTGGGTAAAAGAGAGGTTACACCGCTCCATAGAGGGGGAAGAGTTGGTGATGAGGGCGGTGAAGTTGTTGGTGTAGATCGCGGTGATGATGATGGCCCCCAGCAGCGCTCCGACGCCACCGGAAGCAAGGGGGTGAGAGCCCCCCTTATTCTTCTTCTTACTTGACCTTCTCCCTAGATGGGAGAAGGGTTTCCCCTCTGGTCCATGGCCTCCATGGCTTGGGAGGGGCAAGAGCCCCTTCGAGATTGGATTTGTCTCTCTGTCTCTCTCTGTTTCTGTGTTCCTGATTCTGCCCTTTCACCGTTTGTATATTCCCGGAGATCTGTAACTACGATTGGGTTGTGCTTTGGACACGATTTCTATTCGGATATTAGCTTTCTTGCGGTGAAAGAAGGGCACCAACCGCCTTACGGAGTGGCCACGAGGGTCAGGGGCGTGCCCCTGCCTCGTGGGCCACTCGAGCATCGTCTCGCGTTGATTCTTCTTCCCAAAAATCATAAATATTCCAAAAAAATCTCCATCCATTTTTATTCCGTTTGGACCCTGTTTGATATGGGGTTTCTGCGAAACAAAAAACATGCAACAAACAAGAACTAACACTGGGCACTGGATCAATATGTTAGTCCCAAAAATAGTATAAAAAGTTGCCAAAAGTATATGAAAGTTTAATAATGTTGGCATGGAACAATAAAAATTTATAGATACGACGGAGATGTATCAGGGATGCTGATATGTCTCCAACGTATCTATAATTTTTTATTGTTCCATGCTGTTATATTATCATTCTCGGATGTTCTACAATCATTTTACATCATTTTTTGGTACTAACCTATTGACATAGTGCCTAGTGCCAATTGCTGTTTTCTGCTTGTTTTTTACATCGCAGGAAATCAATACCTAACGGAGTCCAAACACAGTGAAACTTTTTGTGGATTTTTTTGGACCAGAAGACATCTAGTGGGCCAAGACAGTACCCAAGGGGAGCTCCGGGGGAGCACAACCCACCAGGGCGCGCCTGGAGGCCCAGGCGCGCCCAGGTGGGTTGTGCCCACCTCGGTGGCCTCCCGCACTACCTCTTTGCTCTATAAATACCCAAATATTCTAGAAACCCTAGGGGAGTCGATGAAAATCAATTCCATCCACGCAAGTTCCAAAAACACCAGATCCAATCTAGACACCATCTTGGAGGGGTTCATCATGTCCATTGGTGCCTCTCCGATGATACGTGAGTAGTTCTTTGTAGACCTACGGGTCCGTAGTTAGTAGCTAGATGGCTTCCTCTCTCTCTCTTGATTCTCAATACAATGGTCTCTTAGAGATCCATATGATGTAAGTCTTTTTGCGGTGTGTTGTTGGGATCCGGTGAACTTTGAGTTTATGATCAGATCTATGTTTTTATCTATGAAAGTTATTTGAGTCTTCTTTGATCTCTTATATGCATGATTGATTATAGCCTCGTATTTCTTCTCTGATATTTGGGTTTTGTTTGGCCAACTTGATCTATTTATCTTGCAATGAGAAGAGATGCTTTGTGATGGGTTCAATCTTACGATGCTTGATCCCAGTGACACAAGGGTAAATGACACGTATGTATTGTTGCTATTGAGGGTAACAAGATGGGGTCTATTTCTACATAAATAGATCTTGTCTACATCATGTCATCGTTCTTATTGCATTACTCCGTTTTTTCATGAACATAATACACTAGATGCATGCTAGGTAGAGGTCGATGTGTGGAGTAATAGTAGTAGGTGCAGGTAGGAGTTGGTCTACTAATCTTGGACCTGATGCCTATATAATGATCACTGCGTGGATATCATCATGATTATTTGAAGTGCTATCAATTGCCCAACAGTAATTGTTTTCTCACTGTGTGCTATTTTTCTCGAGAGAAGCCACTAGTGAAACCTACGCCCCCCGGGTCTCTTTTCATCATATTTGCCTTTGCGATCTATTTTGGTTTGCTTTTATTTTCAGATCTACTAAACAAAAAATACAAAAATATGTTGCTGCACTTTATTAATTTTGTGATCTATTTATCCTATCTATCACAACTTTATCACGTCTTCTCGCCAATTTGAGGCATCGTTACCCGAAAGGGATTGACAATCCCTTTAACACGTCGGGTTGCGAGTATTTGTTATTTGCGTGCAGGGGTTGTTTACGTTGTGTTGCTTGGTTGTCCTACTAGTTCGATAACCTTGGTCTCATCACTGAGGCAAATACCTACCCTCGCTGTGCTGCATCATCCCTTCCTCTTTGGGGAAATACCGACGTAGTTCTACCAGGCATCAATGCTCGGCCCTCGCCTTGCCGTCGTTAATGCCACGACCCGTCCCCACCTCAAGCCACCCGGAGATGTCCAGGAGCTTCACCACCATCGGCTACTTTGTCTGTGCTATTGGGT
>NC_041381.1:132335262-132350565 GCF_002162155.2 Triticum dicoccoides | reverse complement strand
GCTCCGGTCTACCCCCGGCCTCCTTGACCGCGCCCCCGAGCTCGCCGTGAGCTCCTCCCCTAGATCCCCTCTTCCCCTGCTTCAATCTGTCACCGTTGAGGACGTCCCCACGCTAGGCCGCCATGGCCGGAGCATCGGGTCCGCGCGCACGACTGCATATCCCTGACTACCTGCAGCTGCGCCCTGGCGCCCGCGCACGCCCGCTCCCATTGTCGCCCGCCTGCAGTCACCCCTGCCTTGCCTCGCCTAGCCGCGCACTGCAATGAACCACGCCGTCTATGTGCGTGACCCACACTCGCATCCGCCCGCACTGCCTGCTCCTGCTCTCCTATACTGCTCGTGTTCGCCGCTTCGCGGCCATGCCTCGCTCGCCGCCGCTCACTGCTGCCTGCACTGCTCCGCAGCTGCCGAGCCACCCCATCATGCCTCGACGCATGCCCCTGCTACCAGCCGCGACCCAATCGCACTGCGCAGGCCTGAGCCCGCATCGCCTGCTGATGGCCATGCCTGCTGGCCAGGGCCGCGTCCTGCTTCCCTTCCGCCCGTGCGTTGGGCATCGGCTGCCTGCGCTCCTCTACGAGCGGCCGTGCATGCTCGATTTGGGGCCGGCCTGCCTAAACAGGGATTAGCCCCTATAATCAGATATATGGCCTAATGATAGGTGCCCCCACCCCCCACGAACTAAATTAAGTTAAGTTATTAGACACTGACAGCTCAGCCCCATGATTGAAGTAGATTAATTAAAATGAGTTAACTGTTGAGTCAATGACATATGGGTCCCACAGGGGCCTTTGACCAGTCAACTGTTGACCAGTCCACTGCTGATTGGGCCCTCTGTCAGCCCCACATAGCCATGAGCTGGGTGTACTTTTGGGTGCACTTAGCATTTCTCATCTATTTTCGAATTATTACTAATTTCAAAAAATTGTTAAAACTTTGAAAATTCGTAGAAAAATAACCGTAACTCTGATGAAAATACTTTATACATGAAAGTTGCTCAAAATGACGAGATGAATCCAAATACGTAGCCCGTTCGTCCGCCACACGTCCCTAGCATAGCGAACCTGCAACCATTTCCCCCGGTCCGTCTGTCCGAAAACACGAAACACCGGGAATACTTTCCCGGATGTTTTCCCCCTTTGGCGGTATCACCTATCCTTGTGTTAGATCACCCCTGGCACTGTTTATTGCCTTGTTATATTTTTTGATGCTTTATTTTCTTTGTATTTAGTATTTCTTTCCCCCTCTTCTTCTCCAGTAGACCCTGAGACTGGCGCTGATGCCACTGAGTATGACTATGTCACCGATGACCCTTCTTCCTATGCAACAAAGCTTCCAAGCAAGCAAACCCCCTTTGATCAACCAGATATCGCCCACTCTCTTCTCTCTTATTCTTGCATTAGGTTTGCTATTGTTGTTAATTCCATAGCTCCTATTCGGTTGCATAGCCTGTGATTGCTGCCACAATTGTTGATACATTTACCTGCTATCCTAATGCTTAGTATAGGTTGCTAGTATTACATCAGTGGCCCTACACTCTTGTCCGTCTGCCATGCTATACTACTGGGCCGTGATCACTCGGGAGGTGATCAAGGGTACATACTATACTATTACATACTTGTTGATGATTTGGAGATGGGGGCTGAAGGGGCAGGTGGTTCCACCCAGGTAGTGGTGGGCCTGGGTTCCCGATAGCCACCTGCTGGTTACTTTGTGGTGGAGCGATAGGGCAGGTAGCGACCACCTAGGAGACAAGTGGGCCTGGTCCCTGGCTGATGTCCGGGGTTACTTCAAAATAACACGCTTAACGAGATTTGGTATTTGATCTGAGTCTGGCTACGAGCCTATATGCACTAACCAACTATGCGGGAACAGATATAGGTAATCGACATCTTGGTATCAATCGAAGCCTTCTTGACGTTAGCGACTGAGCGGCGCGTGCTGGGTTGGACCATGTAATGCAACTTCCTTTGTAATGGAGGTTGCTAGGTCTGCTCACCGGCCGCGTACGCAACATGCAGGTGTGCAATGGGTGATGGGCCCAGACCCCTGCACGCTTAGGATTTAGACCGGCGTGCTGACCTCTCTGTTGTGCCTAGGTAGGGCTGCAACATGTTGATCTTCCGAGGCCGGGCATGACCCAGGAAAGTGTGTCCGGCCAGAGGGTCGAGCGTGTTGGGTAATATGGTGCAGCCCTACAGGGAAGTTTTTATCTATTCGAATAGCCGTGTCCCTCGGTAAAAGGACGACCCAGAGTTGTACTTCGACCTTATGACAACTAGAACCGGATACTTAATAAAACACACCTCTTACAAGTTCCAGATACGACCCGGTGATCACTTTCCCATATAGGTCGACGAGGGGAGGATTGCCGGGTAGGATTATGCTATGTGGTGTTCCTTGATGCCGCTCTTGCTACTCTCTTCTACATGCTTCAAGATGGTGGCTGCCAGAAGCGTAGTCTTCGATAGGACTAGCTTCTCCCCCTCCTAATATGGCATTCTGCAGTTTAGTCCACAAATACTACCCATTACATTAATACTAATGCATATGTAGTGTAGATCCTTGATTGCGAGTACTTTGGATGAGTACTCATGGTTGCTTTACTCCCTATTTCCCCCCTTTACATTCTTCTCAGATGTCGCAACCAGATGTTGGAGCCCAGGAGCCATATGCCACCTTTGACGACCCCTTCTACACCGAGGGTGCCTACTACTACGTGCAGGCCGCCGATGACCAGGAGTAGTTTAGGAGGATCCCAGCCAGGAGGCCTGTGCCTCTTTTGATCTATATCCCAGTTTGTGCTAGCCATCTTATGGCACCTTTTATAACTTATGTCTGTACTCAGATATTATTGCTTCCGCTGACTCTTGTGTTTTCGAGCCCTCGAGGCCCCTGGCTTGTAATATAAAGCTTGTATTATTTTAATTTGTGTCTAGAATTGTGTTGTAATATCTTCTCGTGAGTCCCTGATATTGATCGTACACATTTGCATGTATGATTAGTGTACGATTGAATCAGGGGCATCACATTAAGTTCATGGAAAAATAGAGCAATACAATAAGAACGGTGACACAATGTAGACAAGATCTATTCATGTAGGAATAAACCCCATCTTTTTATTCTTAATAGCAACGATACATGTGTGTCATGTCTCCTTCTGTCACTGAGATTGAGCACCGCAAGATCAAACACATCACAAAGCACCTCTTCCCATGGCAATAAAAATCAATCTAGTTGGCCAAACGAAACCAAAAGTTTCGGAGAAGAAATACGAGGCTATAACAATCATGCATAAAATAGTTCAACCACGACTAAAAATCTAAAATAATATACATGGACAAAACTGATCAGAAACTCGCAATTCATCGGATCCCAACAAACAAACCACAAAAAGTCATTACATCAAATAGATCTCCAAGAACATCAAGGAGAACATTGTATTGAAGATCAAAAAGAGGGAAGAAGCCATCTAGCTACTGCCTACGGACCCGTAGGTCTGTGATGAACTACACACGCATCATTAGAGGGGCAAGGGTGATGATGAAGAACCCCTCTATGATCATTGACCCTTCCGACAAAGTGCCAGAAAAGGCCTCTAGATTGGATGTCATTGTTCTAGAACTTGCGGTGGCTGAAATTGTGTGTTCATCGATTCCCCTAGGGTTTTTGGGATTTTATAGTATTTATAGAGCTGATACTTGTTGGAGAAGCTTCCCATGGGCCCCACTACCCACCAGGGCACGCCTGGGCCTTCTGGCGCGCCCTGGTGCCTAGTGGGCCCCACTGTCCTCCTCTGGCACACTTCTTTGGCTCCCCGGGTGTCTTCTGTCTAGAAAAAATCTCCAAAAAGTTTCGTGGCATTTGGACTTTGTTTGGTATAGATATTATGCAAAGTAAAAAACAAGCAGAAAACAACAACTGGCACTAGGCACTATTTATACGTCTCCAACGTATATATAATTTTTGATTGTTCCATGCCGTTATATTAGCATTCTTGGGTGTTTTACAATCATTTTATAGTCATTTTATATCATTTTTTGGTACTAACCTATTGACATAGTGCCAAGTGCCAGTTTCTATTTTCTGCATGTTTTTTTACATCACAGGAAATCAATATCAGAAGGAGTCCAAATGCCATGTAACTCTATGATGATTTTTTATGGACCAAAAGGAAGAAGTTGGGCCCTCGTTGCACCTGGGGGGAGTCCCGAGGAGGGGACAACCCACCAGGGCGCGCCAGGAGGCCCAGGCGCACCCTGGTGGGTTGTGCCACCTCGGGTGCCCCCCGGACCGCCTCTTTGCTCTATAAATATCCCAATATTCCAGAAACCCTAGGGGAGTTGAAATATTGATCTAGCCGCCGCAGAGTTCAGAACCACCAGATCCAATCTAGACACCATCATGGAGGTGTTCACCACTTCCATTGGTGCCTCTCCTATGATGCGTGAGTAGTTCTTTGTAGACCTTCGGGTCCATAGTTAGTAGCTAGATGTCTTCCTCTCTCTCTCTCTCTTGATTATCAATACAATGGTTTATTGGGATCCGATGAACTTCGAGTTTATGATCAGTTATATCTTTTTATATCCATGAAAGTTATTTGAGTTTCTTTGATCTCTTATATGCATGATTGCTTATAGCCTCGTATTTCTTCTCCGATATTTGGGTTTTGTTTGGCCAACTTGATCTATTTATCTTGCAATGGGAAGAGGGGCTTTGTAGTGGGTTCATCTTACGCTGCTTGATCCTAGTGACAGAAAGGGAACCGACACTTATGTATCGTTGCTACCAAGGATAACAAGATGAGATCTATATTTGCGCAATAGATAAATGGATCTCGTCTATATCATGTCATCATTCTTATTGCATTACTCGGTTTTCTCATGAACTTAATACACTAGATGCATGCTAGATAGCGGTCGATGTGTGGAGTAATAGTAGTAGATGCAGTCATGAGTTAGTCTACTAATCTTGGACGTGATGCCTATATAATGATCATTGCCTGGATATCGTCATGATTATTTGAAGTTCTATCAATTTCCCAACAATAATTGTTTTCCCACCGTTTGCTATTTTTCTCGAGAGAAGCCACTAGTGAAACCTACGCCCCCCGGGTCTCTTTCCATCATATTTGCCTTTGCGATCTATTTTCTCTTGCATTAATTTTCAGATCTATTAAACCAAAAATAAAAAATTACCTTGCTGCAATTTATTTGTTCCGCGATCTATTTATCCTATCTACCACTTTTTACCTCATGTTATTTGCCCACTAGAGGCGCCGTACCCAAAAGGGATTGACAACCCCTTAAACATGTCGGGTTGCAAGTATTTGTTATTTGTGTGCAGGTGCTATTTACGTGGTGTGAGGAGGTTCTCCTACTGGTTCGATAACCTTGGTCTTATCACTAAGGGAAATACCTACCGTCGCTATACTGCATCATCCCTTCCTCTTTGGGGAAATACCAACGTAGCTTCAAGCAACATCAACTATGTCAATAGTTTAGTCCCGGAAAATGATATAAAGTTGCTAGTAAATGTGTATAAAATATCCAAGAATGATACTTTAATAGCATGGAACAATAAAAATTTATAGATATGTTGGAGACGTATCAATGGGTTCAGGTAATCAATTTGAAACGCCTCATGTAAAAATTTCCAATAGCATACAAGAACGTGTTTCACCCTTTTATTCATTGACAGCTAATTTGCAATATGTTAATCCAAACATGTCAATCGATGGGAGAATTGTCCATCCTCTGCTAGCTATTCGACAAGTTACTCTCAATCGTCATATGCTACACGTCATGTTAGTAATTTTTCAGCACCGTATACAACTGTAGATGCTCATAATTTGGCTTCGCAGCTTCATGGTCATAGCCGAATAAGTGAGAATTTTGCAGGAGTGCATATGCCATCATCTAATATTTTAGCATATAATGCATCCTCTTCGCAATTGCATAATTTTGGCAAAACCTCATTGCCGAAAGAATCAGAAAGTATTGTGGAGCAATCCCTTACATAATGAGAAGTAGCTACATTAAAAATGGATATAGCCCGTAATAACAAGATTAGTGCTCTTTGCCTTGAAGAGCATCATAAGGGGCTAGTTCCTAATTACAATGCAATAAAAGCTAGAATTTTACGAGAAGATGAATCTTTGCCAATTGATAAAATTTACGAGCAAAAATATGGTTTTACAACAATGCATACGCGCCTTCACCTAGTATTACATCACATTATAAACCCCCTACACAATTCCAAAGTTTTGGCAACACCTGTGTGTCATTGCCGAAAGAATCTAAAAGCGTTGGGGGCCGATCAGTTCTGGAGTGGGCTGAAATGGAGAAAAAGCTTAAAGCCAATTTTGCCGCTCGCCGCTAGAAACAAAAAGGAAAAGAATTGGCTCAAATGAAAGAAGCATTGCCAATTGGTAGAATCAATGAAAAGAAGGATGATTCGGAACATGAAAGTGCTTCGGTTGAAAAAGCCGGATCAAGTACTATATATATCAAAGCCCATCAAATCCAAAGAGGCAAGCTGAAAACACAAGTGCTCCCTGGGTGGTTTTGGTAATTAATAACCACATATCTCTTGTTGGACTAATACATTTATCTAGTATATTTGAGATCAGTTCAACAATGGCGTGGCAAGGACAAGAGGATGAGGAACCCTTCAAAATTCTAAGGACAAAGATTGACAAAAGCTTAGAACTCTTCATTTTTAGTTTAGTGATCCAAGATCACATTAAGTGCATAGGAAAGCCAATACCATTAAGAGGGGATGAGGTCACTACTGCAGGATGCTTCTAATGCGACACTACGATCAGAGACCCTTTGACGAAACTTTGTGTGATGCATTAATCGCGAATGGTGATGTAAAATAACTGTAAAAAAATATGCAAAACGTTTGCAATGAAGGATACATCAAACACAGTTTGGTTTTTAGTTCTGTGTGCGATGCGGGGCATATGGTTCAGTTCAATTAACTATTTGCGATGAGGCAGAACAAAAGAAATGGGCAGGCAGATGAAGGCGTGTGCAATATATGACATACAGTTCACTCATATAAACTGTTTGTGATGAGGTGGAACAACAGAAATGGGCAGCTAGATGAAGGTTTGTGCGATATATGGCATACAGTTCACTCGGATGAACTGTTTACGTTGAGCCAAGAGAACATAAACGGTTCAACTTAACAAGATGTGTGTGATACGCAGCAAACATGTCTGTAGTCAGAAACATGTGGGAAGACTGATAACAACATAGTCGATTCCTGTTAACAAGCCGTGTGTGTTGTGAGCAAATGATTATTGGTATACAATTGTGAGTGATTGATGAAAACATCACCGACGGGTTCCATTGTTACAATTAAGCATACAATTAAGCATACAATTAAGCATACAATTACACAAGTGACTACACACATAACATTTCCACACACCAAAGTAAGCAATTACATGCATACTAAACTAGGAGAAATGAGGATCTAATCATCTACTTCTTGTTGCAACGACGCTTGCCATTGCTCTACTTTTGGCTGGATCCCTGGCCATTTTGGGGAAGGAGGCACTTCCTCATGTCAACGATCCGCATGTACATGTCGTAGCTCGTGTACGCCTCCTTGGTCGCGTACACGATGTGAGCTTTGTCGAGTTTCTCCATCCAGGCCGAGTGCCATGCACGCTTGTCCTTGTTGCAGGAATTCTTCATGTCTTTGTAGTAGGGGTCGATGATGACCTCGGCGAGGTGAACCATCAAGTCCTTCTTATGCTCATTGCTACCCTAGATCTTTTATTGGCCCTGGATGTCGACAAGATTCTGGCAGGCGATGCCTGAATTCTTGAGCACCTTTACATCATTGGTGATGTCCATTGTAGCAAACATGTAGTGGGGGCTGTTGACAAACCTGGCGAAACACTCGCAAGGCCTTGTGGCCAGGCAGTAGTGGTCGATGAGGATGTGGTTGCGCACACACATATGGGAGACGGCGACCTTGGGATGAGACCCGACACGAGCATGGGTGTACTTGAGGTCGAACCCGACCACCTTGTACTTCTCCTCGACAAGCAAAAACTCCATGATGTGGATGGAGTGCTCCACCCAGACCTGGTTGTTGGTGTACACCATCGAGAGCTCCCTTGAACCTTCCGTGGGTGTCCACCACGACATGCATGGTGAACTGCTGCTCATCGTTGGCAGCCGCTCGGAGTGCCATTGGAGCCGCGCAGGATACCCTCTAAGAATTTGTCATGGTGGGTGTGCTTCTTGCAATGGTGAGGCACGATCGAAAGGTGAAGAGAGACAAGGGTTAATGGACACTGTAATAAATGGGGGCCGGCCGGCCTGTAATCGTCACGTCTTGTCATGACATTCATAGCAGAGGATTCTAGTGCATGCTTGAAAACATCGCACAACACGTGTTTTGTTTGACCACGCATGGGCTTGAAGAGGCGCCAAATGTATCATTGGTGAGCCTGTTCCCACGCTACCGCATAGTTTACCGCGCAAGCTTCCCGCCCGGCTAGTTTGGCCATGCGTCGGCTAGAAGAGGGACAAATCATGGGCGTTTATTGGCAAAAAGCTTTGTAAAACAAAGTGTGTGGAATGACTTCGGTCATAAGTTTACCCGTGGGTGATGAGGTCAAAGTTACACAGAAGGGTGATGATGGACACTTGAGTGCGATAATTAATTTTGCGCTCTACATGGCACATGGTTGAAGAAACCAACTGTGTGCAATAATGTCAAAGATCACTGTCGAGTTAGCTATACCGATCATGTGCTATGAGATCGACAAGGTAAACAAATTCGAGAACAGTTAATAAAATCTAAGACCATTGCATATTAAGGTCAAAATAGTGCTACCAATATACGAGTCTCATACGATGCCATTTCAACGATTGTACCACAAAAGCTCGAAATATTACAAGGTTCAAATTCTAGAGTTATATGGCTCAAATTTGAAGATTACAAGGTTCAAACTAATATTAGAAATTCAGCTCATCAGCTGCAAACACTCGCGCTGATCCATTGAACATGGATATCAGAGAGGTTCAAACTAATATTACCACTCCTAAGTTTGGTTTCGAAACCTCATAAATTTTGCAAATGGGCCAACCACTGAGAAGTCATGTATGGGGTTGACACGATGACTTCCGATTACTCTGTCATTTGAAGTTCCAGAATGGCATTCAGTATTCATTTTCGGTGCTGGTGCTGATCAACAAACCATTCATTTTTGCGAAATAAATGTAGGGAAAACCTCATTACCTTTAGCACTCTTGCTCTGACAATAAAGAACCTGGCGAATATAATCTCTGGTAAGGTCCCTCGGTACGAGTTCTAGGCATTCGACCTGATTGTTATATTGTATCACATTATCCACCAATGGGCCTAATCTTATCTGCAAAAGAAGAAAACGTGTTAGTGCCTACATGCAGTTTTGAACACTACTACAGGTCTATTTGGTTTACAGGATTTGTAAAATACACTAACATGTCATCTTTGATCTGACATGATTAACATGGGCATTTGATTACAATCTAGGAAAATGTAGCATTCTTCACAAGAGGTTGGAGTGGATGAAAAGTTCCCTCAGAAAACTAGTATAGATGAATCCAAAGGAGAAATTCTTATGGATTGTAACCATATGGATCAAGCAACCAATATGGGGGGGGACATGTATGTACTGAAATACTCCAAAAGAATCCTTCAAAAGTCGCAGTACATTGTCATTGTAAACTTGTAAAAAGGTGTCACAAATTGAACTCCCTTATGGTTAACATTTAACAGGAAAGGAACATCACCTCGATATATAGCTTCTCCAGGCACGGAAAGCATCTCAGGATACTGACCACTTGCTCCAGGTTGGGGCCGATAGATTCTAGTACCAAGACCTTCACTATGCATAGTTTCGGGGTCAAGCTTGTCGGAATCATTTTCTGAATGACAAACAAACATACATCTTCAAAATTAGAAATAATATTAATTTGTAGAAGGAGAGGTAGAAGGTGGCTGTTATACCTGAACCGTTGTGGATCCAATAAAAAGTTCGGAGTATTTGTTAGACGAATATCCCACCACTGTCAATTTCGGCGCAGAAATGAAATTGATTCTTGTTGGACCTTCTTGATCAACTACAAGTAATCTCTCAAGTACAGGTGTGTCCTCAATGACCATACCGTGGTACACATCTTGTGATGTCTTCCTGCCGCATCAGCAACACACACAAATAGTCTGGAGAGTCATGGACGTGATGTGGAAGCTACTCAACCCATTGATTGCCTGAAGACGAAGGTACTCGAGTGCAGTACAACCACGGGGCAGACGCTCCATGTCACCATTTGTGAGGCAGACGGTGACGAGCTCAAGGTGCTTCAGTCCTGGTAGAATAAGAGCGGGCACGTCATCAAGGGGGATGACAATTCCTGAACTTGGCGACGTGTAGCATGGGCGCGAGGCGGAGCGCGGACGTTGGCAGCAAGCACATATGCCCATCATCAAAAGTGAGCTCCTTGAGCTAATCTAGGGCGGGGGATTGGAACCAGTCGTCAAGCTTGGCTTGGTCCTTGCCGTTGGAATGGAACTTGCCCATTCTAAGGCCTCTGGTTGGGCCAAGGTGACTGCTGAGGATCTTGGAGAATGAATCCAAGCTTTTGCGATAGCCATGGCAGAGCTCATGGGTGTCGATGAGGCCGAGAGGGGTGGAGTTCCATAGGGGGTGATACGTCTCCAATGTATCTATAATTTTTGATTGTTCCATGCTATTATATTATCTGTTTTGGATGTTCTATATGCATTATTATGCTATTTATATATATATATATATATATATATATATATATTGGACTAACCTATTAACCTAGAGCCTAGTGCCAGTTCCTATTTCCCCCTGTTTTTGAGTTTCACGGAAAAGGAATACCAAACGGAATAAAACCTTTGCAGTGATTTTTTTGGACCAGAAGACAACCAGGAGACTTGGAGATGAAGTCAGAGGAGCCACGAGGCGGCCAAAAGGACGGAGGGTGCACCCCCACCCTCGTGGGCCCCTCGTGCACCTCCTGACCTAATTCTTTCACCTATATATTCCCCTATATCCCCAAACCGACAGAGGCATCCACGAAAACACGTTTCCACTGTCGCAACCTTCTATACCCGTGAGATCCCATCTAGGGGCCTTTTCCGGCGTCCCGCCGGAGGGGGATTCGATCATGGAGGGCTTCTACATGAACACCATTGCCCCTCCGATGAAGCGTGAGTAGTTTACCATAGAGCTACGGGTCCATAGCTAGTAGCTAGATGGATTCTTCTCTCTCTTTGATTCTCAATACCATGTTCTCCTCGATGTTCTTGGAGATCTATTTGATGTAATACCTTTTTGCGGTGTGTTTGCCGAGATCAGATGAATTGTGGATTTATGATCAGCTTATCTACGAATATTATTTTAATCTTCTCTGAATTCTTATACCACAATTTGATATCTTTATAATTCTCTTTGAACTATCGGTTTGGTTTGGCCAACTAGATTGGTTTTTCTTGCAATGGGAGAAGCGCTTAGCTTTGGGTTCAATTTTGCGGTGTCCTTTCCCAGTGACAGTAGGGGCAGCAAGGCACATATTGTATTGTTGCCATCGAGGATAAAAAGATGGGGTTTTCATCATATTCCTTGAGTTAATTCCTCTACATAATGTCATCTTACTTAATGCATTACTCCGTTCTTTATGAACTTAATACTCTAGATGCATGCTAGATAGCGGTCGATGTGTGGAGTAATAGTAGTAGATGCAGAATCGTTTCGGTCTACTTGACACGGACGTGATGCCTACATTCATGATTATTGCCTTAGATATCGTCATAACTTTGCGCTTTTTATCAATTGTTCGGCAGTAATTTGTTCAAGAAGCCTCTAGTGAAACCTATGCCCCCGGGTCTATTTTCTATCATATAAGTTTCCGATCTACAATTTTAGTTTCCTATATTTTACTTTCCAATCTATATACCAAAAATACCAAAAAATATTTACTTTATCGTTTATCTATCTCTATCAAATCTCATTTTTGCAAGTAACAGTGAAGGGATTGACAACCCCTTTATCGCATTGGGTGCAAGTTTGTTTGATTGTTTGTGCAGGTATTCGGTGATTTGTGCTTTGTCTCCTACTGGATTGATACCTTGGTTCTGAAACTGAGGGAAATACTTATCTCTACTTTGCTACATCACCCTTTCCTCTTCAAGGGAAAAACCAACGCAAGCTCAAGAAGTAGCAGGAAGAATTTATGGCGCCGTTGCCGGGGAGATCTACGCCAAGTCAAGACATACCAAGTACCCATCATAAACTCTCATCTCTTGCATTACATAATTCGCCATTTGCTTCTCGTTTTCCTCTCCCCCACGTCTAAAACAAATTTCAAAAAGATTTGCCTTTTCTTCGCCCCTCTTTCATTCATCCTCTTTGTTCGCTTTTGGTTTGCTCGTTTGCTAGATTGGTTTGTTGCCACCATTTCTGAAATTGGGTAGGTTATCGCTGGAAAGGATAGTAGTAATGATGGGGGAAACTTTGATTCTTTTGCTAATACTAATCCTCATGAAGAATCTACTATTTTGCACACTAAAAAACTTCACATAGGTAGTGGCAATATTATTGGAAAAGGAGTTATTCAAGATTTCTTTACTTGTGCCGGTGCGTTACCTAGGTTAGGTGGATCTATTCTCCATAAAACTAGTATTCTTGCGGATGCTATATCTTTGCTCATAGTTGGACTTGAAAGTCAATTTGTTCATAGCATCCATCGATACAAATGATTTTTCTAGAGTTTTCTAAAATTGAGCATTCTTCGGTTAAGCGCGCCGCCACTATATTTCTAGCATATGAATTTAGATTTATTATGAAAGAAGCTAGTGAAACTTTTGCGCATTATAAAGTAGATATTGATCATCCTCCCATAGAGGAAATTCTCTTTAACCAAGAGGACATAATGCATTTACGATCTCTAGATCATGTTGCTTATAATGAAAATAAGAAAGAGGGTCCCTACTGATGTTTTAGTTGATAAGATTTCTGAGCTTAATGATAATTTTGCTATTCAAAACAACGTATTGGGTTTCTCTTTTGGACACACGCTCATGAATTTTTGCCAAAAGAACGCTTACAATGATGAGTTGGTTATACAATATGAAGGGCCAAAGGAGAAACCAATTCCTCCCGAGCTTGATCTTGGGGATTCTTATCCCATTAAATTTAGCCCTTTTGATTACTTTTGCTTACCACAAATAAAACTTGCTGCTGAATGAAGGGGGTATGAGATGAGTTTTCAAGATCTGCCTTATCATTACTACGACTATACTTAGATCTATTCGTGTTTTCTGCCTAGCTAAGGGCGTTAAACAATAGCTCTTGTTGGGAGGCAACCCAATTTTATTTTTGTTCCTGTTTTGCTTTGAATAATTCATCTAGCCTATGGTTAGATGTGGTTTTGTGTTTTAATTAGTGTTTGTGCCAAGTAAGACCTTTGGGATAGCTTACGGTGATAGTTTTTTTATCCTGCTGAAAAACATAAACTTTTGCGCCTAGTGAATAATTTCCTGAATTTTATTGAAACATGATTTTGATCTGATTATTTTTGATCTGGATTGGTACACAAATTCCCAAGGCCGTTCTAATTTTTCAGAATTTTTGGAGTTACATAAGTATTCGAGAGTTACAGATTGCTACAGACTGTTCTGTTTTTGACAGATTCTGTTTTCTTTGTGTTGTTTGCTTATTTTGATGAATCTATGGGTAGTATCGGGGGTATGAACCATGGAAAAGTTGGAATACAGTAGATATTACACAAATATAAATAAAGAATGAGTTTGCAACAATACCATAAAGTGGTGATTTATTTTCTTATACTAATGGAGCTTATGAGATTTTTTGTTCAGTTTTGTGTTGTGAAGTTTTCAAGTTTTTGGTAAGGATTTGATGGACTATGGAATAAGGAGTGGCAAGAGCCTAAGCTTGGGGATGCCCAAGGCACCCCAAGGTAATATCCAAGGACAACCAAGAACCTAAGATTGGGGATGCCTCAGAAGGCATCCCCTCTTTCGTCTTCGTCTATCGGTAACTTTACTTGAGGCTATATTTTTATTCACCACATGATATGTGTTTTTCTTGGTGCCTCTTGTATGATTTGAGTCTTTGCTTTTTAGTTTTCCATAATTATACTTGTTGACACACCTTTGGAGAGGGAAACGCATGAATCATGACTTCTTAGAATACTCTGTGTGCTTCACTTATATCTTTTGAGCTAGGCAATATTGCTCTAGTGCTTCACTTATATGTTTTTAGAGCACGGCGGTGGTTTTATTTTATAGAAATTGTTGAACTCTCATGCTTACTTATATTATTTTGAGAGTATCTAAATATGATGGTAATTTTCTTTGGTTATAAATTTATTCCTAAAATGATAGGCATCCGAGAGGGATATAATAAATACTTTCATATAAAGTGCATTGAATACTATGAGAAGTTTGATTCTTTATGATTGTTTTGAGATATGAAGATGGTGATATTAGAGTCATGCTAGTGATTAGTTTTTAATTTGAGAGATACTTGTGTTAAAGTTTGTGATTCCCGTAGCATGCACGTATGGTGAACCGTTATGTGATGAAGTCGGAGCATGATTTATTTTTTGATTGTCTTCCTTATGAGTGGCGGTCGGGGATGAGTGATGGTCTTTTCCTAACAATCTAGCCCCCTAGGTGCATGCGTGTAGTACTTCATTTCCATAACTAATAGATTTTTGCAAAAAGTATGTGAGTTCTTTAAGACTAATGTTGAATCCATGGATTATACGCACTCTCACCCTTCCACAATTGCTAACCTCTCTTGTGCCGCGCAAATCTCGCAGGTACATACACCCACCATATACCTTCCTCAAAATAGCCACCATACCTACCTATTATGGCATTTCCATAGCCATTCCGAGATATATTGTCATGCAACTTTCCACCGTTCCATTTATTACGACACGCTTCATCATTGTCATATTGCTTTGCATGATCATGCAGGTGACATCGTATTTGTGGAAAATCCACCTTTCATAATTATTTCATACATGTCACTCTCACTACTGGAAACAACTACTTTGCCATCTGCCAGCTCTTTGCCGTCTGCTAGCGGATGGCAAATAAGCTCTTTGCCATCAGCTACCCAAAAGCGGACGGCAAAGAACTGGCTGATGGCAAAGTACTTCTTTGCCATCAGCCAGTTCTTTGCCGTCCGCTAGTGGATGACAAAGAGCAAGTGGCGGACGACAAAGTGGGGCG
>NC_041381.1:132334322-132334861 GCF_002162155.2 Triticum dicoccoides | reverse complement strand
GCCCCTAGGCCTGCGTCTGCCTCGCGCCCCCCCGCCAGTGCGTCCGCCTCGCGCTCCCCTCCCCGGAGCCAGGCTCGCCGCCGCCCCTGCGCCCGCGCCGCCCCCTCCATCCTCCATCGAGAGGAGCCAAGGTGAGCATTTTTTGTTTTTTTTCTACTGTTTTTCTTTGCTGTTTAGGTTTAATTAGGTTATTGATAGGTTTAGGTTAGTGGTTGGTTTAGGTTAGTGCTAGATATAGGTTTAGATTATTAGAAGAAGAAGAAAGTTGAAAAAAAGAAGAAGTAGAAGAAGAGGAAAAAGGAAAAAAAGGAAGAAGAATAAGCAGAAAGTTGAAAAATATAACAATATAGAAGAGGAAAAAGGAGAAGAAGAAAGAAGAAGAAGAAGAAGAAGAAGAAAGAAAGAAAGAAGAGGAGGAGGAGGAGGAGGAAGAGGACGAGGGAGAAGAAAAAAGAAAAGAAGAAGAAGAAAGAAGAAGAAAGAATAAGAAGAAGAAGAACACCCCGACGCGCCACCCCGACACCCCGACCCCGACCCCC
>NC_041381.1:132278082-132333744 GCF_002162155.2 Triticum dicoccoides | reverse complement strand
ACCCCGGAACAGCACCCCGACCCCGACACGGCACCCCGACACCGACAGGACACCCCGACCACCGACACCTCCCGAAAAGGTGTTTTTTGGCTTCTAGAGGCCGACGGGGTCATATATTTGTGAATTATTAGTTAGTCATATATTTCTCGATTTTGTTATGAAAAACATCATATATAATTGTGTTGATCGTGTAGTTTTAAATGTGCAGTTGTTTCATCGCTGCGAGGTTTGGTGTTCGACGACCTCGCCGTGCGTTTGACGAGCTCTGCCCCTTCGTTCGTGGGTGAGCACAAATGACAAGTCCTCCTCCCCCATTAATTATTTAATCTATTCCGATGAAACTTGATAGCTAGCTATATATGTGTCTTGAATCATCAGTATGCGTAACCAATATGTGTCTCCCGTTCGAAAGCGTCATAGTTATAAATATGCATGCATTTGCATATTTATAACCTTGATTCTTTCGAATTGTCCAACGCTATCCATGGACAGCCCGAGTATGTGTAGATTGGGTTCGTTTTCCCATATGCTTTGCTCCGGATCCGACCCATAAATTTCGTCAGTGCCTCCCCTGTTGTTCTCCGGGTACACATCCTCTCTATTTATTGCAGAGACGTGTATCAGGAGAACAGCGGGGAGGTGCTGCCGAAATTTTGCGCCGGATCCGGAGCATAGCATGGGAAAATGAACTCAATCTACACATACACGGGTGGGATTAGGACCTATCATTACCTATTAGAGTGTAGGTTGCATGGACGTAATAAAATTGACAAAATAGATAAACTGATGAATATATACATGGTGAATTACATATATAATTGTTGTGTGTCTAGTAGCTCTAAAAGTCAAGATGAGTGACCGTGCGTGGATGTATACCGGTCACACTGGTCAAAACAAATGGAGCGCTGAATGGTTCACAAAAACCAAGGGGTTTGTGCAAGCCGCATTTGCAAATGGCCAAAAGAAAACCTGGTGCCCCTGTTTCCGGTGCGGCAATTGGGAAAAGAAGACAGAGGCTGAAATGGGCAAACAGCGGCAGAAGAGTGGTTTTACGCCCGATTATACGGTGTGGACATTTCATGGTGAGTCTGCCCAACGTGACCGAGCTAAGGTGGATCATCATCGCACCGACGAGCATGGTACCGGGATGGAAAACATGGTGCAAGGCTATGATGATGCTCGGGATTCGGACGAGGAGATGGAGGAATCTGCAAAGGCTTTCAATGAAATGTTGGAGTCTTCAAAACGTCCGCTCCACGAGCACACTGAGCTTTGTCAGCTGGATGCCATCTCACAAGTAATGGCTCTGAAGGCTCAGTTCAACTTGGCCAGAGAATGCTATGATGCAATTATGACAGTATTTGGACGCTTTCTACCCAAAGGCCATGTAATGCCTGCAAACCTATACCAGTCGGACAAAATCCTCCGTGCACTGAAGATGCCCTATGAGAAGATACATGCCTGTGAGGAAGGATGTGCCTTATTTAGGCTTGACTATGCGGACTTGAACTATTGTCCCATTTGTAAGTCTTCCAGGTATATTGTGGTAGACAACGGTATGGGTGAGAAGACAAAGACCTAAATCCCCGTTAGTGTTCTTCGGTATATGCCAATCGTACCAAGACTTCAACGTCTTTTCATGGTCGAAGAGACGGGCAGACAGATGACATGGCACAAAACAGGCAAACGAACCGAACTAGATGCAGATGGGAATCTGATGATGGTACACACATCGGATGGTGTTGCGTGGAATTTTTTTGATGAATTACATGCTGACAAAGCGGCAGATCTGAGGCATCCTCGAGTCGGCATCAACACTGATGGGTTCAGTGTGTTTGGTATGACGGCAGCCCAATACAGTTGTTGGCCCGTATTTGTCTTTCCACTCAGTCTCCCCCCCGGACAGATTATGCAAAGAAAGAACATTTTCCTGACATTCATAATTCCAGGACCCAACTATCCGGGCAAAAATATGAATGTGTACATGCAGCCGCTTAAGGACGAATTGCAAGAAGCCTGGGATAATGGGTTCAAGACATACGACGCCTTTAGCAAACAGAACTTCATAATGCGTGTCTGGTACATGTACTCGACGCATGACTTGCCGGCGTATGCACTATTCGTTGGCTGGTGTGTGCATGGAAGGTTCCTGTGCCCCACATGCAAGGGAGCTCTTGAGTTTCGTTGGCTTTAGGCCGGACGCAAGTTTTCTTGCTTCAACATGCATAGACAGTTCCTGGATCCTCACCATAAGTTCAGGAAAGACAAGAAGAACTTCATCAGGGGTAGAGTTGTCAAAAACTCTGCACCACCTGCATTGACAGGCCAACAAACCCTGGATCAGTTAAACGCTCTCGAGCCAGATCCACAACGTCCAAGGTACTTCAAGGGGTATAATACTAAGCACGCGTGGACTCACAAAACATGCTTATGGGATCTGCCTTACTCCAAAGACCTCCTTTGCCCACACAACATCGACGTGATGCACACTGAGAAGAATATTGCTAAGGCACTTTTTGGTACATTGTTCGGCATAGATGGGAAGTCAAAGGATAATACTAAGGCTAGAGTCGATCTGGAGGCGATATGTGATAGGCCGTTACAAAACATGAAAGAACCGAAAGGAAAGCAGAACTGGACAAAGCCAAAGGCATGGTTCAATCTTGGAAGGCCAGCTATGAGGGAAATTCTCTTGTGGGTGCAACAGCAGTTGATGTTCCCCGATGGGTATGCATCAAATCTAAAGAGGGGAGCGAATCTTGATAAACTAAAGATATTTGGTCTCAAGAGTCATGATTGGCACATATGGATTGAGCGGGTAATGCCGGTGATGTTGCGTGGCTTCATCCCTGAGGATGAATGGCTAGTACTGGCAGAACTCAGCTATTTCTTCCGTGTTCTTTGTGCAAAAGAACTATCGCCTGGCGTGCTAGAAGAAATGGAAGAGTTGGCGCCGGAGTTGATCTGCAAGTTAGAGAAGATCTTTCCACCGGGCTTCTTTAATCCAATGCAGCATTTGATTTTGCATCTCCCGACCGAGGCAAGATTGGGGGGGCCCGTGCAAAATCGTTGGTGCTACCCAACTGAGAGGATGCAGAAGTCTACAAATTGTTATGTATCTACTATCGGCGAAGGAGGTACCGAGTATTATGGGAGAGTTGAAGCAATTTATGAACTTCTGTTCTATGGTGAAAACCCACCGAATGTCGTAGTCTTCAAATGTTATTGGTTTCAGCCGAAGGAGACTAGAAGGACTCATGAACATATAGGGCTAGTTGAAATCAACCAAAGCACTCATTTAGATGTTCCTGATGTCTATATTATGGCTCAACAGGCGACCCAAGTATTCTATCTACCGTGGGCCTGCCAAACTAATCCAAATCTGAAAGGTTGGGATGTCGTTTATGAAGTGTCGCCACGTGCTAGACTTTCTCCCCCAAAGGAAGAGGATTATGAACCTCACATTAACCCAGACACATATGGAGGAGAATTCTTCCAAGAGACACATCTTTCCAAAAAGCGTTTCAAGAACCGCTATACTTCACCCCAAAACATTGAAGTAGATAGCAACAATGAATCCGACATCACCCCAGAGGAGGAACAAGAAGAGCCGGAACAAGAAGAGGTTACTACTGCGGATGACCTGTCAATGCTTGACCGATTACGTCAAGGTGGCCTTGCACATGTTGATGCCAATGAACCCTATGAGCCCATCATTGATTATAGTGATGATGATGATTATGCATTTATTGATGATACTGATCAAGATTATTAGTAGTGTCAGGTATTCAATTTTTTTATGTTGTACTTGATGATGATACACTTAAGTGATATACATATTATTATTCATGTCAGTACTTTTTTTTATGTTGTACTAATTTTGTTTATTCTTTGTCATGGCAGGTGTTGAAAGATGGTGGGCGCTGGTCGAGAGCGCGCCGAGGCCCCTTCTTCGTCGGCGCGTGCGAGGTCTTCCATTCCACACGCACCTCTCCGCCGAGTGTTGCTGGACAGTATGGCGACACCGCCGGGCCCTTCTTCGTCGACCGCGGTGCCCAGCAGGGGACGAGGTAAGAAGAAGAGAGGAGGTGGAGCACGTGGTCGCGGGAGAGGAGGTAGGGTGACTCTTACGACGCCTTCCTCGCCACCGCCCCCAGCTGTTTCACCCGAGCACGTCACTGCTAGGGTGGACTCGGCTGAGGAGGAGGCTGCACGGACTCCGGTCCACGAGCCTCCGGTCCACGGGTCTTCGGCCCACGAGCCTCGGGTCGACGGGCCTTCGGCCCACGAGACCCCGGAGGAGCATACGTCTGGATGGGGTACTTGGTCGGGTCAGCCTGAGGATGGTGGGGAGCCGAGTGGCCATGCTGATGATGGCGGGGAGCCGACTGATGAGGAGGGGGAGGAGGGGGGCAACGTCTACCAGCGTGGTGCTACACGGCTCTCGTCCGTGCCGGCGACCCGCGAGTAGAGGTGGTTGATTTTCCCTGATGGGGAGAGGTAAGTGCATTTAATCTTTTTGTACCTTCTGCATTCACGTTTCTTCAATAACTGATGTGTTGGCCTTGTCATGCTGTAGGGGTTGGGACCACCATGAAAGTGTCCGCCGGCCCAACTCCGTCCTTGGAGTTCTGATTCGGCAAAACTTCCCGGGGTTTGTCACGTTGCCTGGTGAGGGTCGGCTTCCAGAGGTTGGATTGACTTGGGAGCACTACTTGGCTGCCCCGGCCCCGCCGGGTGAGATTATCGACGGTGTCTTGTGCAAGACGAGGGCAGACGTCGTGATCAGAAAGTTCTGGGTAATTGATCCTTTACGCAATTTAAAATCTTCAACTAGCTAGTTATTAATTGTACTAATCAATATTGTCTCAATTGATTGCAGACATTCTACAGGTGTGAGGAGGGATACGAGGAGGAGGCGGATCATGTTATCCACAAGGAGTGCAAGCGCATACTTCAGAACTTACGGCATGAGGTTCGGGTGCAGGCTGTTCGAGACTACTACGCCGAGCGTGGTATCAAGAAGCCCAAGCAGGTGTGCCGCGATAAGTTCTTGAGTAAGGAGAAGTACATGAAGGTAATTCTTAAGGCCTTGTACTTACTTCCTTCATTTAGTAACTCATAGCCTTAGCGCTCAAGTTTCTATTTGCTAACTTAGGCCCCTCTGAGATGGTGTGCGGATCGGATGGATTGTTGGGAGGTGTTGGTCAATGCGTGGTCCTCAGAAGAATGGCTGGCCACCCACAAAGAGGCCAAGGACAAACGTGCCCAAATGGAAGGTGTGCCACACCACCAAGGCAGCTCCAACTTATTTCAGTACGGGCGGAACTGGGTATGTGGTTTGCTTCATGATTCATGCAATTCATTCATCATGCTAGCTTTAGCCCTTTAATTACTAATTTACTTTGTTTCTCTCTTTCAGGCACGCTACAATAAGGCGGATAAGGTGCCAGAGGTGTACGACCTGTATGCCATGGCCCACACTGGCCCTTACAAGAAAGTCAAGGCATTCTCTACGTCTGACCTCGATGATCCAAAGAACTTCACCAACATCTCCGCCCATGTGAAGCTCGTGCAATATAGAGATCAGGGGAAGGCGAGGAAAGGGGAGGACTTTAACCCGAGCCAGGGTCCCATTGATACAGAGCTGCTGATGATATCTGGTGGCGGGAGGTCCCATGGCTCCATAGCCATGGGAGATGGACTTATCCGTTGTCCTAGCACTCTCCCGGAGATCAAGGCGCGCCAGTCGAGCTCCGCTCCTGAGATAAGGCCTCGTGAACGGCCAGTCCAACTCGCCATCAAGGTTAGTTATACGTACTCAGCTATCTTTCTCCATTACATTGTGTGCGCTTCCATCAATGATTACAAATGGTCATGTGAGTGGTGTTGCAGGCTGCTATACAGAGTGAGAGAGATAGAACGGAGAAACTTTTGGCGGAGGCGGCGGAGAGGCAGCGGGAGTTGGAGGAGAAGACGACAAAGATGTTGGAGGAGGAGAGGGCACGGAATGACATGCAGGCAAGGGCCATGTACGAGCTCCTTGTGGTAAGTTTCTTCTGCAGATTACTTGCTAGTCTTAACATTTGAGTCTCATTACTAACTAGTATGACTCTGTTGTGAAAACCAAATGTGCAGTCTGTGTGCGAGAAGTCCGGTCAGACCGCTCCGCCGATGCCAGTGATTGCTCCTGGGAGCACAGTGAGTTTAATTTGAATGGACATTACTTGCTTGTCTTAACATTTGAGTGTCATAATGCTAACGAGACATTGGAAATGATCTTTGGTGCAGCTTAACTCCAGAAACGCATCGCATGATCCTTCTCCAGCTACCAGCGCGAGCCAGCCCACTCCTTCTCCAGCTACCGGCGCGAGCCAGCCCGCTCCTACACCTCCGTGATCACGGTAAGTTTCTCTAGGGTTTTGCTTAACAAATGCATAAAGACCTAGAGTTAGCTTTATTTCCTCCAATATGCTTACCATAATGACCTAGAGTTAGCTTCTTTTCCTCCAAAATGACTTAATAAGCTTACTGACCTCATAAACCATCCATTCTACCTAAGTTAGCTCTAAAATGACTCATTTTACCTTAGTTAGCTTACAAGTGATCCAATTTATCCAAGTTAGCTCGAAAATGACCCATTTTACGTAGATTAGCTCCTAAATGATCAATTTTACCTACATTAGCTTTAAAATGACCCATTCCACCTAGGTTAGCTCCAAAATGACCCATTTCACCTAGGTTAGCTCCAAAATGACCCATTTCACCTAAGTTAGCTAAAAAACGATCCATTTGACCTTAGTTAGCTCAAAAACATGGCATTTCACCTAGGTTAGCTCATAAACGACCCATTTGACCTAGGTTAGCTCATAAATGACCGATTTCACCTAGGTTAGCTCATAAACAACCTATTTCACCTAGGTTAGCTCATAAACGACCCATTTCACCTAGGTTTGCTCATAAACGACTCATTTCACCTAACTTAGCTCATAAACGACCCATTTCACCTAGGTTTGCTCATAAACGACTCATTTCACCTAACTTAGCTCATAAACGACCCATTTCACCTAGGTTAACTCATAAACAACCTATTTCACCTAGGTTAGCTCATAAACGACCCATTTCACCTAGGTTTGCTCATAAACGACTCATTTCACCTAACTTAGCTCATAAACGACCCATTTCACCTAGGTTTGCTCATAAACGACTCATTTCACCTAGGTTTGCTCATAAACGACCCATTTCACCTAGGTTTGCTCATAAACGACCCATTTCACCTAGGTTTGCTCATAAACGACCCATTTCACCTAACTTAGCTCCAAAATGATCCATTTCACCTAGGATAGCTCATAAACTACCCATTTCACCTAGGTTAGCTCATATACGATACATTTCACCTAAGTTAGCTAATATATGGCATATACTTCTTCTTCTAGTCTTCTTCTTCTATTCTTTTTCTTCTAGTCTAATTCTTCTTCTAGTCTTATTTTTCTAACTTTCTTATTTGTCATTTTGCAGGTTTCATTCACTTCACGGAAGCCAGCTTCCTATGATGGATTGCTTGCTTTTTCCTGTTTTTTCCTTTGATGCACTTGTATTCTACTGGCTTGCTATGAAGAAACTTTGCATATTGTAATATGTATGGATCGATGGAACTATGTGATGGATATATATGTGATGTGAAATTTTTGATGGATATATATGTGATGTGATGGAACTATGTGATGGATATTTATGTGATGGATATATATGTGCTGTGAAATTTTTGTTGTGATAATTGTTGGATATAAGAAAAACAGAAAAAAAAGAGGCAGTGCAGGCTCTTTGCCGTCTGCAGCAGACGGCAAAGACCCCTTTGCCGTCGGTGGTAGACGGCAAAGGGGGCACGTGACGCCCACCTGTGCTTCCTGGGGTGGACCATTTGGCCAATTTGCCGACAGTGGCGGACGACAAAGCCTGGCTAACGGCAAACACTTCGCCTTTGCCGTCCGCCGGGCGGACGGCAAAAAAAAACGGGCGCTGAGGTATTGCTGATGTCACCTGGCGGACGGCAAAGAGGCGCACTAATTTGCCGTCCGCTGGTGGACGACAAAGGCCGCCGTTAGCCGCCTAACGGAGTGACAATGGCGGACGTGCCACATTTTGCCGTCCCCCCTCTTTGCCGTCCGCCGCTATAGGCAAAGGGCTCTTTGCCGTCCGCCTTGGAAAGTAGACGGCAAAGGACCTGTTTGCCGACCCTATCTTTGCCGTCTGTGTTTGCCGTCCGCGGCGGACGGCAAAATGCTTTGCCGTCAGCCGTCCCTGCCTTTGCCGTCCGCGATGGCAGATGGCAAAGTACTGGATTCCTGTAGTGTCTTGATTCATTGCACATCCCGATACACCGCTGGAGGCATTCATATAGAGTCATATTTTGTTCTATGTATCGAGTTGTAATTCTTGAGTTGTAAGTAAATAAAAGTGCGATGATCTTCATTATTAGAGCATTGTCCCAGTGAGGAAACGATGATGGAGAATATGATTCCCCCACAAGTCGGGATGAGACTCTGGACGAAAAAAGAGGCCAAATATATGAGAAAGGCCCAAATAAAAAAATAAGAGAAAAAGAGAGAAGGGGCAATGTTACTATCCTTTTTCCACACTTGTGCTTCAAAGTAGCACCATGATCTTCATGATAGAGAGTCTCCTATGATATTACTTTCATATACTAGTGGGAATTTCATTATAGAACTTGGCTTGTATATTCCAATGATGGGCTTCCTCAAATTGCCCTAGGTCTTTGTGAGCAAGCGAGTGGGATGCACACCCACTTAGTTTCTTTTTGAGCTTTCATAAACTTATAGCTCTAGTGCATCCATTGCATGGCAATCCCTACTGACCCACATTGATATCTATTGATGTGCATTTCCATAGCTCGTTGATACACCTAGTTGATGTGAGACTATCTCCCTCTTTCTGTCTTCTCCACAACCAAAATATTCTATTCCACCTAAAGTGCTAAATCCATGGCTCACGCTCATGTATTGTGTGATAGTTGAAAAAGTTTGAGAAAATCAAAAGTATGAAACAATTGCTTGGCTTGTCATTGGGGTTGTGCATGATTTAAATATTTTGTGTGATGAAGATGGAGCATAGCAAGACTATATGATTGTATAGGGATAGCTTTCTTTGGCCATGTTATTTTGAGAAGACATAATTGCTTTATTAGTATGCTTGAAGTATTATTGTTTTTATGTCAATATTAAACTTTTGTTTCAAATCTTATGGATCTGAACATTCATGCCACAATAATGGATATTACATGGATAAATATGTTAGGTAGCATTCCACATCAAAAGTTCTATTTTTATCATTTACCTACTCGGGGACAAGCAGGAATTAAGCTTGGGGATGCTTGATACGTCTCCAACGTATCTATAATTTTTGATTGTTCCATGCTATTATATTATCTGTTTTGGATGTTTTATATGCATTATTATGCTATTTTATATAATTTTTGGGACTAACCTATTAACCTAGAGCCTAGTGCCAGTTCCTGTTTTTCCCTGTTTTTGAGTTTCGCAGAAAAGGAATACCAAAAGGAGTCCAAACATAATAAAACCTTCACGATGATTTTTCTTAAACCAGAAGACAACCAAGAGACTTGGAGATGAAGTCGAAGGAGCCACGAGGCGGCCACAGGGATGGAGGGTGCGCCCCCACCCTTGTGGGCCCCTCGTGCACCTCCTGGCCTAATTCTTTCACCTATATATTCCCATATATATCCCAAAACCAACAGAGGCATCCACGAAAACACTTTTCCACCGCCGCAACCTTCTGTACCCGTGAGATCCCATCTAGGGGCCTTTTTCGGTTTCCTGCCGGTGGGGGATTCGATCACGGAGGGCTTCTACATCAACACCATTACCCCTCCGATGAAGTGTGAGTAGTTTACCACAGACTTACAGGTCCATATCTAGTAGCTAGATGGCTTCTTCTCACTCTTTGATTCTCAATACCATGTTCTCCTCGATGTTCTTGGAGATCTATTTGATGTAATACTTTTTTGCGGTGTGTTTGCTGAGATCCGATGATTGTGGATTTATGATCAGCTTATCTATGAATATTATCTGAATCTTCTCCGAATTCTTATATGCATGATTTGATATCTTTGTAATTCTCTTTTCTACTATCTATTTGGTTTGGCCAACTAGATTGGTTTTTTCTTGCAATCGGAGAAGTGCTTAGCTCTGGGTTAAATCTTGCGGTGTCCTTTCCCAGTGACAGTAGGGGAAGCAAGGCACGTATTGTATTGTTGCCATCGAGGATAAAAAGATGGGCTTTTCATCATATTGCTTGAGTTAATTCCTCTAAATCATGTCATCTTACTTAATGCATTACTCCGTTCTGAATGAACTTATGTGGCACCCCAGCTTAGAGAAACCAGAACGACCCGTATTCCAGCCCAGAGATCGAGGAGAAGTCTTCTAGAATACGACACTGCTTAACATAGAACAAATCAACTCTTTATTACAGTGTATATTGGGTACAAGGGGATTACATTGGCACAGCGACACTACGCCAGCCATGGTTGCTCTATGCAAGCAGTAGAACAACACAAAGCAGCAGAATAACTCTAGCAGCGGAACAATGATGACGGTAATGAACTCCACTCCGCAGGGACTCTAGCTAGAATGCTTATCCTAGCTTGCAAACAAGGAATCCATGGCAAACAAGCAATCAAATCCGGCATGACCTGCAAACTGGCATGACACGCTAGGTCGGACATTGAATGTACTTGCAAGCTCACGGCAACCAAGAGCAATCAAGACAAACAACAACATGGCAATTACAGGTTAACCAGGGATTAATCATGGTATTATCAGAACAACATGGCATGAACAACATGAACATGATACCACTAGAACACTACGAGCATGACATGAACATATGACCAAGATGAAACTAGCGTGCAACATGATGACACTATCATGCACCAACTTACTCTGCTCGGGTTACCTTGTAACCATCACATGCATCACTTACCATCCTTGGACATCACACGATCATCTCAAGATCAAATCAAGCTTGGTATAAACAATATCGCAGTAATCATTACATGACCACAAGGAGCTTGACCTTTACCCGTGATTCTCGCATATAACCACAAGTATCCAACAACTCGGTATCCTCGATACCATGATGATCCCCTCACGATCACATGAAGATCAACCAACTTCTCTCATCATCGAACCAGGGTTGTTATTAAGCAAGTTATTGTTATTACTGTTGACCCATAGTGTGACCAACTAAGAACTGGGCCCACATCCGCGGGCGCGGCTATCGACAGATTTAACACACACTCTATAGAGGTAGTACACTGTACCTACACCACGGAACCCATGGCCTCACACTCCCATGCAGGTGGACCAACGGCATTCCGACAAAACCGATCTATTGCCCATGACACTCTCCCGGCCACTCCGACCAACTCCCCTTTAGGCTAAGTCAGGGGTGGCCCCGTGCCTATGCTACCTCTTGGGAATGCGTTGGTTTTTCCCTTGAAGAGGAAAGGGTGATGCAGCAAAGTAGCGTAAGTATTTCCCTCAGTTTTTGAGAACCAAGGTATCAATCCAGTAGGAGGCTCCTCACAAGTCCCACGCGCCTACACAAACAAACAAGAACCTCGCAACCAATGGGATAAAGGGGTTGTCAATCCCTTCACGGAAACTTGCGAAAGTGAGATATGATAGAGATAATAAGATAAGATAAATATTTTTAGTACTTTTATGATATATATTGGAAAGTAAAAGATGCAAATAAAAGTAGATGGAAAACTTGTATGATAAAAGATAGACCTGGGGGCCATAGGTTTCACTAGTGGCTTCTCTCAAGATAGCATAAGTATTACGGTGGGTGAACAAATTACTGTCGAGCAATTGATAGAGAAGTGCATAGTTATGAGAATATCTAGGCATGATCATGTATATAGGCATCACGTCCGCAAAAAGTAGATCAAAACAATTCTGCATCTACTACTATTACTCCACACATCGACCGACTCCTGCCTGCATCTAGAGTATTAAGTTCATAAGGACAGAGTAACGCATTAAGCAAGATGACATGATGTAGAGGGATAAAATCATGAAATATGATATAAACCCCATCTTTTTATCCTCGATGGGAACAATACATTACATGCCTTGCTGCCCCTGCTGTCACTGGGAAAGGACCCCGCAAGATTGAACCCAAAGCTAAGCACTTCTCCCATGGCAAGAAAGATCAATCTAGTAGGCCAAACCAAAGTGATAATTCGAAGAGACTTGCAAAGATAACCAATCATACATAAAAGAATTTAGAGGAGATTCAAATATTTCTCATAGATAAACTTGATCATAAACCCACAATTCATCGGATCTCGACAAACACATCGCAGAAAGAGTTACATTGAATAGATCTCCAAGAGAAGAAGGAGAACTTTGTATTGAGAATATAAGAGAGAGAAGAAGCCATCTAGCTAATAACTATGGACCCAAAGGTCTATCGTAAACTACTAACAACTCATCGAAGAGGCCTTGGTGGTGATGGAGAGGCCCTCCATGGTCGATTCCCCCTCCGGCAGAGTGCTGACAAAGGCTCCAAGATGGGATCTCGCGGATACAGAAGGTTGCGGTGGTGGAATTAGGTTTTCGTGGTGCTCCTGGATGTTTTGAAGGTACGTACATATATATAGGCGAAGGAAGTCGGTCAGGGGAGCCACGAGGGGCCCACGAGGCAGGGGCCGCATCCACCCTTACTGGGCGGGCCGGCCATCCTCGTGGCCTCCTCGGCTATTTCTTGATGTCCACTACAAGTCTCCTGGAATACGTTTGTTCCAAAAAGATCGCTCCCGAAGGTTTTATTACATTTGGACTCCGTTTGATATTCCTTTCCTTCGATATACTGAAATAGCCAAAAAAAACAGCAATTCAGGCTGGGCTTCCGGTTAGTAGGTTAGTCCCAAAAATGATATAAAAGTGTAGAGTAAAGCCCATAAACATCCAAAACATGTAATATAATAGCATGGAACAATAAAAAATTATAGATACGTTGGAGATGTATCAAGCATCCCCAAGCTTAATTCCTGCTCGTCCTCGAGTAGGTAAATGATAAAAACAGAATTTTTGATGTGGAATGCTACCTAGCATAATTCTCAATGTAATTTTTTTATTGTGGCATGATTGTTCAGATCCAAATGATTCAAGATAAAAGCTTATAAAACATAAAAGTAGTAATACTTCGAAGCATACTAACAAATAATCATGTCCTATCAAAATAGCATAGAAAAAGAAAGCTTATCCCTACAAAATCATATAGTTAGGCCATGCTTCATCCTTATCACATAAAATACTCCCATCATGCACAACCCCAGTTTCAGCCAAGCAGTTGGTTCATACTTTTTAACGCGTTTCAGCTTTTTCAACTCTTACGCAATACATGAGCGCAAGCCATGGACATAGCACTATATGTGGTATATGGTGGTGGTTGTGAGGACAAAAGGGAGAAGTTAGTCTCACATCAACTAGGCGTATCAACGGGCTATGGAGATGCCCATTAATAGATATCAATGTGAGTGAGTAGGCATTGCCATGCAACGGATGCACTAGAGCTATAAATATATGAAAGCTCAACAAGAGAAACTAAGTGGATGTGCATCCAACTTGCTTGCTCACGAAGACCTAGGGCGTTTTGAGGAAGCCCATCATTGGAACATACAAGCCTTGTTCTATAATGAAAATTTCCCACTAGTATATGAAATTGACAACACAAGAGACTCTATCATGAAGATCATGGTGCTACTTTGAAGCACAAGTGTGGAAAAAGGATAGTAACATTGTCCCTTTTCTCTTTTTCTCTCATTTTTTATTTTTTTTATTTTTTTATTTTATTTTGGTGGGCTTCTTTGGCCTCTTTTTTATGGGCTTCTTTGGCCTCTTTTATTTATAAAGTCTGAAGTCTCATCCCGACTTGTGGGGGAATCATAGTCTTCATCATCCTTTCCTCACTTGGGACAATGCTCTAATAATGAAGATGATCACACTTTTATTGATTTACAACTCAAGAATTACAACTCAATACTTAGAACAAAATATGACTCTATGTGAATGCCTCCGGCGGTGTACCGGGATATGCAATGAATCAAGAGTGACATGTATGAAAAATTATGAAGGTGGCCTTGCCATAAATACGATGTCAACTACATGATCATGCAAAGAGCAATATGACAATGATGGAGCGTGTCATAATAAACGGAACGGTGGAAAGTTGCATGGCAATATATCTCAGAATGGCTATGGAAATGCCATAATAGGTAGGTATGGTGGCTGTTTTGAGGAAGGTAAATAATGGGTTCATGATACCGGCGAAAGTTGCACGGCATAATAGAGGCTAGCTAAGTGGAAGGGCAAGTGTGCGTATATCCATGGACTCACATTAGTCATAAGGAACTCATATACTTATTGCAAAAGTCTATTTGCCCTCGAAGCAAAGTACTACTATGCATGCTCCTAGGGTAAAGGTTGGTAGGATTTAACCATCACGCGATCCCGACCTCCACTCATAAGGAAAGCAATTAAAAGAGCATCCCATGCAACAAATTTGTCACACAACTTTTACCATACGTGCATGCTACGAGACTTGCCAACTTCAACACAAGTATTTCTCAATTTCATAATTAACCAACTAGCATGACTCTAACATTACTACCTTTATATCTCAGAACAATTATCAAGCATCAAATTGATCATAGTTTTTAATGCACTTCCTATGATAGTTTTTATTATACCCAACTTGGATGCTCATCATTCTAGGACCAAATTTATAACCATAGAAAATACCATTCTGTTCTAAAAGACTCTCAAAATAATATAAGTCAAGCATGAGATATCGAAAATTTCTTCAAAATAAAGCCACCACCGTGCTCTAGAAAATATAAGTGAAGCACATAGAGCAAAACTATCTAGCTCAAAAGATATAAGTGAAGCACATAGAGTATTCTAATAAATTCTAAATCATGTGAGTCTCTCCCAAAAGGTGTGTACAGCAAGGATGATTTTGGTAAACTAAATAGAAAAGACTCATATCATACAAGACACTCCAAGCAAAACACATATCATGTGGTAAATAAAAATATAGCTCCAAGTAAAGTTACCGATAGATGAAGACGAAAGAGGGGATGCCTTCCGGGGCATACCCAAGCTTAGGCTTTTGGTTGTCCTTGAATATCTTGTGGTGTCATGGGAATCCCCAAGCTTAGGCTTTTTCCACCCTTTATTCCATAGTCCATCAAATATTTACCCAAAACTTGAGAACTTCACAACACAATACTCAACAGGAAATCTCATAAGCTCCGTTAGTGCAAGAAAGAAAAACCACCACATAAGGTATTTTAATGAACTCATTATTTATTTATATTGGTGTTATAACCACTGTATTCCAACTTCTCTATGGTTCATACCCCCTGATACTAGCCATAGATGCATCAAAATAAGCAAACAACACACACAAAACAGAATCTGTCAAAAACAGAACAGTCTGTAGCAATCTATAACTTTCGAATACTTCTGGAACTCAGAAAATCCTACCAAAGTAGGACGTCCTAGGTAAGTTGTCTATTGATCTACAGCAAAAAGAATCAAAGCGAAATCACGTTTCTGTGATTTATTGAATTTTTTATCGTGCGTGCAAAATTCTGTTTTTCAGCAGAATCAAATTAACTTTCACCCAAGGTTATCCTATAGGTTCTACTTGGCATAAACACTAATTAAAACATGAAAAAACATCTAAAAAGAACCTAGATAAGATATTTGTTACTAAACAGTAAAAAAAATCAAGGAACAAAAATAAAATTGGGTTGCCTCCCAACAAGCGCTATCGTTTAACGCCCCTAGCTAGGCATAAAAGCGAGAATAGATCTAAGCATTGCCATCTTTGGCATTCAATTCATAAGTGGCTCTCATAATAGATTCATATGGTAATTTAATTTTCTTTCTAGGAAAGTGTTCCATGCCTTCCCTCAACGGAAATTGGAACCTAATATTCCCTTCCTTCATATCAATAATTGCACCAATCGTTCTAAGGAAAGGCCTACCAAGAATAATAGGACACAAAAGATTGCAATCAATATCAAGAACGATAAAATCTATGGGCACATAATTACTATTTGCAACAATAAGAACATCATTAATCCTTCCCATGGGTTTCTTAATGGTGGAATCCGCAATGTGCAAGTTTAAAGAGCAATTATCAAATTCATGAAAACCTAGCACATCACATAAAGTTTTTGGAATCGTGGAAACACTAGCACCCAAATCACACAAAGCATAGCATACATGATCTTTAATTTTAATTTTTATTGTAGGTTCCCACTCATCATTAAGTTTTCTAGGTATAGAAATTCCAAAATTAAGTTTTTCCTCATAAGATTGCATCAAGGCATCAACGATATGTTTAGTAAAAGCTTTATTTTGGCTATAAGCATGAGGAGAATTCAACACAGATTGCAACAAGGAAATACAATCTATTAAAGAGAAATTATCATAATTAAATTCCTTGAAATCCAAAGTAGTGGGTTCATTACTATGTAGAGTTTTAATCTCTTCAATCCCACTTTTACCAATTTTAGCATTAAGATCAAAATACTCCAAATCATCGGAACACTTTTTAACTAAAGTTGATTCACTTCAAGTCCCATCATTATCAAGATTAATATTGCAAAAAAAATATTTAATAGGGGACACATCAATAACTTTTAGATCTTCATCATTAATTTCATGAAAACTAGAAGAACACGCTCTAACAAAGCAATCTTTCTTAGCACGCAACCTAGCGGTTCTTTCTTTGCACTCATCAATGGAAATTCTCATAGCTTTGAGATACTCATTGATATTTAGGAGGAATGTATCTAAGTTTCAAAGAATCAACATCAAGAGAAAGTCTATCAACGTTCCTAGCCAATTCATCAACTTTAAGCAATTTTTCTTCAAGCAAGGCATTGAAATTCTTCTGAGAATTCATAAATTCTTTAACACTATTCTCAAAATCAGAGGGCATCTTATTAAAATTTCCGTAGGAGTTGTTATAGGAATTACCATAATCATTATAGGAATTACTAGAGAACGGCCTAGGATTAAAGTTTCCTCTATACGCGTTGTTACCAAAATTATTCCTACCAACAAAATTCACATCCATAGAATCATTATTATTCTCAAAACATTAGGATCAATAGTGGCACTCTTAGAAGCAAACAATTTCATAAGTTCATCCATCTTTCCACTCAAAACATTAATTTCTTCTATAGCATGAACTTTTTTACGAGTAGATCTTTCGGTGTGCCATTGAGAATAATTAACCATAAAATTATCAAGGAGTTTTTTAGCTTCTCCTAAAGTGATTTCCATAAATGTGCCTCCGCGGCCGAATCTAAAAGATTTCTAGAAGCAAAATTCAATCCGGCATAAAATTTTTGTATGATCATCCATAAATTCAAACCATGAGTAGGGAAATTGCGAATCATTAATTTCATTCTTTCCCAAGATTGGGCAACATGCTCATGATCAAGTTGTTTAAAATTCATAATATCGTTTCTAAGAGAGATGATCTTAGCGGGAGGAAAATATTTAGAGATAAAAGCATCATTGCACTTATTCCAAGAATTAATACTATTTTTAGGCAAAGACAAAAACCAAGTTTTAGCACGATCTCTAAGTGAAAACGGAAATAACTTCAATTTAACAATATCATTATCCGTATCTTTGTTCTTTTGCATATCACACAAATCAACAAAATTGTTTAGATGAGTAGCGGCATCTTCACTAGGAAGGCCGGAGAATTGATCTTTCATAAGAAGATTCAACAAAGAAGCATTGATTTCACAAGTTTCAACATCATTAAGAGGAGCAATCCGAATGCTAAGGAAATCATTAGTATTGGTATTGGAAAAGTCACACAATTTACTATTATCTTGCGCCATCGTGACAAGCAATCCAACACACAAGCACACAAAAAGGCAAGCAAAAGAGAGAGGAGAATGGGAAAGAGAGGGCGAATAAAACGGCAAGGGTGAAGTGGGGGAGAGGAAAACGAGAGGAAAATGGAAAATAATGTAATGCGAGGGAGATGAGTTTGTGATGGGTACTTGGTATGTCTTGACTTGATCAAAGACCTCCCCGGCAACGGCGCCAGAAATCCTTCTTGCTAAATCTTGAGCTTGTGTTGGTTTTTCCCTTGAAGAGGAAAGGGTGATGCAGCAAAGTAGGGTAAGTATTTCCCTCAGTTTTTGAGAACCAAGGTATCAATCCAGTAGGAGGATCCTCACAAGTCCCATGCGCCTACACAAACAAACAAGAACCTCACAACCAACACGATAAAGGGGTTGTCAAGCCCTTCATGGGAACTTGCAAAAGTGAGATCCGATACAGATAATAAGATAAGATAAATATTTTTGGTATGTTTATGATATAGATTGGAAAGTAAAAGATGCAAATAAAAGTAGATGGAAAACTTGTATGATAAAAGATAGACCCCAGGGCCATAGGTTTCAATAGTGGCTTCTCTCAAGATAGCATAAGTATTACGGTGGGTGAACAAATTACTGTCGAGCAATTGATAGCAAAGTCCTTAGTTATGAGAATATCTAGGCATGATCATGTATATAGGAATCACGTCCGCAACAACTAGATCGAAACAATTCTGCATCTACTACTATTACTCCACACATCAACCGACTCCTGCCTGCATCTAGAGTATTAAGGTCATAAGAACAGAGTAACACATTAAGCAAGATGACATGATGTAGAGGGATAAACTCATGAAATATGATATAAACCCCATCTTTTTATCCTCGATGGTAACAATACATTACATGCCTTGCTGCCCCTGCTATCACTGGGAAAGGACACCGCAAGATTGAACCCAAAGCTAAGCACTTCTCCCATGGCAAGAAAGATCAATCTAGTAGGCCAAACCAAAGTGATAATTCAAAGAGACTTGCAAAGATAACCAATCATACATAAAAGAATTTAGAGGAGATTCAAATATTTCTCATAGATAAACTTGATCATAAACCCACAATTCATCGGATCTCGACAAACACATCGCAGAAAGAGTTACATTGAATAGATCTCCAAGAGAAGAAGGAGAACTTTGTATTGAGAATATAAGAGAGAGAAGAAGCCATCTAGCTAATAACTATGGACCCGAAGGTCTATGGTAAACTACTCACAACTCATCGAAGAGGCCTTGGTGGTGATGGAGAGGCCCTCCATGGTCGATTCCCGCTCCGGCAAAGCGCTGACAAAGGCTCCAAGATGGGATCTCGTGGATACAGAAGGTTGCGTCGGTGGAATTAGGTTTTCGTGGTGCTCCTGGATGTTTTCAGGGTACATAGATACATATAGGCGAAGGAAGTTGGTCAGGGGACCCACGAGGCAGGGGTTGCGCCCACCCTTACTGGGCGCGCCGGCCACCCTCGTGGCCTCCTCGGCTGCTTCTTGATGTCCACTCCAAGTATCCTGGATTGCGTTTGTACCAAAAGGATCACTCCCGAAGGTTTCATTCTGTTTGGACTCCGTTTGATATCCCTTTCCTTCGATATACTGAAATAGGAAAAAAACAGCAATTCGGGCTGGGCCTCCGGTTAGTAGGTTAGTCCCAAAAATGATATAAAAGTGTAGAGTAAAGCCCATAAACATCCAAAACGGGTAATATAATAGCATGGAACAATCAAAAATTATAGATACGTTGGAGACGTATCAGCCTACCGAAGGCATCAACGATCACTGTTGTGGCAAAACAATATACGGTCCCAAACGGGGACATGGATCCATACAAGAACAAAGAACACACAAGGCTTATGCTGTCCTACCCGACCAAGGTAGCGCTCGCACATAACCTTCCCTTGTTGGAGGCACCGGCGAGAGGCATGCCAGTAGACCTAGTTAGGAACTTCCCATAAAAGGCAAATGTGGTTGCACTTGTCAGCTCGATATGGTGGCACCATGACTCAGCCAACATTAGTTCAAGTTCAATTAAGTCCGGTTAAACTTGAATGCAATATGTTGAGCCATACAATATAACATGATGCAACTACAATGCATGAGCACGATTTCAACATAAGCATGGATGTGCAACATCACTTCTTAACATATCAACAACAATAAATCATATATCCGACTAAGCAAGGCATATGGACTAGCATGAACATCACGGGCATCCACTACTCAGAAACAAAGCATGACCACTAGCATCAACAAGAAATACCATGCAAGAGCATATCAAGAATACTACCAAGTAAGCATTTAACAATTATATGCAAAGGGACATGCATAACAACGGTACTCGGCAACAGACGATAATCATGCACCGAAGAACACTACCAACACCAACATGTACTACTACCAAGCATGTCATACGAAAGCAATACTAGCGAGTATACCATGATTACCAGGTGCACAAAAACATAGCACGAAAGTGAACACAGATCTATAAGCATTACCGAAACAACACTAGCAGTTGCAGATAAACAAACAAACAATTATTAAATGTTGAATTTGGAAACCATGGCTAGTGCATGTATATCATGCAAGCGGGTGTTGTGGCTGGGGATGAAGAATGCACCGGGGAGAAGTGCGGAATGATCGTGGAAAGAATCACTAGAAAGGTTTCTCCCTCTGAGGGGGCTGATTAGGGGCAAGGGCATCAAGGTCATTTTCAGAATGATAAACATAATGAAAATGATTCCAACAGAATGGGCTCGACAAGACGAAGACGTGGGCGTTGGATTCACCTCATTCGCAAAAAGTTATAGCCCAACAAAGTTCAGTGACCAATCTATAAAAATAACTCTACAAACAGGCCCCTGGAGGACAAAACAAAGAACACATTTCTCAGATTATGCCTTCAGAATAGAGAAAACGCATTTCGGGCTAAAGCAGATGTAAAATATGCTTTCATAAGAAAGAAGCATAATAACAGAGATTACGTCTTACTCATGAGAAAACGCACTTCACGGGGACATGCCTCCACTTGCCACGCTAGCAAGGCCGGGGCCGAGTGTTATGAGGCTGCCAGGTGGTGTCGCGCGGGAAGGGGCCTGCCTGGCCGACCTTCTTCAATCTCCCGCTCGGGCACGCCATGGCAAAGGGAGGAGCTCAACTCGCCGGTGATTGTCGGCGCGTCCGACCACCACCGGGACGGGCGACCTACCAAATTGCTTAAGAGGACCAGGTCGATCCATTCCCGTCCGTACAAGATGTCGGGGAGCTCGGTAATGGCCACCATTGGGACTATGATAGAGGAGTTCTTCAGGAGGAGAGGGGAGCAGTGCTCTGGTGGGGAAGAGGATGGAGTGAGGCTACTGGGAGGCTCGCCGGAGCTCGGTGGGGTGATTGGTGGTGGAAGAAGAAGGAAAGGGAGGCTGGGTCGTCGGAATCAAGGCGGGGCTCGCTGGTGGACGAAGCAACAGAGGGAGGGCAGGGGGCATTGCCGGTGTCAAAACCAGCAGATCTCGGGTAGGGGGTCCCGAACTGTGCGTCTAAGGCTAATGGTAACAGGAGGCTGGGGACACAATGTTTTACCCAGGTTTGGGCCCTCTCGATGGAGGTAATACCCTACTTCCTGCTTGATTGATCTTGATGATATGACTATTACAAGAGTTGATCTACCACGAGATCGTAGAGGCTAAACCCTAGAAGCTAGCCTATGATTATGATTGTTCATGTCCTACGGACTAAACCCTCCGGTTTATATAGACACCGTAGGGGGCTAGGGTTACACAGAGTCGGTTACAGAGAAGGAGATCTATACATGCGAATCGCCAAGCTTGCCTTCCAAGCAAAGGAGAGTCGTATCCGGACACGAGGACGAATTCTTCAATCTTGTATCTTCATAGTCCAACAGTCCGGCCAAAGGATATAGTCCCGTTGTCCGGATACCCCCTAATCCAGGACTCCCTCAGTAGCCCCTGAACAAGGCTTCAATGACGATGAGTCCGGCGCGCAGATTGTCTTCGGCATTGCAAGGCGGGTTCCATCTCCGAATACTCCAAGATAAACTTCGAACACATGAATCGTGTTCGTCTCTGTAAAATAAATCCCACATACCACCGTAGAGAGCATAATATTCCAAAAATCCAATCTGCTGACAGCTTCTCCTAGCGTGACATCACGCCGTGGCCCGGTCATCATCCGAACCGTTTTTCTCAACCAGCTACTACGCATATCGCGAGGCAGTTTTTTGGGCACGTCTTGTCGAAGCGGAGATCGTGCCCCCTTATCGCGGGATTCTCATCAATACGGGTACGGGTAACCCAACCGCTCCATCAATCATGGCGCTTTGAGAACGAGTGAGTTTTACCAGGCAAGTGGGGAGGCGCATGGTTCCTGCCGCGTCTATAAAGAGACAAGGACCCCTCTTTCTCACCCACGCCTTTTTCTCATACTTTTCCTTTCGCTCGAGTTCTAGTGCCCAAGCGTTCGTCTTCTCCACCCAAAGTGGTCTTCCGTAAATGTCTGGATCCAGAGCAGGAGGAAAATGGATGGCCTCTTCCGTCTAGGAGAAGGATATCAAAAAGCTTTGGGAGGCCGGGTACCTGGCCAAGAAAATCGGCCACCGTCTTCCGACGGCGGGACAGATCGTCCCTACACCGGAACCCCACGAGAGGGTTGTATTCCTCCCCGATTTTGTCCGTGGGCTAGGGTATCCCCTTAACCCATTCGTTCGCGACATCATGTATTATTATGGGATCGATTTTCATGATCTGTCCCCCAATTCTTTCCTCAATATCTCGACGTTTATCGTCATGTGCGAGTCCTTTCTCCGCATCTCGCAACACTTCGGCTTATGGCTGAAGATTTTCAATGTAAAGCCCAAAGTAGTAAACGCCGAACACACTGAGTGCGGAGGCTCCATGGTGAGCAACATGCCCAAGGTCATATGGCCAACAAGCACTTTCAATGATTCTGCCAAGGAGTGGCAGCAGTAGTGGTTTTATATCACGGAGCCGCGCGGCAAAAAGTGGGCCGCTGCTCCCGGATTCTGATCCAGAGCTCCCCTGCGGCTCACGTACTGGCCCAAGAAGGGCCTGAACTGGTCTTCGTCTGACGAACTGTTGGTACTCCAGACACACGTCAAAGCTATGGAAAACAAGAACATCAAGCTCGTTGATGTAGTCCAGGTGATGTTAGTTCGCCGGATTCTTCCTTGCCAGAACCGGGCTTGCAATTTATGGGAGTATGATCCGGCCGAGCACCAGACCCTGTGGGCACTCTATGGTTCCACGCATGAGGACATTTGGAAGGTGCTCTTTAAGTCCGACAAATCATGCCCGGACTCTGCCGGACCGCGGGTACAAACTGTCCCGCCCTGCAAGTTCGCTAAGTCATTGCCATGTCTAACAATTCATATGTTTCATTCACATATCCCGAGGAAGATGCTTAATATGCTTCCCATAATTCTCCTAGGGCTGGATGGAGAAGGCGGGGCTGATCCACTGTACGGCCCCATTGCCAGAAGAACCGGCCGGCTCGCTTCTGACGAAGATGCTGGTCCCAGCGCCTTACAGGGCGCCGGAGAAGAAGGCTGAGAAGGAGGCCAAGGAGACCAGGGGCGGCCTTCGTCGCCGTGGCACTTCGGACACAAAATTCGAAGACTCCAATGCCCATTCTGCCTCCGAAGAGGGCAAGGAGGAGGAGGAAGATGAATCCCCCATAAGGGGAAGAAAGAAAAGGATGGCCTCTTCATCCCTGGAGGCCGGATCGCCTAAGAGGAGAAAAACACCCCTTCTAGAGGCGTCCGCTACTGCTGCCGATAGTAGCCCGGAGTCAGATTCCAGGGCCCAGCCCCTGGTAAACTCGTGAGTACACGAAATCCGAACTCGCCTATGTGTCCAGGATTTATTAAGGCATAATATTATAATTTGCGCCATAATTTTTATAGTCCGGCGAGGGCCCACACCGAACAGTCCTCGTCGAAGGACTCATTGAGCTCGGACGCCCTAGAGAGGGAGACACCCCCGAAGGCCCCTTCCCCTAAACATAGGAGTGACACCGAGGTGTCGTCCCAGAAGGACCCGGATCAGGGAGGCCAAACTTCAGGGGCCGGACATACGGGAGCGACGACTCCTATGAGCGTCGACGACGGGGGCGATCGTGAATTCGGCCCAAAGCCGGACAAGGTCCCGGAGACTTTTAAGGATCCAGAGTCAGGAAGGCAGCCTTTCTCGGCTGGAGGGGCGTGCCTGCTCCACCAACAACCTCTGTCCAACCAGAGGTGCAGGGCAGCTTATCGACAGCACTAAGAAGTGCTTCCATCATCGATGAACATTGCACCCTTATGGGTGCGGTGATTGAGAAGATTCAGTCCGCTGAAAGTGGGATGAATGAATCCTGCATCAGCCTTATACGCTGTTCGGTGAAAGAAAGAACCGGACAGAGGATCAAATTTCCGTTCGCAGGAGACTCAGTTGATGACATATATCCCTTCCTTTATAAGCAGGCGTTTGTAGCAACTGCCGCCTCCCATACTGCGGAAGTATCCGTACTGAAGCAGAGTCTGGAGCGGGCCGAAGAAGAACTTGGCCTAGTGAAGAAGCAGTTGGAGGACAACCGAGGTATGCCGAAACCTTGTTTCGTTCAGCACAAATGAATAAGGGTGCCTGATGAAAGTATTTGTATTGTGCGCTCTAGGGGCAATGGCTGAAATTGAGGAGCTTAAGAAGGTTGTGGCCGAAGCCGAAAAGAAGGCAGCCACGGAGCAGGCTCTTCGCGAGAAACACGAGGCCAGGGTCATTGAAGCTGAACGAGAGCTTCAGGATGCCGTGAGGAAAAGCGAGACTTTGGAGCAGGAGTTATCAGGGAAAGAATCCGAACTCACTCAAGCTCTCCAATCCGCAAATAATACTCGAGAAGAAGCCCAAGGTGCTCTGAAGGAAATTCAGGAGGAGAGGAAGATTGCGGCTAGTAAGGCTTTTGCTCATGCAAAGTGGTCTTTATTTTGTGAAAGGAGATAATCAAGTTGTTAAATTGAATTCTAATATCTCCAGGAGTGTTTGCGGAGCTGCCACACAGCATATCTGATGCCGCCCAATTCTACCGAGCCGAAGAAAAGAAGACTGCGGAGAAGCTCTTTTGGTCGCAGTATTTGGCGCCGAATTATCCGGTGCCATTTATCGATCAGCTGAAGCAGCTGATCGAACTACACAAGGCGGCTGAACTAGCCATGATGGACTTGATTAACCGGCTATGGCCCGCCGAGCCAATTCCATGCAGTTATTTCGGGCTCGTGAAGCGGCTGGTGAGTTCCTGCCCTTGACTCGAAGTCATTAAGCGGTCGGTCTTTACGGAGGGTGCGTAGATGGCCTTCACTCGCGCAAAAGTGCACCGCGGAAAGCTAGATGCGGAAAAGCTGATGACCGAGGGACCACCGGAGGGGAAGGAGCACCACAAGCCTGAATTATATTATGATAGTGTCCTGAAAGGAGCCCACCTTGTGGCGGAGAAATGCACCGAAGACATTATATTTCCATGAGTACGGTCATGCATGTCCTTTGTAATGCTAAACAAGGTCATTTATATTGTTTATTTCCTATTTATGTAAAAGTTTTTCATCCTGTGCGGCCGTTTTGAAATATATTAATCCTGAGAGTTGGCTAGTCGTCGGCTTCTGCCCCCACGTAGGAAGTACAGGGGTGTTTGGGATGAACCATTTTTGGGTCCTTGAAGGAGGTGTTTGGCACAACGAACCAGGCAATCTGACTATAGGGCTTTATCACTCTCACTTAGAAATAGGAGTTTGTCAAAAGTATGGTCGACGCAGCCCCTGGTGTTCAGAAGACCGCACGAGGGGCTCTATAAGCACCTGATCGGGAGAAAAACCGATCCATCGCACGCTGCATTGGTTATGGCATTACGTGTAATAAATCTTTAAAGATTTGTCAACCTCTCGAACAGCTGACCAGCTCTCGCCATATCATGACAGTCAGTTTTTGGCTTTCTCTACTGAGCTGCTTGTCTGGAAGAACTGGGACACAATCGCAGTAGTTCTCCCAGTGCTACCTTAGCCGATATAGCGGAACGTAAGGTACCAAAACTGGGAGCCGGGCAAACCCAACTATTGACCTAAGACATGATTCAGAGCTGATGCATATAATGCTATACGTTCGGGGTGCCGAATGACCAAGAAGGTGGTTGGACTTTAGTGCCATGTTATGGGTACAAAGAAGCCCCTGGCATGTTTAAGGCATGACATGGTTTACGGATGCCGTTATGACGAAAGGTGTCAATAAGAAATGATAGCAGAGAAGCATCATATAAATTTCGAGCAATACGTCTAGGCGTATGAGTAAAAGTAAGTTTATAAAAAGAAGTGTGAGGGCGGAACCTGCTGAGATCAAGCGGGAAGGAGTTGTGTGCGGAGCCGGAGTGTATCTGGATTGTCTTAGAGGGGAATATCTAGGGATTCCCTTGTGCGTCCAAGCTGATTCCCGGTTGCCAGTCCTGTCCTATGCGAAAGCGACCCTGCAAAGAGAATGCTTAGAAACATTTGTGTGCCACGGAGCGGTTGATCCGCGGGATGTGGCCCTTCCCAACTTATGTCGGAGTGTTTAGTTGAGCCCTGGTCGAGTTGAGCTATCATGCCGTGAAGTAGTTCGGACTTCTTTATCGGTGTCCGGGAGTGTGGCTGTCGAATCAAGGTTCAATTGAAAGGCGCCACTCGCTGCTTCTGTCGCTAAAGTGCCGGTATACTCTTCGGCGCCGAGGTGGAGTTCGGCCTTGCCCTGAATTGTGATTACGTCATGCCGGCCGAGCATTTTGAGCTTACCATAGGTGCAGTGTGGTACCATGTTGAATCGAGTCAACGCGGTTCGCCCCAGCAGTGTGTGATGATCACTGCAGAGAGGGACAATGTTGAAGACTAACTCTTCGGTATGGTAAATGTTTGGTGATCCGAAGACTACCTCTAGAATGATGGAGCCTATACGACCGGCCTCCACACTTGGTATGACACCTTTAAAGGAGATTTTAGTGGGTTTGATCATTGGGCAATCGATACCCGTCTAGCGCATTGTGTCCTGATATAGTAGGTTTAGACTGCTGCCTCAGCCCATAAGGGCTCGCGTGAAGTGGAACCCACAAACTATTGGGTCGAAGATAAGTGCAGCTAAATTGCCCTGGTTGGTATGGGCCGGACGGTCTGTACGATTGAAAGTGATCGGCCATATTTTTATACTGTGGGGCGACTTGCTCCGTTAAGTTGACGTCCCGAAAAGTGCACGTCCGTTCCCATTTGGGGATGTGGACGGCGTTTATCATGTACACCATTTTGATTTGCGGGGGAAATAGCTTTTGCCCAATTTTGTTCAGTGATCTGTGCTCCTCGTCGTCTTCATCGCTTTAAAACTCGTTCCCCTTGTTTTCGTCTCCTGACCTGCCGGCTTGATTGAAGACCCAGCATTCTCTGTTGGTATGATCAACTGCCGTTTCTGGGGTACCATGAATCTGGCATGGGCGGTCAAATATGCGGTCCAGGCCGGATGGGCCTGAATTACTCTTTTGAAGTGGCTTTTTCCGCTGACCAGACTTAGAGCCACGGAAACCGACATTGACTGCCGTGTCTTTGGCATCATTATTGTTCTTGTGACGCTTATGTTTGTTGCGTCGAGGTTTGCCGTTGCTATCTCTGGCCTCTGACGTGCCAGGATTGATTGTTGTGTTGTTGCTACGAGCCAACCAGCTATCTTTGCCCGCACAAAATCGGGTCATGAGTGTCGTGAGGGCTGCCATGGACTTCGGCTTCTCCTGGCCGAGGTGTCGGGCTAGCCATTCGTCACAGATGTTATGCTTAAAGGCCGCTAGGGCCTCTGCATCCGGAAAGTCGACGATTTGGTTCTTTTTAGTTAAGAACCGAGTCCAGAATTTCCTGGCTGACTCCCCGGGCTGTTGGGTTATGTGACTTAGGTCATCAGCGTCTGGTGGTCGCACGTAAGTGCCCTGGAAGTTGTCAAGGAATGCGTCTTCCAGGTTCTCCCAACTGCCGATGGAGTTTGCCGGCAGGCTATTCAGCCAATGCCGAGCTGGTCCCCTGAGCTTAAGTGGGAGGTACTTGATGGCATGTAGATCATCACCACAGGCCATGTGAATGTGGAGAAGGAAATCTTCGATCCATACTGCGGGGTCTGTTGTACCATCATATGATTCAATGTTTACGAGCTTAAACCCTTCAGGGAATTCATGATCCATTACTTCGTTGGTGAAGCATAGGGGGTGTGTGACGCCTCTATGCTGGGCGATGTTTCGACCCAGTTCAAATGAGTCTGGTCTGTTGTATTCGGCCCAGCCGGACTTGTTTTTAGTGTATCCGACGCGACGATTGTCTTCATGCGTTGTGGCGCGCCCCCGCGATCCGTAGATCGATCTTGGCTATCCCGCTTTGTTTCCTAATATTTCTCACAGGTCTTGCGTGTAGCCCCTGGTTGTAGTATATTGGTGACGGGGTGCGGGCTGGTGTTCAGGCTTAAACGCCGCTTTGTCTCGGTCGTGAGGTGGCCGGTCAGCCTCGTCATGTGCTGGTATTGTAGGCTCTAGCGCCTCCTCTTCAAGTTGAGGTAGTAACCTGCGCTTCGTGTAACTTTTGGTTGGGCGCCCGAGTCTGTATTCCTCGGCTGCCAGGACCTCGGTCCTTTTGTCTATTAGCAGATTTTGATTAGCTTGGAGCTGCTATTGTTTCTTCTTCAGGCTTTTTGAAGTGGCTATAAGCCAGCGCTTGAAGCACTCCTGCTCGACGGGATCCTTAGGCATGACAAATTAATCGTCGCCGAGGCTCACCTTGTTGTCGGAGAGAGGCATATAATGGTCGTCCCCCAAGTCTCCGTCTGTTGCCTGTTCATCTGGGCTAGCTTGCCCATCCTCCTGTTCGGCCTACTCGAAGTTATGCTGGTCGGGGTTGTATTCGTCATCGGCACCATTCGAATTGCTATCATCTCTTGTGCCGGCATTGCTGTGGCGGGGCTTAGAGCAGCGCCGATGACTCCCACGCTTTGATTGCTTCCCTGAGGGGTTATTCTCTGTTGCCTCTTCGCCATTGTTTTCTTTTGGGGTATCCACGATATATATATCATATGGCGAGGTGGTTGTCCAGCGCCCGGTGGGCGGTGGTTCCTGTTCTTCTCCTGCATCATCGTCCATACCGTCGATGTCTTCGGAGTTGAAGTCGAGCACGTCGGTTAAGTCATCGACAGTGGCTATTAAGTGGGTGGTGGGTGGGTTCCAAATTCCTTCATCGTCCTCTTCCCACTCAAGACGGACATAGTTCGGCCAAGAGTCTCATGATAAAGAGAGAGATCTCAATGAATTTAGCATGTCACCCAAGGGTGAGTGTTGAAAGATATCCGAGAAGGTAAACTCCATGATTGGTGCCCAATCAGATTTGACACGCACGGATGTACGCGGCCCGGAACCTGAGACCGGAGATAAGTCTGGGGGTCTGGTGACACAGGTTTCCTTAGAGGTGGAGCCTGTGTTCGGCTCCAACGCTGATGAGTGTGTGGTCTTCGTGGCGGGGTCCATCCACCCGTCCTGTGAGGGCGTGGTATGCTCCAGATTAAAGGTCGGGGTAGCTATAGGTGCGATAGTCCGAATACCAGGGCAGATCTAAGTCATGCACGTCGTGACTGTTCGGCGCTCCTAACACATGCTCGAATCCGTCGAAGATCAAGTCTCCGCGAATATCAGCCGTGTAGTTCAAGTTTCCAAATCTGACCTGATGGCCAGAGGCGTAGCTGTCAATCTGCTCCAGATGGCCATGTGAGTTGGCCCACAGTGCGAAGCTGCCGAATACGAAGATCTGTCCGGGGAGAAAAGTCTCACCCTGGATCACATCGTTGCTGATGATTGGAGGAGCCGTCGAGCCTTATAGCGACGACAAAGTGGAACTCTCAGTGAAAGTAGCAATGTTGGTGTCAGAACCGGCGGATCTCGGGTAGGGGGTCCCAAACTACGCGTCTAAGGCTAATGGTAACAGGAGGCTAGGGACACGATGTTTACCCAGGTTCGGACCCTCTGGATGGAGGTAATACCCTACTTCCTGCTTGACTGATCTTGATGGTATGAGTATTACAAGAGTTGATCTACCACGAGATCATAGAGGCTAAACCCTAGAAGCTAGCGTATGATTATGATTGTTCCTGTCCTACGGACTAAACCCTCCGATTTATATAGACACAAGAGGGGGCTAGGGTTACACAGAGTCGGTTACAGAGAAGGAGATCTATACATCCGAATCGCCAAGCTTGCCTTCCACAGAAAGGAGAGCCCTATCCGGACACGGGACGAAGTCTTCAATCTTGTATCTTCATAGCCCAACAGTCCGGCCAAAGGATATACTCCGGCTGTCCGGATATCCCCTAATCCAGGACTCCCTCAAGCATCTTAGAGCTCGACGGATTGGTAGGTAGGGGTTCTGGGAGGATGAGGAGGATCTTGGAGTGCTCGGAGGGGCTCGGGGAGGAGCTTCAATAGGCGGGGCGAGGGGCACGGGCTCGGGTCTGCCACGGGGGTCCGGCCAACGCTCTGGCGATGCTCATCGGTCACGGAGAGGCACGGGAACACGATGAGGGGGGGAGCGGACAAGCCGCAGAGCTCTCGAGGCATAAAGGGTCGAGGGCACAGTAGGAAGAAGCGGCCGAATGCTTTAAATTTGTTGTTGGCTACAGCTCAGCCATGGGCGCGCTGTGATGAGCACCGACGGAGAAGCTGTCAGAGGGGGAGATGGGTCCAGGGAGAAGGCGATGGCACGGGAAACCTGTTGGACACGCTCACGCACACGAAGACGATGAGAGGAGTGGACAAAGCTAGAAGACTTCCTAGACACGGCCAACGACAGCAGAGCACGTGCATGACATGCCAAAGCATGTGATCACCGCATGCACTAGTGCACACAGTGCCACACGGTCGGCCAAATGATGTATGGGGTGGAGTGCCTCTAGGGTATGTTGCGACTGAGGTGGTTACTCGATCATAAACCGATTGGTTAAGTGGTAATGGCCCTCTGAAGTTTACTGTTGCAAACTTGATCATGCCAATGTGATCAACAGAGAGATGCTAAGGGCCAAATAAGTTGTCTGGTAGGTTAGGATAGGAAGGACTATAATCCTGGAGGTTTTGGAGATAATTGGACCACAACTGAATATAGTTGCTTTGCAAATGCAATTTAGGTCCAGAAACAAGATTAGGATGATACTCTCACATGGAGTATCAACTTGAGCTCAAATTTTGCAAGGCTTGATGATTTGGACATATAATGATGTTGTAAAGATTTTATACCAATTGGATTCACCAAAATGGTACTTATGTCACAAACATCCTCTCTGTTCAGAATCTAAAAATAATTTTGGTGATCAAATGGCTTAAGTAAATGATCCCAAATTTGGTGGAGAGAAGTTATTTGGTTAGGATCATGATCTGGTAATTTCTCAGAATTAATGAAGCAATATAAAATATACATGCTTCACCACCTGAAAATATTCCTAGAATCATAGATTTGATCATGTGCTCACATAGAGGGTTGGATGGAGCTGAAAATTGGAGGATTGGTATTATATGAGCATATGAAGGAGTGTGCAAAATTTAAACTTATTTGGATAACCCTAGCTAGTACTTCCTTCACAAAGGCTTCCCTCAGACAGGAACTTTGAAAAATCACTGAGGAAGATCGGCTTGGCAAATGAAGTTTAATTTTAGCATGAGGAAATTATTTGGACAAGAAAATATGTCCAAAAAGTTTGGGGTCAAATGAGCAAAGATAATTATCACTTGCTTCACAAAGTGCTATTTAGGGGAGAATAGGAAAATAATTATTGGTGGAATATTTTTGAACATGGCAATGAAATTTTTTGCCATATTAGATGAAGATATGACCCAAACTATTTATGAGAATTATTTGGGAATTTTAGGAGTGATGGAAATATAGGTTGCTTCACAACCTAGGGTAGACATGGTTATTCCTTTAATGAAAAAGAAATATTTTCTAGCAAAGGAATATTGGGGTTGGGCTAGGATGAGAATGGCAATATCTTGGGAAGGGTTTGAGGATGACAAGCCACTCTGGAAAGAATGAAGGGGGCACCTTCTTCAGTTTCCAGACCACAAAGCCACGGAAAAAGAAATCTGAAGCAAAAATCTCAGAAAAACAAAAGAAAAATAAAGCGCCAAAAATTAGGCTGTGACAAAACTTCCCCCCTTAAAGAAATCTCGTCCTCGAGATTTGGTTGCTCAGGGAACAAGTATGAATATGCTGACTTAAGGAAACTGTTTCCAACTCGGGTATCCTTTTTCCTTTATTGTATGTTCCCACTGACTTTCATATGACGAGACTGCCTGGCTCTGGGGCAGTTTGCTTCACTGTATCCCCATCCTGACAGATCTTACCTTACAGGTTCATGCTTATACTGGCCCCAATTATTTCTTTATTTGCTTACTTAGCTGAGTGTGATAACTTATCATGACTGAGATATATGCCCGTCTCACAAATCCGAGAGTGAGTTCCAGTGGATGTGTCATCCATCACTGACAACTTTCCATGAAGTGGTGATCAGATTTTCCTGATAAACACCCAAGATTTTTTACTCCCTGCATTGGGTTTCTCAACTAACCGTAGGTCCTTCGGGTTCAAAACAGTGTTGTGGATCATAATTGTTCTTCTGACTGATACTGATTTCTCACGGAAGTTTCTGAATCATCTTGACTGGCTTTAGTGTCTGGAGTGTCAGATCCTTTCCAAATGTTTGTCTTGGCTAGCAAAAAGGGGTATGGCCTTATATGATAGTATCCGCAGACTGGACTGACAGTAGTTTGCAGAAGAATTTTATTCATGCCATGCTATCCTCTGATGATCCTCATAAGTGAGGACACATGCCTCAAGACGGTTATTCATCATCTTGATTATTCATTTTGTTGATATGTCCATGGGGATAGTATGCTGTGTGATGCTTTACCAGGGTCACTGAGGTCAAACCGTTGAATAGCACCTTGGTCTGGTTCGACAGACCCAGATATTCGATACGGACAAATCTGAGCATATACTGTTAACTAAGTGGGTGGTCGGGATATGGGGTCCTTACCAAAATTGAGTAGACCCCTTGGGTGAATATTCATGGTGATGAATGCTAACTCAGACTATCTGGGGTATCTACACCATGTGGTTCATGCAACAATTTTCATACCTGCATCACCGGTTTTACTCCTTCATTCTTGTTTTTCTTGTTCTGGATTCTTTACCGGAAGGAGCTTAACCATATATATATTCTTTGTGGGACAATAAGTACTGTCAGGGGAAATATTTCGACAGTCATACTTTTATCCTCATCTCCTAACATGGTAACATCATTTAAATGGTTGGTTCATCACCTCTCACATTCTGGTCGTAGGGAAATGATCACCCGAACCCTTGCAAGAAATCGGCAAATAAATTAGTAGCCACTAGAATGGTCTTTACAACTCAGATCTGGGACATTACTGAAATAACTCAACCATGCCTCAAGACAGCCGAAAAGCAGCTCAAAGCATGAGACTGTGTTGATAAGAAGAAAGTGGCAGTTCCCTAAGATAGTAATAAGAAGCTCAAGGCATAGGGCCACTATCACCAAAAAGAAACTCAACATCTATATGATATGGCCGGAAAGCAGCTCAGAACTCGTGATAGTTGTTGAATAGAGAAAAATAAAATCGGCATCCACCTCGGAGGGCCAAAAACAGCTCAGATCACAGGCGTGGTGCCTTTACTGGAGAAAGAAGACAAGGGCTCATCAGGATCATATTCTAGGTTCATAGGTACTTGTACTGAGCTCACTAATGTCGTCAACCTTCATAATCCTTTGTCACACTATGGTGTATACTGGCTTTCTTATCTTAGCAATCCTCACGTGGTTGTCAGATCCTCGTCCGAGTGGATTGCAAGACCTTGGTGGTATGCTTACCACATATATATGAGAATCTGATTCCCGAGGCAGACGTGTGTTCTGACTGATTCTTGCTTCTGACCCAAACTGTTGCAGATCTGATTCCAGGGAAGACCGCCAAATGCTGCCAACTCACGGTGTAATATATTGTACCAATGTCATACTGAGGGAGATTGGATGGCTTGTGCTTGAAGCTTTCATTGGGGCAGCTTGTTGAGGAAGACTGGGTACGGTGCTTCAGAAGCTTCCCCCCTTAAAGACTGGTTGGGGAAGGACTCGGTCCTGGATGCCGAAAGATTTTGCGGTTGCTTACTGAAGAAGACAGGGTACCTTGCACGGGAAGTCATCCATGTATCGTACTGAGGAAGATAGTGGAATCTTGCCTTGGAAGCTTCTCTGGCAGCTTGCGAGGGAAGACTGGGTTGCTTCCACCAGAAGCTTCTTATTGTGATATGCAGACCAATCATCACATATAAATACCATCTTAATATTTCTGCTATTGATTCCTTATATGAAATGGGGTTTTGCTGGAGTATCCTCCTTTTTGAGTATATGGCACATACTTGCTTTCTTCCAGGCATATCATGTTTCAAAGTCATCCTCAACGAAGAATCAAACCTTGCATCTGACCAATACCTTTGACTGAAACTGCACTTTTGGTCTTGCACATAGCTTATCTTCTTGCTGATTTGATCATTTCTGCTATGAAGAGTGCACATTGAGGCAAACTTGATTATCCGTACTGTTGTGAGGGGTGCACACTAATGCAAACTTGATACTCACAGTCCATCCATGATTTCTTTTGCATTCAGACGAGATATTCCCAATTTCACTACAGTCTTCTGGTAATTCCATTCTGTTTAGTTGAGCTTCCAAATACTTGAATTCATCGCTGACTCTTTGGGTCCGGTGTGGTTGATGAGAAACTTTAATAAGGGCAAAATATGTAACACCGAAGGCCCAAGGAAAGAAGCAAAATAAACGACGAAAACAAAAGCACATAAGCATACTAATAATATAAATAATGTCAGGCAATCATCACATATTACTGCTACTCACACAATAATATAAATAATGTCAGGCACACTTAAGCACACAAATCTCACGTGAACTCCGATATTACGGTCTAGTATGCTATGACGGTGTGCATGAAAGTGAAATCCATGTGTGGAAAGGGTTGGTGTAACCAAGGCTACATCAAGCACTGGCTGAACACCGATTACATCTAGATGAACACGAAGGCAAGGACGGACGTGGTGATCATGTAGCAAGACACAAAGGTCATGACCACATCATTATCAAGCGTATGAAAGGAACTGTACACGTCCAAAAAAATGGGATGACAAGGCAAGATAGCGATGGAAAACAGGGCTTGCTAGCATTGCCCTCTTCTGATAACAAAGATCAATAAGGGTTGCCAAATGGATGAGATGGAGGGCATGATTTGGGATAGAGACATGTCTATTACCAAAATAATATGGGTGGATGGCGAAAAGATATTGAAATGATACTTGAGCATAACTCCTGCAAATGGTGTCTGGAACACTTGGTACTAGGGCATCCCTCCACTGGGACAGAGATGATGCCAAACACCGAAGAGCAGGCATGCTAGGAAGGAGGGTGTAGGTAGTGGATCGAAACCGATGCCACCTACACTCACAAGATTAATCGTTAGTGACAAGATAATGAGTCTATATGCATGCTATGCAACAAACAAATGCAGCAATCAAGTGCAACAAACCAACCAGGCTCTATACTACCGCAATCTAATGCTCACGCGGACTAGGGCGTCCTAGAGCTAGACCTGGTCTGATACCAAGCGTTATGGCACCATGACTCAGAGAAACCGAAATGCCCCGTATTCCAGCCCAGAGATCGAGGAGAAGTCTTCTGGAATACGACACTGCTTATCATAGAACATATCAGCTCTTTATTACAGTCTATATTTGGTACAAGGGGATTACATCGGCACAACGACACTATGCCGGCCACGATTGCTCTATGCAAGCAGCAGAACAACATGAAGTAGCGGAATAACTCTAGCAGTGGAACAACGACGACGGTGATGAACTCCACTCTGCAGGGACTCTGGCTGGAATGCTTATCCTAGCTCACAAACAAGGAATCCATGGCAAACAAGTAATCAAATCTGGCATGACCTGCAAACTTGCAAGCTCACAGCAACCAAGAGCAATCAAGACAAACAACAACATCACAATTACAGGTTAACCAGGGATTAATCATGATATTATCAGAACAACATGGCATCAAAAACAAGAACATGATACCACTAGAACACTACGCGCATGACATGAACATATGATCAAGATGAAACTAGCATGCTGATACGTCCATTCTGCATCATGCTTTTAGATCAATATTTATTGCATTATGGATTGTTATTACACGTTATGTCACAATACTTATGTCTATTCTCTCTTATTTTACAAGGTTTACATAAAGAGGGAGGATGCCGGCAGCTGGAATTCTGGTCTGGAAAAGGAGCAAATATTAGATACCTATTCCGCACAGCTCCAACAGTCCTGAAACTCCTCGAAAGTCATTTTTGGATTTAATAAAAAATATTGGCGAAGGAATCAACGTCAGGGGGCCCACACCCTGGTCACGAGGGTGGGGGGCACGCCCACCCCCCTAGGGCGCGCCCCCTGCCTCGTGGGCCCCCTGACAGGCCTCCGGTGCCTATCTTCTGCCACATGAGGTCTTTTACCCTGGAAAAAAAATCATAAGCAAGCTTACGGGACGAAACTCCGCCGCCATGCGGAGGAATCTTGGCGGAACCAATCTAGGGCTCCGACGGAGCTGTTCTGGCAAGGAAACTTACCTCTGAGAGGGGGAAATAATCACTGTCGTCATCACCAACGATCCTCTCATCGGGAGGGGGTAAATCTCCATCAACATCTTCACCAGCACCATCTCCTCTCAAACCCTAGTTCATCTCTTGTATCCAATCTTTGTATCAAAACCTCAGATTGGTACCTGTGGGTTGCTAGTAGTGTTGATTACTCCTTGTAGTTGATGCTAGTTGGTTTATTTGGTGGAAGATCATATGTTCAGATCCTTAATGCATATCAATACCCCTCTGATTATGAACATGAATATGATTTGTGAGTAGTACGTTTGTTCGTGAGGACATGGGAGAAGTCTTGCTATAAGTAGTCATGTGAATTTGGTATTCTTCCGATATTTTGATGAGATGTATGTTGTCTATCCTCTAGTGGTGTTATGTGAACGTAGACTACATGACACTTCACCATAGTTTGGGCCTAGAGGAAGGCATTGGGAAGTAATAAGTAGATGATGGGTTGTTAGAGTGACAGAAGCTTAAACACTAGTTTATGCGTTGCTTCGTAAGGGGCTGATTTGGATCCACATGTTTCATGCTATGGTTAGGTTTACCTTAATACTTCTTTTGTAGTTGCAGATGCTTGCAATAGGGGTTAATCATAAGTGGGATGCTTGTCCAAGAAAGGGCAGTACCCAAGCACCGGTCCACCCACATATCAAATTATCAAAGTAACAAACGTGAATCATATGAACGTGATGAAAACTAGCTTGACGATAATTCCCATGTGTCCTCAGGAGCACTTTTATCATATAAGAACTTGTCGAGGCTTGTACTTTGCTACAAAAAGGATTGGGCCACCTTGCAGCACCTTATTTACTTTCATTGCTTGTTACCCGTTACAAATTATCCTATCACAAAACTATCTGTTACCTACAATTTCAGTGCTTGTAGAGAATACCTCACTGAAAACCGCTTGTCATTTCCTTCTGCTCCTCGTTGGGTTCGACACTCTTACTTATCGAAAGGACTACGATATATCCCCTACACTTGTGGGTCATCAAGACTCTTTTCTGGCGTCATTGCCGGGGAGTGAAGCGCCTTTGGTAAGTGGAACTTGGTAAGGAAAAATTTATATAGTGTGCGGAAATTTGCTGTCACTTGCTACTATGGAAACTAATCCTTTGAGGTTCTTGTTCGGGGTATCTTCACCCCGACCAGTAGAGCAAAGAGTTTCTCCTCAACCTACTGAACCTACTAAAAATGTTTACTTTGAAATTCCTTCGGGTAAGGTAGAGAAACTTCTAGCTAATCCTTTTACACGAGATGGAACATTGCGTCCCAACTTGCACCTAATCTATGTAGATGAAGTTTGTGGATTATTTAAGCTTGCAGGTATGCCTGAGGATGTTATCAAGAAGAAGGTTTTCCCTTTATCTTTGAAGGGAGACGCATTGACATGATATGGGATCCTGGAACTATAAACGATTGAAGTTGGAATTTCACCAGAAGTTCTATCCTATGCATCTTGTTCATCATGATCATAATTACATATATAATTTTTGGCCTCGCGAAGGAGTAAACATCGCTCAAGCTTGGGGGAGGCTTAAATCAATGTTATATTCATGCCCCAATCATGGGCTCTCAAGAGAAATGGTTATTCAAAAAAAATTATGCTCGGCTTTCTCTTAACAATCGCACCATGCTTGATACTTCCTCTGCTGGGTATTTTATGATGAAGACTATTGAATTCAAGTGGGATTTATTGGAAAGCATTAAATGCAACACTGAAGATTGGGATTCCGACAATGGTAAGGAGTCAGGTATGACACCTAAGTTTGATTGTGTTAAATGTTTTATGGATACCGATGCTTTTCATGGATTTAGCACTAAATATGGACTTGACTCTGAGATAGTAGCTTCTTTCTATGAATCATTTGCTACTCATGTTGACCTCCCTAAGGAGAAGTGGTTTAAATACAATCCTCCCACTAAAGTAAAAGTAGTTGCACCTATTAAAGTTGAAGAAAATACTATCACTTATAATGATCCTATTGTCCCTACCACTTATATTTAGAAACCTCCTTTCCCTGTTAGGATAAAGGATCATGCTAAAACTTCAACTGTGGTCAATAAAAGCAATATTAAGACATATAAACCCTCTGAGCAAATTCAAGTTGAACCTAATGTTGTTGTGGTTAAAGATCTCTTGGCTGATAATATTGATGGGCATGTTATTTATTTCTATGATGAAGCTGCTAGAATTGCTAAACCTAATGCTAAGAAACATAGACCCGTAGTAGGCATGCCTATTATTTCTGTTAAAATAGGATATCATTGTTATCATGGCATGTGTGACATGGGTGCTAGTGCTAGTGCAATACCTATTTCCTTATATCAAGAAATTATGCATGATATTGCACCTGCTGAGATAGAAGATATTGATGTTACAATTAAGCTTGCCAATAGAGATACTATTTCACCATTTGGGATTGTTAGAGATGTTGAAGTCTTGTGTGGGAAAGCTAAATATCCTGCTGATTTTCTCGTTCTTGGTTCCCCACAATATAAATTTTGTCCCATTATATTTGGTAGACCCTTCTTAAATACTGTTAAAGCTAGAATTGATTGCAAAAAAGATGTTGTCACGATTGGCTTGGATGATATGACTCATGAGTTTAATTTTGCTAAATTTCATAGACAACCACATGATAAAGAACTGTCTAGTAAGGATGAAATTATTGGTCTTGCTTCTATTGCTGTGCCTCCTACTGATCCTTTAGAACAATATTTGCTAGATCATGAAAATGATATGTTCATGAATGAAAGAAGGGAAACAGATGAAGTATTCATTAAACAGGGTCCTATTTTGAAACACAACTTACTTGTTGAAATCCTAGGGGATCTTCCATCCCCCAAGGGTGATCCCGTGTTTGAATTTAAACCATTACCTAATAATCTTAAATATGCTTATCTGGATGAAAAGAAGATATATCCTATTATTATTAGTGCTAACCTTTCAGAGCAGGAAGAGGAAAGATTATTGAAAACTCTGAAGAAGCACCGTGCTGCTATTGGATATACTCTTGATGATCTTAAGGGCATTAGTCCCACTCTATGCCAACACAAAATTAAGTTGGAAGAAGACGCCAAACTAGTTATTGATCATCAACGACGGTTAAACCCTAAGATGAAGGAAGTGGTAAGAAAGGAAATAATAAAGCTCCTAGAGGCAGGTATAATTTATCCCATTGCTGATAGTACATGGGTAAGTCCTGTCCATTGTGTCCCTAAGAAGGGAAGTATTACTGTTGTTCCTAATGATAAAGATGAATTGATCCCACAAAGAATTATTACATGTTATAGGATGGTAATTGATTTCCGCAAATTAAATAAAGCTACTAAAAAAGATCATTGCCCTTTACCTTTTGTTGATCAAATGCTAGAAAGACTATCCAAACATACACATTTTTGCTTTCTAGATGGTTACTCTGGTTTCTCTTTAATACCTATGTCAGCGGATGACCAACAAAAGACCACTTTTACTTGCCCTTTCGGTACTTTTGCTTATAGGCGTGTGCCTTTTGGTTTATGTAATGCACCTGCTACTTTTCAAAGATGCATGATGGCTATATTATCTAACTTTTGTGAAAAGATTTGTGAGGTATTCATGGATGATTTCTCCGTTTATGGATCCTCCTTTGATGATTGCTTGAGCAACCTTGAATGAGTTTTGCAGACATGCGAAGATACTAGTCTTGTTTTGAACTGGGAGAAGTGTCACTTTATGGTTAATGAAGGCATTGTCTTGGGGCATAAAATTTCTGAAAGAGGTATTGAAGTTGATAAAGCTAAAGTTGATGCAATTGAAAATATGCCATGTCCCAAAGACATCAAAGGTATAATAAGTTTCCTTGGTCATGCCGGTTTTTATAGGAGATTCAGTAAGGACGTTTCTAAAATCTCGAGGCCTCTGACTAATCTATTACAAAAAGATATTCCTTTTGTCTTCGATGATGATTGTGTAGAAGCATTTGAAACACTTAAGAAAGCTTTGATTTCTGCACCTATTGTTCGACCTCCTGATTGTAATTTACCCTTTGAAATTATGTGTGATGCTAGCGATTATGCTGTTGGTGCTGTTCTAGGACAAAGAGTTGATAAGAAACTAAATGTTATTCAAAATATGCTAGTAAAACTCTAGTCAGTGCCCAGAGAAAGTATGCTACTACGGAAAAAGAATTTTTAGCAGTTGTGTTTGCTTGTGATAAGTTCATGCCTTACATTGTTGATTCTAAAGTAACTATTCACACTGATCATGCTGCTATTAAATATCTTATGGAAAATAAAGATGCTAAACCTAGACTTATTAGGTGGGTTCTCTTGCTACAAGAATTTGATTAACATACTATTGATAGAAAGGGAGCTGAGAACCCCGTTGCAGACAACTTGTCTAGGTTAGAGAATGTTCTTGATGACCCACTACCTATTAATGATAACTTTCCTGATGAACAATTAGTTTTCATAAATGCTTCTTGTACTGCTCCATGGTATGCTTATTACGCTAATTACATTGTTGCTAAATTCATACCACCTAGTTTTGCATATCAACAAAAGAAAAAGTTCTTCTATTGATTTAAGACATTACTTCTGGGATGACCCACACCTTTATAAAGAAGGAGTAGATGGTGTTATTAGACGTTGTGTACCTGAGCATGAACATGAATAGATCCTACGCAAGTGTCACTCTAAGGCACATGGAGGACACCACGCTGGAGATAGAACTATACATAAGGTATTGCAATCTGGTTTTTATTGGCCTACTCTCTTCAAAGATTCCCGAAAGTTTGTCTTGTCTTGTGATGAATGTCAAAGAATTGGTAATATTAGTAGATGTCAAGAAATGCCTATGAACTATTCTCTTGTTATTGAACCATTTGGTGTTTGGGGCTTTGATTATATGGGACCTTTTCCTGCCTCTAATGGGTATACACATATTTTAGTTGATGTTGATTACGTTACTAAGTGGGTAGAAGCTATTCCAACTAGTAGTGCTGATCATAGCACCTCTATTAAGATGCTTAGAGAAGTTATTTTTCTGAGGTTTGGAGTCTCTAGATACTTAATGACTGATGGTGGTTCTCATTTTATTCATGGTGCTTTTCGTAAAATGCTTTCAAAGTATGATGTTAACCATAGAATTGCATCTCCTTATCACCCACAGTCTAGTGGTCAAGTAGAATTGAGTAACAGAGAACTTAAATTAATTTTGCAAAACACTGTTAATAGATCTAGAAAGAATTGGTCCAAGAAACTTGATGATGCATTATGGGCTTATAGAACTGCATATAAAAATCCTATGGGTATGTCTCCATATAAAATGGTTTATGGAAAAGCTTGTCACTTACCTCTCGAACTAGAACATAAAGCATATTGGGCTATTAAAGAGTTTAATTATGATTTCAAACTTGCCGATGAGAAGATGTTATTGGACATTAGCTCACTTGATGAATGGAGAACCCAATCTTATGAAAATGCCAAACTGTTTAAAGAAAAAGTTAAGAGATGGCATGACAAGAGGATACAAAAGCGTGAGTTTAACATAGGTGACTATGTGTTGTGCTTCAACTCTCGTTTATGATTTTTTGCAGGAAAACTTCTCTCTAAATGGGAAGGCCCTTACGTTATCGAGGAAGTCTATTGCTCCGGTGCCATAAAAATCAACAACTTCGAGGGCACAAATCCGAAGGTGGTGAACTGTCAAAGAATCAAACATTATATCTCAGGTAACCCAATAAATGTTGAAACTGACATTATTAAAACCGTAACCCCGGAGGAATACATAAGGGAGTCCTTCCAAAATGTTCCAGACTTTGAAAAGGAATAGGTACGTGGTACGGTAAGTAAACCAACTCCAAATTAATTTTAACAGCAGTATTTCTCTGTGTTGGAATATTTAAAAGATTAGGAAAATCAGAAGTAGTCTGGGAAGGACACGAGGCCTCCACGAGGGTGCAGGGCACGCCCTACCCTACTGGACGCGCCCCCTGCCTCGTGGGCACCTCGTGTGCTCTCCGGACTCCGCTTTCTTGCATGATACTTCTTTTGGTCAGTAAAAATTCATTATATAATCTCTCGGAGGTTTTGACCACCGTATCACGCAAATATCCTCTGTCTTTGTTTCGAGTTTGTTTTTCCGACAGATTTAGATCACCATGGCGTCGCCTTCCTTCAACAATGAAGATAAGGATGCTTGGCTACTGAAGATAGAGCTGAAGAGAGAAGAACCTGGGGAGATCAACAAGGATGAAGGGATCAAGAAGGCCATGGAGGATCAAACTCTTGCGGCAAAAGAAGAAAACATCCCTCAACCTCTTCCTAACCTCTTTACCCCAACTGAGATTGAAGCTTTCAAGATGATTGAGTTAGCTCACAGACAAAACAAGTATCTCTCATACAAAAATATTTTGTTGAAGGATCATATCGTCCTACTCAAGGGCATTCTCCACAAGTTGGAAGAGCTTCTACGCTCGATGTGTGACTATCTATCACCACCTTCTTCACCAGCAAAGGAGACATAACCACATGGGTATGGGCACTCCCCTTGGCAACTGCCAAGCTTGGGGGAGTGCCCCAGTATCATATCACCATCACACTCCTATCTTTACAGTTTTTCTTAGTTCGATCCTTTTGGTAATATCTTGATCTAGTAGAATAAAGTTTTGGTATGAATTAGTTTGAGTTTTGCTTTGTGATCCATCTATGTAATCGAGTCCATGAGCTATCTATAATAAAGATTAGTGTTGAGTCAAGGGCTTTGCTATCTTGCTATGATCTTGAGAAAAATAGAAAGAATAAAAAGAAACCATGTTGATCTTATGGATAGTAATGACTTCACACATAAAAAGTATGAGGCATAAAAGTTGTTGAGAGTTGGCAAACATAGTTTTGGTCATCGTTGCAATTAATAGGAAGTAATGAAGAAAGAGAGGTTCTCACATGCAAATATATTATCTTGGACATCTTTTATGATTGTGAGCACTCATTAAAATATGACATGCAAATATAAAAGCTTGGGGGAGTTGATACGTCCATTTTGCATCATGCTTTTATATCAATATTTATTGCATTAAGGACTATTATTACACGTCATGTCACAATACTTATGGCTGTTCTCTCTTATTTTACAAGGTTTACATAAAGAGGGAGGATGCCGGCAGCTGGAATTTTGGGCTGGAAAAGGAGCAAATATTAGAGACCTATTCTGCATAGCTCCAAAAGTCCTGAAACTCCTCGAAAGTCATTTTTGGATTTAATAAAAAATATTGGCGAAGGAATCAACGCCAGGGGGCCCACACCCTGGTCACGAGGGTGGGGGGCTCGTCCACCCCCCTAGGGACGAAACTCCGCCGCCACGTGGCGGAACCTTGGCGGAACCAATCTAGGGCTCCGGCGGAGCCGTTCTGGCGAGGAAACCTCCCTCTGAGAGGGGGAAATAATCACCATCGTCATCACCAATGATCCTCTCATCGGGAGGGGGTAAATCTCCATCAACATCTTCACCAACACCATCTCCTCTCAAACCCTAGTTCACCTCTTGTATCCAATCTTTGTATCAAAACCTCAGATTGGTACCTGTGGGTTGCTAGTAGTGTTGATTACTCCTTGTAGTTGATGCTAGTTGGTTTATTTGGTGGAAGATCATATGTTCAGATCCTTAATGCATATCAATACCCCTCTGATTATGAACATGAATATGATTTGTGAGTAGTACGTTTGTTCCTGAGGACATGGGAGAAGTCTTGCTATACGTAGTCATGTGAATTTGGTATTCTTCCGATATTTTGATGAGATGTATGTTGTCTATCCTCTAGTGGTGTTATGTGAACGTTGACTACATGACACTTCACAATAGTTTGGGCCTAGAGGAAGGCATTGGGAAGTAATAAGTAGATGATGGGTTGTTAGAGTGACAGAAGCTTAAACCCTAGTTTATGCGTTGCTTCATAAGGGGCTGATTTGGATCCACATGTTTCATGCTATGGTTAGGTTTACCTTAATACTTCTTTTGTAGTTGCGGATGCTTGCAATAGGGGTTAATCATAAGTGGGATGCTTGTCCAAGAAAGGGCAGTACCCAAGCACTAGTCCACCCACATATCAAATTATCAAAGTAACAAACGTGAATCATATGAACATGATGAAAACTAGCTTGACGATAATTCCCATGTGTCCTCGGGAGCGCTTTTCTCATATAAGAACTTGTCCAGGCTTTTACTTTGCTACAAAAAGGATTGGGCCACCTTGCAGCACCTTATTTACTTTCATTGCTTGTTACCCGTTACAAATTATCCTATCACAAAACTATCTGTTACCTACAATTTCAGTGCTTGCAGAGAATACCTCACTGAAAATCGCTTGTCATTTCCTTCTACTCCTCGTTGGGTTCGACACTCTTACTTATCGAAAGGACTACGATATATCCCCTACACTTGTGGGTCATCACATGCAACATGATGACACTGTCAAGCACCAACTTACTCTTCTCGGGTTACCTTGTAACCATCACATGCATCACTTACCATCCTCGGATATCACACGATCATCTCAGGATCAAATTAATCTTGGTATAAACAATAACACAGTAATCATTACATGACCACAAGGAGCTTGACCTTTACCCGTGATTCTCACAAAACACCAGAAGTATCCAACAACTCGGTATCCTTGATACCAAGGTGATCGTCTCACGATAACATAAAGATCAACCAACTTCTCTCATCATCGAACTGGGGTTGTTATTAAGCAAGTTATTGTTATTACTGTTGACCCATAGTGTGACCAACTACGAACTGGGCCCATATCCACGGGCATAGCTATCGATAGATTTAACAGACACTCTACAGAGGTAGTACACTGTACCCACACCATAGAACCCATGGCCTTACACTCCGATTCGGGTGGACCAACGACATTCTAACAAAACCGATCTATTGCCCATGACACTCTCCCAGCCACTCTGACCAACTCCCCTATGGGCTAAGTCATGGGTGGCCCTGTGCCTACCAAAGGCATCAATGACGACCGTCATGGCAAAACAATAAATGTTCCCAAATGGGGACATGGATACATACAACAACAACGGGCACACAAAGCTTATGCCGTCCTACCCGGCCAAGGTAGCGCCCACGCATAACCTTCCCTCGTTGGAGGCACTGGCGAGAGGCATGACAATAGACCTAGTTAGGACCTTCCCATAAAAGGAAAATGTGGTTGCACTGTTCAGCTTGATATGGTGGCACTCGGCCAACAGTTGTTCAATTTCAATTAAATCCGGCTAAACTTGAATGCAATATGCTGAGCCATACAATATAACATGATGAAACTACAATGCATGAGCATGATTTCAACTTTAAGCATGGATGTGCAACATCACTTCTTAACATATCAACAACAATAAATCATATATCCGACTGAGCAAGGTACACGGACTAGCATGAACATCACGAGCATCCACTACTCAAAAACATAGCATGACCACTAGCATCAACAAGAAATACCATGCAAGAGCATATCAAGAATACTACCAAGTCAGCATTTAACCACTATATGCAAAGGAACAGGCATAACAACGGTACTCGGCAACAAACGATAATCATGCACCGAAGAACACTACCAACACCAACATGTAATACTACCAATCATGTCATATGAAAGCAATACTAGCGAGTAGAACATGATTACCAGGTGCACAAAAACATAGCACAAAAGTGAACACAGATCTCTAAGCGTTACAGAAACAACACTAGTAGTTGTAGATAAACAAACAGACAGTTATTAAATGTTGAAGTTGAAAATCATGGCCACTACATGTATATCATGCAAGTGGGTGTTGTGGCTTGCCTGGGGATGAAGAATGCACCAGGGAGAAGTGCGGAACGATCACAGAGAGAATCGTCAGAAAGGTTTCTCCCTCGGAGGGGGCTGATTAGGGGAAAGGGCATCAATATCATTTTTAGATTGATCAAACATAATGAAAATGATTCCAGTAGAATGGGCTCGACGAGGCGAAGACATCGGTGTTGGATTCACCTCATTCGGAGTCTCGAGCAAAAAGTTATAGCCCGACGAAGTTCAGGGACCAATTTGTAAAAATAACTCTACAAACAGGCCCCTGGAGGACAAAACAGAAAACAAATTTCTCGGATTATGTCTTCAGAACAGAGAAAATACAATTTCGGGCTAAAGCAGAGGGAAAATATGCTTTCAGAAGAAAGAAGCATAATAACAGAGATTACATCTTACTCACGGGAAAACGCACTTCGTGGGAACATGCCTCCCCTTGCCACGCTGGCAAGGGCGGGGCGGGCGCTGTGAGGATGCCAAGTGGGGTCGAGTGGGGAGGGGCCCGCCTAGCCAGCCTTCTTCAATCTCCTGCTCGGGCACGCCATGGCAGAGGAAGGAGCTCGCCCCGACGGCGACTGCCGGCGCGTCCAGCCACCACCCGGGACGGGCGACCTACCAAATCGCTCAGGAGGACCAGGCCGATTCATTCCCGTCTGTGGAAGACGCCAGGGAGCTCGGTAATATCTACTGTTGGGCCCGCGGTGTGGGAGGTCTTCGGGAGGAGAGGGGCACGGCGATCTGGTGGGGAAGAGGATGGAGTGAGGCTACTGGGAGGCTCGCTGGAGCTCGGTGGGGTGATTGGTGGTGGAAGGAGAAGGAAGGGAGGCTGGGTCAGTAGAATCGAGGCAGGGCTCGCCGGCGGCCGAAGAAATAGAGGGAGGGCATGTGGCGTCTTCGAGCTCGACGGAGTGGTCGGGCGGGGTTCTGGGAGGATGAGGAGGAGCTTGGAGTGCTCGGAGGGGCTCGGGGAGGAGCTTAAATAGGCGGGGCGAGGGGCATGGGCTCGGGTGCCGCCGTTGGTGTCCGGCCAATGCTCTAGCGATGCTCATCGGTCACGGGGAGGTGCGGGAACACGACGAGGGGGGGAGCGGACGAGCCGCAGAGCTCACGGGGCAGGAAGGGTCGAGGGCACAAGGGGAAGAAGCGGCTGAAAACGCCAAAATTGCGCTGTTGGCTATAGTTCACCCATGGGCGCGCGGTGAGGAGAGCTGACGGAGAAGCTGCCGCAGAGGAAGATGGGTCCAAGGAGAAAGCAATGGCACGGGAAACCTGTTGGACACGCTCACGCGCGTGAATACAACGAGAGGAGGAGTTGCCGGAGCTAGAAGATGTCCTGGACGCGGCCAATGACAACAGAGCGCGCGCATGACATGCCAAAGCCCATGATCATCGTGTGCACTAGTGCACACAGTGCCACACGGTCGGCCAAATGATGTATGGGGTGGAGTCCCTCTAGGGTAGGTTGCAACTGAGGTGGTTGCTCGATCAAAGACCAATTGGTTAAGTGGTAATGACCCTCTGAAGTTTACTGTTGCAAACTTGATCAAGCGAATGTGATAAATAGAGAGATGCTAAGGTCCAAATAAGTTGTCTGGTAGGTTTAGGATAGGAAGGACTATAATCCTGGATGTTTTGGAGAGAATTGGACCACAACTGAATATAGTTGCTTTGCAAATGCAATTTAGGTCCAGAAGCAAGATTAGGATGATGCTCTCACATGGAGTATCAACTTGAGCTCAAATTTGGCAAGGCTTGATGATTTGGACATATAATGATGTTGTAAAGATTTCATACCAATTGGATTCACCAAAATGGTACTTGTTTCACAAACATCCTCTCTGTCCAGAATCTAGAAATAAATTTGGTGACCAAATGGCTTAATTAAATGATCCCAAATTTGATGGAGAAAGTTATTTGGGAAGGAGCATGATATGGTAATTTATCAGAAATAATAAAGCAATATAAAATATACTTGCTTCACCACCTGAAAATATTCACAGAATCATAGATTTGTCATGTGCTCACATAGAGGGTTGGATGGAGCTGAAAATCGGAGCAGTGGTATTATATGAGCATATGAAGGAGTGTGCAAAATTTCAACTTATTTGTATAACCCTAGCTAGTACTTCCTTCATAAAGGCTTCCCTCAGACAGGAACTTTGAAAAATCACTAAGAAAGATTGGCTTGGCAAATGAAGTTGAATTTTGGAATGAGGCAATTATTTGGACAAGAAAAGATTTCCAAAAAGTTTGGGGTCAAATGAGTAAAGATAAATAGCACTTGCTTCACAAAGTACCATTTAGGGCAGAATAGGAAAAGAACTATTGGTGGAATATTTTTGAACATGGCAATGAAAAGTTTTGCCATATTAGATGAAGATATGACCCAAACAATTTATGAGAATTATTTGGGAACTTTAGGAGTGATGGAAATACATGTTGCTTCACAACCTAGGGCAGAGATGGTTATTCCTTTAATAGAAAAAGGAATATTTCCTAGCAAAGAAATATTGGGGTTGGGCTAGGATGAAAATGGCAAGGTCTTGGGAAGGGTTTGAGGATGACAAGCCACCCTGGAAATAAATAAGGGGTCATCTTCCTCAGTTTCCAGACCACAAGGCCATAGAAAAAGAAACCTCAAGTAAAAATCTCAGAAAAACAAAAGAAAAAGAAAGGGCCAAAAATCAGGTTGTGACAACTTAATACTCCAGATGCATGCTGGATAGCGGTCAATGTGTGGAGTAATAGTAGTAGATACAGAATCATTTCGGTCTACTTGACACCGACGTGATGCCTATATTCATGATCATTGCCTTAGATATCGTCATAACTTTGCGCTTTTCTATCAATTGCTCGGTAGTAATTTGTTCACCCACCGTATTATTTGCTATCTTGAGAGAAGCCCCTAGAGAAACCTATGGCCCCGGGTCTTTTTTCCATCATATAAGTTTCTGATCTACAATTTTAGTTTTCGATCTACCATTCTTGCAATATTTTACTTTCCGATCTATAAACCAAAGATACCAGAAAATATTTACTTTATCGTTTATCTATCTCTATCAGATCTCACTTTTGCAAGTAACCATGAAGGGATTGACAACCCCTTTATCGCATTGGGTGCAAGGTTGTTTGATTGTTTGTCCATGTATCGTTGATTTGTGCATTGTCTCATACTAGATTGATACCTTGGTTCTCAAACTGAGGGAAATACTTATCTCTACTTCGTCGTATCAGCCTTTCCTCTTCAAGGGAAAAACCAATGCAAGCTCAAGAAGTAACAGGGGGCGCCACCACTGGGAAAGGACGGTTGTCCGTGCCCCATATTTTATTGGGAGGAGGGAGATGATGACTGTCAACATATCATCGGGGAGGCTGCTGATGAAGTCTAGGCCTACTGGAGTCGCTTGCAGTTCTTGCTTGCCCCGCCTCCGCTTGTTGGCAGCCCCGTTCTCCACCTCTGGAGTCTCCTTGTCAGCGGCGGTTTTTGATAGAAGTGGGAGTACATGGAATATTTAGTTAAAACAGAGCAATAGAAAAGTGTATTGGTAACCAGAAGTTATTAGGTAGGAATATAGTAAGAAAATGGAATAACAATTGGTTGCTTAATTACTACAAAATTCATTTGATATTGTTGGCTAAGTCAACATGCAGATACTTGAAAAGAAAACTTACTTAGAACAAAGTCTGGATGGATGATATCGTCGGGGAAGTTAGCATATATCTCATGACCAGGCTCTTTTATGTGCAGTGCAATTTTAGTGCCAGCTTTCAGTACATAAAACTTAGAAATTTCTTTTCAAAAGCCAGTGCCAAAATAGGAGTTATCATGTTCATCAAGTCTTACAGTAGCAACGATTGTAAATCCATGGTTTCTGTTCAGTATGACATCCCTGAAGTCTTGATTTATGTAAAGGGAAAGATTGTGCACTACAAATTCTGTTGCATAGCAAGGGACGCGCTACAGAAAATGGTAGGATTGTTAAAGAAAAGATGGTAACATGCAAATATGAGCCCAAATTGAAAGAACTATACAACAGTTGAAATTGAAGGACAAAAATCTATAATTAAACAGATAGGGTAAACATGATGTCATGGAAATATGAGAGTAATCGAAAGAACAATACATCATTAATTTGACTAATATAGAAAGAAGAGGGAAAAAATCCCCTTTGACGTATATGGTGCATGTGGCACCTTTTATCCAAATGTAGCAATATTTAGTATATGTTCAGGAAAGTAGGCCAAGCCAACAGATTTAGGGTGAGATTGAACATATCGCGTGCATCCTCAAGTCATCTGGTACGGTGAGATGGAATGTCTGGCGGAGGCCGCGAAGTCCTGATGTGTCCGTGCAGTGTACACTCTATGAATGAAAGAAAACCCTCAAATCAGCTCGAATAAAAATGAATTCACGGCGATTTTGGCCGGGTGATTAAAGGAGGAAGATGAACAGGGATAAGAGGTGAGATAATATGTCATTATATTAGTTACCTTGTTCTCCATGAGAAAGAACCCTTAGTACGGAAGATTCCACAACCGAGCGGAGCTGGGTTGACCACAAGCAGCGTCGAGAAAGTCGATGGCGATAGGTGGCGGCAAGCGGAAGTGGTGAAATGTTGTGGGGTTTGCCGCCAGCCTGGCGGCGGCGGCAGGCGTCGAGCTAAGTGGTTACCGCCGCGATCGGCGGTGCCATTCATAGACACGGAGGAGCTTGTGCTGGTGTGAATGGGGACAACAGGGGGTGGCTGGCGGGGTGAGGGTTTTTGTGACGTGGGGATGGTGAGGGTTTTCTTTTTATTTTTTGAATTGGGTGGTGAGGGATTTCTGTCCCACAAAGAATTTCGGAGGCAACGGTTTGCTAGAGCCAACCATGTGTGATTGACGCAACAGGCAAAATGAAAGTCATTGCACATGGTTCGAATTTTGGGAACCGTGTGTGATTGACGTACTACCTCCATCCTGGTTTATTGGTCCCCTTTGTAATTTGTACCAAATTTTGACCAAATATTTAACTAATAATGTTTATGCATGTCACCAAAAATTATATCATTGAACACTATGTTCAAATAGGCATCCAACGATATAGTTTTTGCTGACCTACACTAACATTTTGTCAGTTAAATCTTTGGTCAAAATTTAACACAAATTACAAAGGGGACCAATAAACGAGGAAGGAGGTAGATTCCATCAACCGAACTAATTGCATCCATATCCCACAGTTAGACATAAGTAAACATAGATTAAACATATCAGTCATAGATAATAAGCATACACGTACACAAGCATAGTTCAACCATAAGTATATAGTTTAATCGTCATTAAGCATACTCAAGCGTACATAGTTCGATCCCACATATCATCTCACATGCCGGCACGATCCTGAAGCTTCTCCAGGTACTCAGCGTATGTGTCATGCGCCACCCTGCAAGAATACTTATGCTTGAAGGAGCCAACGACCTCTCCTCTTGCATGCGCCAGAATACTTCGATACACGTCATGAAGCTTGTGGTTACAAAATGGGCATCGATAACCGCCGTCCCAGGTCCTAATACGCCTGTTATGCATTCCCGCATAAAGCTCCCTCAGGATTTGCCTCTTGTACCTCCTCTGGACATCTTCATCCTCGCTGTCCACATTGTCAGACAACACCTATACAAATAGTAAAAAAATGTGGCGTCAAATTAATGTTTATAAACTAATCTCTAGCAAATATTTGGCAGTTGCCAAAATTTGGCATCTAATCAATGTTTACATGTTGTGAAGTAGGATTAGGAATCTATGGCTATTTTTTATACATATCCAGAGATTATGGTTTGATTTTTAAGCACAGTTGTCTATGTACAGACCAATCTTGAAGAAAATAATGACACAGACATATATGTAGGTCATTCAAAATTAATTGTCAAGTCCTGGCCAGGAGTTATTAGCACGAACACTAACCCTAGTCGGATTACTAGCAGAAATCATTTGCACAGATGCAACAACTAATCACGTATCACTTGTACCATTCAAACAATCAATATACTACACAGATCTAACGAAACTTACTCAGATTTCATGGATTGGGAGAACATAACCATACAATTTCTATTCCAAAAAGGGGGAGACAGGAGTAACCAGAGAAACCCTAGGGTCTATTTGACACATACATGGGTTTTACTAACCAGTTGTCCGTCGTCGTCGGAGTCTTCGCCGAAGTGGTCGTCGGAGACGTCACCAGGGTCGTCGCCCGAGTCGTCACCAGAGTCGGTGTGGAACTCCGCCTCCGGCTATGGAAGATCGACATCGTCGATGATGTCATGGTGTAGAGATAACTCACAGGTGATGACAGCAACATCTGTCTCCATCTCCACGCCGTGTTCCGGTGCTTCAGCAGCCCCGGCGTCGCCACTCCCTCCGATGGGGCGCTTTGGCGACGTCCTCATACACTGACGGCTTTGAGGACTAAGAGCAGCATCGAGGATGCAAGCAGCGAGAGAGGATTGTCTGTGTGGCGAGGATGGGGGGTGCGGCCGCTCGGGCGCACCATTAATATGGAGTAGTGGGAGAGAGGCGGGCGGCGGTCAAACCGCTGGCTCGCCTCCCGGTGAGCCGGCGCACACGACTGCTGGCATGCCTACTGTCATTCCACACAGCTGCTCGCACGCCTGTCGATGACACTGCGCAACGAGCACGCCTCCATCAATTCACACGCCTGCTCGCATTCGAATAAATAATCCGTTTGGGATATTGGTTCCCGATTATTAATAATCTCCCATTTGTAATTAGATAAAGATTACATCAAAACTGGTCTCAAATTTGACAAAAAAAGTACAATGCCACTTTGTATTGGTGTCCATATGACAACACAATAAGTTTCATGAACTTCAAATAAGATTTGGCTGTACTAGAATTTAAAAATCAAGATTCTCAATGTTTTCAAATTTCTTGCACGGGTATTAAACATATACCCAGTGAGACACATGTGTTTTTGCAATCCATTTAGGTGCACTGTCACGTGAGCATGTATCTCAAATTTGATTTTTGCACATTATACCCATAGAAAATCAATCAATGTACTAAAACGTCTTAATGAAATCTGTTTTTTTTTCAAAATTAAAACATCCCTCCTTTGGTAGCATATGTTCACCATGGGATAATTTAACATGCATCGTAGTTGCAGTGGACTCGAAGTGTGTGTGTGGGTGTGTGCATCTGGGGGCTGGCAGGTGGCTCGTAGTACACTACGAGTTGTGAGCCACCATGTGGGTTGGCCGTTTTGTTAGGCAGGTGCCACATCAGAGTCGTGAATTAACTATTTATAACATTACACAACCCTTTCATACATACATGTTTTGGCCACATGTACTCGATGGTTGTCCTACACAACACTCGATACTCGAGTGTGATGTTTTTGTGTGGGCCGCGAGGTCGTCGTCCATCACTTTGACAAACAGCCGGCAGTGAGGTTAATTTGACCAGCAAGGTAGAATCTTTTTTGTTTGTGTTATGGTGAGAGTATATATATAGTACGCGTCGAAGAGGTAGGAGGGAACTAGCATATATACTATACGTACGTGTCTGTCAACAAGTACACCTCACTCAGTGTCGGGACTTTTCGGTTTTCGAGGCACGTGCCACATCAAAGTTGTGAAATTTTCTATTCAAACATCACACAACACCTCTTTGGGACACATGCATGCAGGCGGTGGTTATCCTAGCTAGGACACTCACGTGTGACACTTCCATCTGTGGGCCCACGAGGCCATCGTCAATGCATGCATCACTTGGACCTACATCAGGAGAGGTTAACTAATTTCACCATCGAGGAGGATTCTTTTTGGGTTGTATTACGGTCGAAGAGGGGGAAGGGGACCATCATATGTAGTACGCTTCATGAACCTCTCTCTGTGTAGGGGGTTTACAGTTTCTGAGGTATGTGGCACATCAAAATTGTGCATTTTGGGTATTCAACATATGTTTTAGCCCACATGCAAAGCGATGGTGGTTGTCCTCTCGCACCTACTTAAGAGGTTCTCAGCGATATCGATGCTTTCCATTTGTGGGCCCACTTGGTCCATCACTACTTTTTGCATGACAACAAGAGAGGTTAATTTGACTTAGGAGGGGATTATTTTTTTGCTTTTAATACGATATATGTATAGGTCATGGTCTGGGATGACATGATACAGTTTGAGCACACACACATGCATGTGTACACATGAATCCCTCCCATCGATTCGAAGTGGCTAGTACAATGACACATCATGAACCGATCTCGCTCTATGTGGGGACTGTATGATTTTTGACGCACGCGCCACATCAATGTTGTGAAATGTTATTCAAACATGCATGCACGCATCACCTCCATACATATGCATGTAGCGGTTGTCTTCGAACGGTAGACTCCCTCGCATGGTTATCGGCGACAAGCCTATATATTCGTGGGCCCGCGTGGACATCCATGATCACCTTGACCGACAACAAGATAGGTTACCAAGGCGTATTCTTCCTTTGGTTCGTGTTATCGTAGTATAGGTCATGGTGAGATTCCAACCTAGTTAAGTTTGAGCGCATATATGATGCATGCATGCATGCATGAATCCCCATCGTCGGCTTGAAGTATGGTGTGACATACATATGCATCATCAACCTAACCCTCACTCAGTGTGGGGATTTCTAGTTCGAAAGCATGGTGCCACATCAAAGTTGTTCCATTGTGTATTCAAAAACACACCTCTCCATACATATGTTTGGGCTACACACATGCAGTGGTTGTCTCCGGGGACTAGCTACTTGCGTGATTATTAGCGAGCTAGCCCATCACCGGGGTCGCATGGACGGCCATCACTTTGACCAACAACAAGAGAGAGGTTGTATGACCAAGGTGGATTATTCTTGGTCCATTTTATGATCCATCTTGGTGATATGCCTCTCTGGCCCGCCGACTGAAAGTGTGTGTGTGGGGGGGGGGGCTGCTACTTCGCACTTTGCTAGGTGAACCTCAGTTG
>NC_041381.1:132253759-132277879 GCF_002162155.2 Triticum dicoccoides | reverse complement strand
ATGCATTAATAGCTTAGGATTCCCTTTATGCGACACGAGGGGGGGGGCAAGCAATACCGTGCGCTTTGCGAGATAGGTGCCACATCGAAGTTGCATTTGGTATTTGAACATCAAAACACCCTTTTCATACATAAATTTGGTCCACATGCAAGTGTGTTCATGTTCTGACCCTCTCCCACGTCATTTTTTGCCAAATTTATGAGCATTAGACAAGTCGGATGATTTAACAAACACAGTTCACTCAAACTAACTGTGTGCCAGGCCGGTGCCCCTATCACGCACATCCACACAGTATATTGGGCTCCACGAGGCTTCCCCTCTCAAAAATTTCTACCCTCCTATAGCCTTTTTCTGTTTGATAACACATAGTTATTATGTTTCGACCGTGTGTGATGTTTCTTGTTCCAAATCCTGCCTGCATCCCTCGAAAATATCTGCCCGCCTCGAGGGTTTTTCTGTTTCATAACGCACAGTTGTTATCTCCGGACCATGTGCGATGCACCATCATCAAAATTTTCAATAGCCCCAGCATTTCACTCCCGCGTTTGACTCCCGCGTAGTAGTAAAAAATTTCAGTACCCGCATCATTTCCTCAAACACCCCCCTCCACACACACACACACACACACACACACACACACACACACATCAAAACCTCCTCGGGCGCACGCACACACACACACACACATCCTCCCTCGCTAGAAACCCTAGCAAGGTCCCCGCCGCCGCCGCAAGGCCTCCATTGTCAACATCTGGCAGTTTGCCCGTGGAACTTACCCACCGATCTCCATACCCAGGCCGCCCTGAGTTTCTTAGATGATGCCTACCAAATGCCCCCTTTCCCATAGATTCCCATCCCCCACTCCAGAGCGTCGAAGACTAAGCCCGGCTATGCTTCCCGTGGAGCTCGAGGAGTGCCAATCCAAAAGAGGTGTATTGCGGTCTCTTCGCCTGACGTTGCCGAGGAAGCTGACGACCATTACTGGCCGCATGCACTCTATGAGCAGGCTAGAGTATGCGGGTATGTCGCGGACGCCGACTATGACATTGGGGTCGTCAACAGCGACGACCTAAGGCGGGCTATGTCATAGGTTAAGTGGCCCACCCCAACCCCTTTGGTTCAATCCCGTCGATCTCATCCATGTCCCCGTTGCTGATCTCCTCTAGCTCGTTGTTAAAAAATTTCCATCCTACATCGCCATCGAGCCCCTTTTGTCATTTCTGAAGGACACGTTCTGCGATGCTGGCTTGGGATCCACAACTTCCAAGTTATACCTCATCGATGATGACCATGAGGAGGGCACCCTCTCCGACTCTTCCAAGGGGAAAGAGCCCATCTGCTCTTCCAAGGGGAAACAACCTGTCTCAATATTAGGGAGGGCACCCTACAGCCGTGCTCTTCCAAGGGGCAGGAGCCCATCTGCCACAACATGGAGCGCATCCAGGGTCCGTGCTCTTCCCACAGGAACGAGCCCATCTGTGACAAGTGAGGAAACCCATGATTTGTTTTGTTGCGCCTCTTCACAGGGGGAAACCCATTATGTGTTTTGTCGAGTCCCTTTTTTAGTGTAGTGAGAATATGTCCACTTTTAATTGCTATATTTGGTTGTTTGCAGTATGCCTTGTTTATTTCAGTTGTTCACAACGTGATGCTCTATATGTGCAATTGTTTACTATGCAGTACATTTCATCAGTCTAGTTTTAAACATACCTATAGGAATGCATATATTCGCTTGCTGTTAAGCCTGTTATAGCTAGCATATGCCTCTTTTTAAAGTTTTTTTATTGTTCGGTTGTTTGTAGTTAGCAGATGTCCAGTTTCAAATGCTATCTTTGGTTGTTCGTAGTATGCCTTGTTTATTCAAGTTATTCATGACATGGTGCTCTATATGTGCAAGTATGAACTATGCAGTTCAATTTCATCAATACCAGTTTCAACAATACCACTATGAATGACTACATTTGGTTGCTGCATCTTGTAGTTAACACACCATTCCATTTTTATTTAACAATAACTAGTGTACTTAGAATGGCACAATACCAGTTTGAACGATTATGTTTTCTTGTTGTTAAATGTTAGCCCTGCTGCAATTAACACGCCTTACCACTTGTTTTGCTTTACTAGCATGCTTAAACCTGCACACCCAAGCTATCTTTTGGAGATTATTTTGTTTGCCATTGATAATTTTGGTTGATGTTTAGCTTGTTGTGCTTAACATGCCTCTCGATGTACCTACACAGGACAATTTTGGGAACGACTGATGTTTTCCATCGACGCTAGTTTCATCCCATGGCTTATATATACTCACTGTTCAGGATATCAGTAGCTGGTACCATATAGGCCGGGGGATGATAAGGGACTAATCGGTGAATTAGACTTTTAACTGAGTATATCTGTAACCCATTTATCGTTTGGTTAACTAGGGACATATGTAATATATCTGAGGCTACATAGCAACATGCACTGTACTTAATGTCTAAATATGCATTCCTGGGCTACATAGCAACAAGGAAGAGTGTTACCTTAATGTTCTGATGATGTCTAGATATACATAAACGAGCAGCAGCAACAACAACAACACAACCCTGTTTGGATACTCAACTTATCTAGAGGTTAGAGTGAGTTTCTAGCTCATGACTATACCTGAACTAACTCCATCCAAAGAGGTGTTTGGATGATAGGGTTAGATTGACAATAAATGCACTAGGAGAACTAGCTCCAATTAGCACCTCTTGGGTTGGATATTTTTTTGGGTGGGTTAGATGCAACTAGCTCAAACTATCCCTCGTGTTTGGATATACTTACCAATGGATACAACAACAGTTAATCAGCCGATAATTTGTAAGAATGCAATAAACTCCTTTCGGCCCATAATGTAAGATGTTAATTCATCTAATATGTGAGTATATTGGATGTTATAAGATATTATAAAAGAGTGTTTTACTACATCATTGTGCAATTGTTGTTTAGCTTCCAATATTAACTTAGTGCTTTTAGGCACATATGTCATTAGTAAAGATCCATGCTTCGACCCTTTCTGCGTATGGGAAATGAGATATTGATGAACCAACATCAAGTGAGGAAGATGATGAAGATTGTTAGTAAAATAGGTCAAAAGATGGCAATTAAACTATTTGTTTACACTTTATCCAAGACAACAGCGAGCTGCAGGATGGTAACTAAGAACTCTGCAGCCTTCTTTTTACTACCCATAATGAGTTGTGTTAGATGACAATGTCTGAATCTTTTTCCTTTGCAGTGGTTTCCAAAGCAGTTTACCCAGGATTAGCTCTCAAACTACATGATTGGTGGGCATGCAAAGATTAAACTATTTCTACCAGAACATGATGATTATCTAGATGTTTTCATGAAGACCATGAAGCATGGGCGGTCGGCTATCACAAGGGGTTGGACTAGAGTCGTGTGTGCCTTCTGCATGGAGGAGGGGACAATATGGGCATTCCGCTTCACCTTGTTCAACAACCAGAATGTATTTCGCCTCTTTCTTTACCTTCTTTAATAGTACAGGTATACAAGTGTGGTTCATCATTCTTTATTTGGTTATTATGTAATTCTTGAATATATGTACCTATGAATCGAATAATGCATTGGTTGTTTGAAGCTGGTGGATATGAATAAAGCTATAGCATACCTTCAAATTCAAATTCAAATCCGGTACAATTTGAAATAGCAGCAATTAAATGAAATTATGCTCTCCAAGATGTTACGACATGATACGTCTCCAACGTATCTATAATTTTTTATGTATTCATGCCATGTTTATAATATTTTTACATGATTTTGGTATGATTTGGTTAGAACTAACCCGGACTGGCGCTGTTTTCAGCAGAACAACCGTGGTGTTGTTTTTGTGCAGAAATTAAAGTTCTCGGAATGTGCTAAAAAGCAACAGAGAATATTTTTGGAAAATATAAAAAATACTGGAACGAAAAGCTACCGGAGGGGAGTTCCGTGGGCCCCATGAGGGTGGAGGGCGCCCCCTAGGGCACGCCCCCTGCCTCATGGACTCCTTGTGGGGCCCCTGACGTGAAACCGATGCCAACCCCTCCTATAAATCTCGAAACTTCCAGAACAAAACTTAGATCGGGAGTTCCGCCACCGCAAGCCTCTGTAGCCACCAAAAACCAATCGGGATCCTGTTCCGGCACCCTGTCAGAGGGGGGATCCATCACCGGTGGCCATATTCATCATCCCGACGCTCTCCATGAAGAGGAGGGATTATCTCACACTCGGGGCTGAGGGTATGTACCAATAGCTATGTGTTTGATCTCTCTCTCTCTCTCTCTCGTGTTCTTGATTTGGCACGATCTTGATGTACCGCGAGCTTTGCTATTATAGTTGGATCATATGATGTTTCTCCCCTCTACCTTCTTGTAATGGTTTGAGTTTTCCCTTTGAAGTTATCTTATCGGATTGAGTCTTTGGGATTTGAGAACACTTGATGTATGTCTATCATGTGCTTGTCTGTGGTGAGAATGGGATATTCACGTGATCTACTTGATGTATGTTTTGGTGATTCATATGTCTCCAATGTATCTATAATTTTTTATTGTTCCATGCTATTATATTACTCGTTTTGGATGTTTATGGGCTTTACTTTACACTTCTATATCATTTTTGGGACTAACCTACTAACCGGAGGCCCAACCCGAATTGTTGTTTTTTTTGCCTATTTCAGTGTTTCGCAGAAAAGGAATATCAAACGGAGTACAAACGCGATGAAACCTTCAGGAGCGATTTTTTTGGAAAAAACATGATCTAGAGGACTTAGAGTGGAAGTCCAGAAACAAGCGAGGCGGCCACGAGGGTGGCCGGCACGCCCCCTACAGGTGGGCGCACCCGCCACCCTCGTGGGCCTCTCGAGCATCCACCGACCTACTTCCTCCTCCTATATATACCCATGTACCCCGAAAACATCAGAAGCGATCACGAAAACCTAATTCCACCACCGCAACCTTATGTATCCGCGAGATCCCATCTTGGAGCCCTCGCCGGCGCTCCGCTGGAGGGGGAATCCACCACAGAGGGCCTCTACATCAACTCCAAGGCCTCTCCGATGAGTTGTGAATAGTTTACCACAGACCTTTGGGTCCATAGTTATTAGCTAGATGGCTTCTTCTCTCTCTTTGATTCTCAATACAAAGTTCTCTTTCCTCTTCTTGGAGATCTATTCGATGTAACTCTTTTTTGCGGTGTGTTTGTCGAGATGCGATGAATTGTGGGTTTATGATCATGTTTATCTATGAGAAATATCTGAATCTCCTCTGAATTCTTTTATGTGTGATTAAGTTATCTTTGCAAGTCTCTTCGAATTATCAGTTTGGTTTGGCCTACTAGATTGATCTTTCTTGCAATGGGAGAAGTGCTTAGCTTTTGGGTTCAATCACTACAAAAAAATACACTTCCGTGATGATACGTGTTTGTCACAGTAGGTCGCGTTTTTTGTCATGCATGTACATCCATGACGATTTTATGACAGAATCAAGATAGTCATACTTGTGCTGTCGTAGACGTGTTCCATGACATTACCAAAATTATCATCACGGAAGTGTCCACTTCCATGACGATAAATTGCGCGTCACAGAAGTGGTTTCGTCAAGGGTGACCGACACATGGCATCCACCGTAACGGAACACCGTAAAGCTATCGGGTCGGGTTTTGGATCTGATAACCCGTTAACATCCCCGACCAATGGGGATTTTCCATGTGTAAAATCATCATTGGCTGGAGGAGACACGTGTCAGGTCCGTGTTTGCACATGTGTCAGTCATCCAATGGGCGAGACACGCCTATGATATGTTGACACGTGGACCGCCCATCAAGGTTAAATGGGCCGGCCCAACTAAAGGCCCACAAGATTTTGCGGACCATAATGGGCCGTCCCAGCTAAAGGCCCACGAGATTTTGCGGACCATAATGGGCTGGCCCACCTAAAGGCCTACAAGATTTTGCGGGCCATAATGGGCCGGCCCAGGTAAAGGCCCATAATATTTTTGTGTGCCATAATGGGCCAGCCCAGGTAAAGGCCCACAAGATTCTTGTGGATCATAATGGGCCGGCCCAGCTAAAGGCCCACGAGATTTCGCCGACATTAATGGGCCGGCCTAGCTGTAGACCCACAAGATTTTGAGGACCCTAGTAGGCCGTCCCATTAACTGGATGCCATGTTTTGGGCCAAATGCCGACCCATATTTGATCCGGTCCATTAATGGCCTGCCACGTTCCGGGCCTAATAATGGCCCATATAATATCCGTCCGTTAAAAGCCTACCATGTTCTGGACCAAATTATGGCCCAGATCAGGTCCGGCCCTTTAAGAGGCTTTGGGCTCAATTATGGCCCATATAAGATTCGGCCCGTCAACTGGACGCTATGCTTTTGGGCCCACTGGCTAAAGGCCCATTTAGTACTTCAGCCTGATATTAGTTTCGACCTATTAAGGGACCGTTTAACATTTCAGCCCTACATTAATTTCGGCCTGTTAAAAGCCCGTCATATAGTTGGGCCTAACTACGGCCCGGTTTGCATCCGGCCTGCTCGCATCCGATATTTGATTGGGCCAAACAAGGACCGAGACAATTTTGGCCTATTAAGAGCCCGTGATTTGATTCACACAATCATGGGCCGGGGTCCATTTCAGGCTGCTGCTGGCCCGTGAGCTGTTCGTCATGTTTCAGGCCCAACCTACTTCTCAGCCTCCCATTGAGTTTTTTTGCGAAAAGAGGGCCGGGGTTACTCGGGCTATTAATGGCTCGAATCTACTAGTGGGCCAGTTTACTTTTGGCCTTTTAACGGACCAAGATGATGGGGCCCATGATGCGGATCATACATCGTGATTGCATGATGGCCCGATTATGTACCGTAATTTTACGGTTTGGCCGGTTTACTGCGAAGACAGGATATATATACAGTAAAATAACTGCAGCATCGTGAATAAGAAAAAACCTAGACTATACAATAATGAAATTATGGCATATTACATCCACTCGGCATCAAAGTTCGCCACTATGATAATAAAGCACAAGCAGACAGCAGATTACATACACTGGGCATCAAAGATCGCCACTAGCGCAAATAAACACGCCGAGAAAATAATATACAAAACCGACATCACTTAATAGAGTTCAAGAAAGGCTAGCCCTGCTAGGGAGCTGTAGCGCAAGCAGCTGAGCAAGATGATGAGACTGCACTTGTTCAACACTTATATCTTCCTCACTCTGAAAGATAAACAAGCAGATAGATGACATGTTTTACACATAAAAGTATCAGTGCTGACAATTCATCACATTTCTTACTGACGAATAAAGTGACATTGTTTAAAATTGCATTAACACAATATGGTATTGTTCAGGTCAAGACATGGCAGGAAATGACATTGTGAAGGAGTTGGCAGCTTCACGACACCACTGGATTACAGATCAAGAACTCATAAGTATCAATGGTCAGTGTGCTGTCAATTTATCCCATTTTAGATTGGCAAATAAAGAGACGGTTTAAATAATAGTAGAATGATATGACATTGTTCATAGTTAAGACATTGCAGAATATGACATTGTGCTGTAGTGGGTAGGTTCACCACACCACTGGATTATGGATGAAGAATAGAAGCATACGTGCAGTGCAAAATAAGATCACTTGCTCTATATAGTTTAATTTACATGGTATGAGGAAGGAACTTGGTTGTACAACTGAAAACTTAAATTGAGAAGGACAAACTTTTGTTTATGAACTACATAATAAACTTTAAACATGCAATTTGATGCAAACACCAAAAATAAACAGCTGTTGCAGTCATGCCTAACCAAATATACACAACAAAGTTTGAAGGCTTGAGAAGGACAAACTTACATTACTGGTGAAGACAGGCCCTATAAAGCCCTTGTCCATGCTGATGGGGGGGGGGGGCAATTCAAGAAGTTTACCACAGAATCTCCTCATAAGCATTGCCTTTATTCTACATTTGTTAATAGTAAATGTAGATGTGATAATATACGAAAAAATGGAGAATATTTAAGATAAGGTGAAGAGTGATGCTACATAACCAAGTAGCTATAAATGTATGTGCAGCAATACAGGCAAAATGCACAACCAAGAGCAATGCACAGCTAAACTTCTTCAGTACCAACCTTATGGTAAGAGTAAATATAGATCTGATGTGTAGAAAATGGAGGGAAAAAGAAAATAAGCTGCAGAGTGATGGTACATGAACAACTACCTATCAATATAAGTACACTAATAAAGGATAGCATGTACTTACAAGAACAATGAAGAGCTAAAAAAATTCATTGGCATTGGATATATTCTACACTAATGTAACCATTCATACATATCCGATAATTTCGAGCGAACAATTGATAAGCAAGCTATCATGCATACTGATGTCACATAATGAACTAGGTATGTATGCAAGTACAGTGATACAGGACAACATGTACTAACAAGAGCAAAGCAGCGGGCAGCATATTTGCGATATCCTGTTGTTCTTTTCAAACCGGAATTCTTCTTCGAGCATATTTCCTGCAAAAAAGATCCATAAGGCACATGCAGAAAAGTAGAAGTTCAAATTTTCATGTGATTTCATAGACAGTACCTCATCCTGGGAATGAGACCAGTGCATAACAAGGTTTTTCCACTCAATGTCTTCTAAATTTAGCACAGGAGACTTCACCATAAATTCATTTATAGACTTTCCATCAAAGTGTGATTTCCTCAGGTAACACCGATACTGCTGCAATGCTTCCTTGAAAAGCACAAGCAAGCTTTGCTCGTCATGACTATCCAGATTGACCCTCTCCTAGTTACAACAATGTAATGTAAATCATTGTTGTGTTCAATCAGCAGAAAACAAGAAAATAATAACCATGAATAATAGCACTTACACATAAGTTGGACAGGAAGATGTGAAAATGGTGTTTGTCTTCACTATAATCTTGCCATGATGGGAATATATGCACGTAGTCCCTAACAACATTGAAAGCATTGTCTTTTAAACTGGGAATAAATGGAATGGGGTTCCAATCTGCAGGAATTGGCCGTCTCTGCAGTTGGAATAGGTCTTCGGCCGATGGACTTGCTGTACTTTTTGCTGGGGTGGGATTTTTCTGTGGTATGGCTGGTGCTATGGCAAATGAAATCGGTATACCTTTTGCTGGAGTGCAGGTCCTGTGTGGTGGGGCTAGTGGTCTGGCTAGTGAAGTATGGGTACAGTATGCTGGAGTCGGTCCTACTTTTGTGTCACTGGTTGTACAGCCAATATAAGTGGGCGCTATCTGATTTCTCCGGCACCACCACGTTTTTCAAGGACTTTGCTGGTGCTCCTTCAGGTTCGGCAATCACCCTCTTCCTTTTTGATGTCTGATGCACAAGAACAACATTTGAGTGGAAAAACATGGTATGATGACAGATGGAATATCTATTGATAATGGATGGGCATGGCATCTCGAGTTATATGATGAGTAAACTAAGCAGATTGCGGTGCAACAAAGTTGAAGAAATGCAAGACAACATATGCAAGATAAGCGCAATCAATAAAACCTTGCCAAATTAGAACATGCACCTTGATGGGTGAACAGGACAGGCCATCTGCCTTTGACTCCTCGAGATTAGAATAGTCATTAGGATGATATTCTGAACAAGAATCAACAGGTGGGGAGCGTATGAGTTTCATTGCATCCAGAATGACACTCAATGCCTTGGTGCCAATTTTGTAAGTCATTGCAGTGTTCCACAATATTCTTCTGATGCGCGGATTCTGATATTCACTGTAATTGCGTATAATATCCGAGAACCATGAAAACATAAATAGTTGTGAGATTATCTTTGTAATGTAGATGATATTCTAATATAGGGGCGCCCCTGTAAACACTTGTGTGCTATCACTGAATTCTGATGAGAGAGCTCATGTGTGCTGTAATATGGTGCGTGCATTTATATAATCTGGCACAAGTACACAAAAAATTGGCTCCAGAAGTAAGGATAGTTGGCAGATGATAGGTTCATAATATACTGTATAGAGAGTTTATTGCCAAACCATGATAACAAGAGCACACAACAACTAGGCAGATCATAGTGTACATAACAGGGGTACACCATAACCACGATATATAAATCGGGAAAGTGGAACTGGCTTGAAAATACGGTGTTGTATTATCGCTAGTAATTGAAAGCCTATCGATCACGTACAGGCCAACTCTATCAGCTGTTGACTGCAGATGTCCCTGCGCCCCTTCCTGATAAGGAACATACTATACGTACTAAATACAGAATAAACAAAGAGGAACATGTTAAAGAACAGAAGAGGAAGCATATTCTTGAGGTTCCGCTTCATTGCATACAATGTTGGTTTCCCACTCATGATGAATCACAGAGCCCAAAGAAATGCAATTCCATGCTGTCTCTCTATATGTGGCAACTTTGAACAAGAGTCATTAGGATCATATTCTGAACAAGAGTCAACATGTGGGGAGCGTATGAGTTCCATTGCATCTAGAATGGCACTCAATGCCTTGGTGCCAATTTTGTATAAGTCATTGCAGTGTTTAGCTTCAAGAGTGGACTACTGCTAGTGCGACACAAAGCAGCTACACAGATCGTAGTGTAGATATAACGGGAAAACTTTAAGCATCAGAGTAAAATCAGCAAAGTGGAACTTGCTGGAATATATGTGCTCGTACTGCCGGTACGGCTAGAAAGGCTTCGGATACCAGTTCTCTTCAACTGAAGGTGCGGTACTATTAATATCAGTGTAACTCTCAAAGCCGACACAGCTCCCCGCATTTCCTTGCTATTCTTATAGGATTCAAGTGGGCAGGTCACTACAAATCCTATTCCTATGTTTACAGAATCCTACGAATCAAAGAGGCTCAAAGTTTCCATCACAACCGACCGTATAGACCTCTACACTGCAAATGTCCCTGCTCATCTTCAGTACAAGAAACATACTGTACTACTATCATACTCCCCCCGTTCCAAAATATAAGTCTTGGTAGAGATTTCCACTATGGATCACATACAGATGTATCCATATACATTTTAGAGTGTAGATTCACTCATTTTGCTCCATATGTAGTCCATGGTGGAATCTATACAAAGACTTGTATTTAGGAACAGAGAGAGTACATATTAAAGAAGAACGGAAGAGGAACATGGTAAAGAAGAGCAAGCAGATTTTGGATAATAAAATGTTGGTTGCGCAGTGCCCACACATGATGAACCAGAGCGCATTAAGAATGCAACTCACGTCTATCTCTCGACCATTTCAGGCGGTTGGATGAAGATCCTACGTCTCCTAACCCTTCTTCTTCCTCGTCTCCGATTCTTCCCATACAGAACACAGCACGGGCCGCCGGCCGGACCACCGGCCCCCACTGCATGTGTTCCTCTGCCACCCCCACCCCCACCCCCGCCCCAACCCCCACCCATGTTGAGTTTTCTTCGTTCAGCAAGTCCCCACAACCACCCGAGCCCCTTTGTTCGCACCGGCGAACTCTGGCGAGCTCTGAAAAATCGAGTGACCCAATTTTGAAATTTAGTCTACTTTGATTTAACTAGTGTGGAATATAAAAGGGGAAAACCATAAGCATTGGGAGTATAGTGTTGGGCATGCCATGGCGGATCTGAAGGTGCAAACCGGACAAAGGCAACTTCTCAACCAAGACAAGAAATTAGAGTAAAGCAGTGGCGATCTATTTTCTTGCTGCGATAAATAAGTTGAGCAGATATGAAAGAGTACCGCCTCTGGTGCGGTGCCGTGTACACATCTGCTGAGAATTTGACGGTGCTGCGGTAGTGATGGCTGTCGGCGGCATGGAACCAGATCTAGGAGGGTAGACGGTGGCGGCGGGGCGTAGTGGACGAGACGGTTGTAGGAGCGGCACCGGCAAGGTGGACGATAGCGGGGATGAAGTGAGAGGACGGGATGCAAGGATCCCGGTCCGAAGCCGTGGATGAGAGAGGTCAATCTCGTGTAATGGACGGCGGCATCGGGTTATCAGCTCCGGCATGGTGGAGGAGGACGATGGTGGATGGGGTGTCGGACGGCGGCGAACGGAGGAGGGTGGGGAGGAGAGGGTGTTTTGGCGCCCACGGAGAGGTAGAGAGGAAGGGGGGACCCATGTATTCAGGGCGCGCTTGTCTCAAATGCGAGGAAATTTACAAACTTAGCCCCGGTTTCAAATTTCTACTACATCACAACAATATTAGTCGGTTGGGGATAGGACGGTAATCTCACATACACCGAATATTTGCCGACGAGAGATTGTTTTGGGCGCCCACCGTGTATGAATATGAATCGGGGAGGGAATCGATTTCGGCCGAGGACACACTGTGTTTTGGCACCCACCGTGTATGAATCCGGGTAGAGGCGGTTACGTCACGTTTAGGTGAAATTACAAACCTACCCCTATCGAAACCTATAGAAATCCAGTAGATAGGCTTTGCGTGGCAGGGATAGGTAGTAGTAATTTCCATCTCGCAGATTTTGGTTTTGGGTGGTTACTGCGATTTTCCCCGTGTCGTTGAAATTTTGCAGAGTGCATGTTTACCGTGCCAACTCAATTCGAATCCCGTTTGTATTCTATTTTTTCGGGCGGGATCCATTTTCAGTTGGAATTACATTCTATATACATCATTTTTTTATATATACTTTCAAAAGCACAACACCATTTATACATAAATATGGTTTACAAATGGCATGATCTCAGATTCATAAGGTTGTATCCATCAATTTGGATTTTCAAATATTTGAAACCACTTTATGTTGAAATCCAATGTATGCATTCCTCGCTAACTGACTCCAATTAATGTGTGTTTCATGCGGGTTTTTTTTACTTCTCAAACATGTATAATGTGTTTCACACACGCAACATATAGTGTAATCCCATTTAGACATTAATTGCATATAAACCATGCATTGTTTGTAATTAAAGAATCTATGGATCACCAATATTGATAAACTATATAACATTACACGTGTGCCCAAATTCAAATGAATATGAATGTTTCATACACCAATTTGCGTTATGATATTATCGATGTCGTGATCTCTAGTTTAAATATTTGAATCCCCTTTAATCCAGATATTCATCTCATATAGCTATCACTCATGCTTATATAGGACTATCTCTCTGGACCTATACACGTTCATCGTCTCTCAGGTATCTCTAGTGCTACATGTATGTCGACAATGATCTTTTATCTTCATAACACACTGACGGTACTCTCTCCCTCAACCTTCATCACTCTATCTCTCTCTAAGTATATCTCGCTCTCTGGTATGTGTCTCTAACTATGATTCTCCATGTGGAATCTCTTTCTCTCACACAAACACAAAACTTTGTCTCCTGGGGTCTCATTTCTCTCTACTATTCCCATGTGTGCCAATCGCACACCCCTCATACAGAGATGTCTTTCGCTCCTTAGATATGAGAACCTATGACTCTTCCTCTTAAATATCTCTTTCTCACACACAAACACAAACTCTGTCTCCCAGGGTCTCATATTTCTCCATTGTTCTCTTGTATGTCGCTCACACAGACTCTCTCTACCTAGATATATCTTGCGTTCCCTCATATGTCTCTCTAGCTATCACTCTCGTTGTAAATATCTTTCTCTCTCGCAAACACAAAACTCCGTCTCTCGGGATCTCATTTCTCTCTGATATCTGTTTGTATGTGACTCACATGCACCCTCTCTCGATCTCTCTCACGCCCACACACATAACTCAGCCTTCTGATCCACTCGACTCCTATCTCTAACGCACATAGGCTAGCATCTTTATCTTTCTATTTATCTGTTTCTCCAACAACCTTCTTTCTCGCCCTCTCTCTTGATTCCTATCACGCACACTACATATGTTTCTGTCTACATGCACAAGTGCCCTCTCACACACATATATAACTTCACCCTCTGAACCACCCGGCGGTCATCTCCAACACCCAAACTAGCGGATGTCCCTCTAGCTAGCATCTCCATCTCTATGTCTATCTGTAGTTTCTCCGTCAACATTTCTTTCTCGCACGGAGTCTTGCTTCCAATCACCCACACTATATACGTCTCTCCATACATATGCATTTATAGGTTGATCTCTTTTGCACAATCGTTGTGCCTCACTCCCTCTGCTCGCCATAGATGCATGCTCCAGCCCACGCCACTATCTCTTAAAGGCAAAAATACATGCTCAATTGTCGGGCCTTCTTCCCTGCATTCTCACATGCATGCATATTGTCATACCGACCCGTCTCTCCCATGTCGTTGATCTTATGACTTATGTCTTCTTTCTTTTATCTCGATCATGCGCGCGCACACACACACACACATCCCACGTATACATGTATACCTCTCACACATGCACGTTCAAGGTCTCTATGTCTCCATACGTAGTTAATTTCCCTCAATCCTAACGCCACATCGAATCGTTCTCCTCTTTTGTGCACATAACTTCCGCCTGGATGGGTAAAACACACACTCACACTTAACAATCTCCTTCTAGCTACCCCCCGCCTCTCACTCTTCCCCTATATCCCCGAAACTAATAAAACCATCCCTTTGTTTAATTCATGCCTACATGCACCATCGATTTATAGTAGTCTTCCTCGATGTCTCTTGAACAAACACATTCTCTCAATGTCGAATCCTCTCACGCGCACACACCTTCTCTTCCCTCTCTACGGGCATTTTCTCTCTCGCACCCCATCATTGGTGGCCTCTGCATACACATCACCTCTCTATGAGGAAGCCACGCACACTCAAATTACATCCGCCACAGAGGACCCCGCGACACACACACACACACACACACACACACACACACGCGCACGCGCACGCGCGCGTGCGCGCGCACGCACGTACAGCCCCCCCTGTCGGTGTCAAAACCAGCGGATCTCGGGTAGGGGGTCCCGAACTGTGCGTCTAAGGCTAATGGTAACAGGAGGCTGGGGACACGATGTTTGACCAGGTTCGGGCCCTCTCGATGGAGGTAATACCCTACTTCCTTCTTGATTGATCTTGATGATATGAGTATTACAAGAGTTGATCTACCACGAGATCAGGGAGGCTAAACCCTAGAAGCTAGCCTATGGTATGATTGTTGTTGTGTCCTACAGACTAAAACCCTCCAGTTTATATAGACACTGGAGGGGGCTAGGGTTACACAGAGTCGGTTATAGAGAAGGAGATCTATAATCCGGATAGCCAAGCTTGCCTTCCACGCCAAGGAGAGTCCCATCCGGACACGGAACGAAGTCTTCAATCTTGTATCTTCATAGTCCAACAGTTCGGGAACAGTATATAGTCTGGCTGTCCGGATACCCCCTTATCCAAGACACCCTCAGTAGGCCCTGAACCAGGCTTCAATGACGATGAGTCCGGCGCGTAGATTGTCTTCGGCATTGCGAGGCGGGTTCCATCTCCGAATACTCCAAGATAAATTCCGAACACGAAGACCGTGTCTGGTTCTGCAAGACAAATTTCATATATCAACATAGAGAGAATGAAAAACTACGGATCTAATCTGCTGCCAACTCTTTGTAGTGTGACATCACGCCACGGCTCGGTAATTATTTGAACCGTTTTCTACAACCAGCTTCCGCACACATCGCGAGATAGTTTCTTTGGCACGTCTTGTCAAAGGAGAGATCGTGTCCCCTTATCGCGGGATCTCCACCAATATGGGTATGGGTAACCCAACTAGCGCCATCAATCGAGGCGCTGTTGGAAAAATAAATGATTTCGAGAGGCAAGTGGGGAGGCACACATTCTACATCGCCTTTATAAAGGGACAAGGATCTCCCTTTTCACCCATGCCTTCCTCCTCCTTTGCTCATCCGTTCTCGCACCCACAAGCTCCAGCGCCCAAGTTCTCACCTTCTCCGTATGATTGCAGCATGTCCGGAGCGGGAGGCAAGTGGATGGCCTCCTATGTCACAGAGGAGAACATCACCAAGCTTCGGGAGGCCGGATAACTAAATGAGAGCATCGCGCACAGGCTTCCGGCAGAGGGACAAATTACCCCCACCCCGAAGTCTCGGGAGAGAGTAGTATTTCTCCCTCATTTCGTGCGCGGACTAGGATTTCCACTCCACCCGTTTTCCGCGGGCTCATGTACTACTACGGGCTAGATTTTCATGATCTGGCCCCGAATTTCGTCCTCAACATCTCGGTGTTCATCGTTGTGTGTGAGGCCTTCCTCCGCATCAAGCCTCACTTCGGCATGTGGTTGAAAATCTTCTGCGTGAAGCCGAAGATCGTGAGCGGCCAATAGGTGGAGTGCGGAGGCGCCATGGTGGGCAAGATTCCCAATGTCACATGGCTCGACGGCTCCTTCATGGAGACAATAAAAGGATGGCAGTCAGGGTGGTTCTACATCACCGAGCCATGCGATGCCAACTGGGCGGCGGCCCCCAAATTCAGATCTGGAATCCCCATGCGGCTCACTTCTTGAGAAAAGAAGGGCCTGGCCTGGGGCGAACCCACGGAGCTGATCGGACTCGAGACCTGCATCAAAAGTATGAGTGACAAGAAGATGAAGCTTGTCAACGAGGTCGAGGTCATGCTCATTCGCCAGATTCTCCCGTGTCAAAGACGGGTATTTGATATGTGGGAGTTCGATCCGGCCGAACACCAGATGCCGCTGGAGCTATTCGACACGACGCACAAAGAAATATGAAAGGTGCTGTTCAAGACCGACAAAGTTCCTCCTCCCCTTTCCGAGGACCGTGGGCTTAGCGCAACGCGCCTCACCAATCCGGTAAGTCCTCTGATTATCACAAGATGCTCCTTTCCCAGTATATTTGTGGGAGGGTTTTTAAGTCAGCATGCCGACCAAACAGGATTGGGTGGAGAAGGTGGAGCGGTTTGACTGTCCGGCTCCATTGCCCGAGGACCCAGTAGGCGCACTCCTAGCAGAGATGCTGGTTCCGGCGCCTTACAAGGTGCCGGAGAAAAAGGCCGAAAAGAAGGCCACGGGGACCCGAAGGGTCTTCAGCGCGAGGCTGCACCCGACGCCTCGCCAGAAGAGGACGAGGCGCACTCCTCCCACGAAGGGGAGGAGAGAAAGAGGAAGTCCGCCTCAACTGAGCGGGGCGAAGAGTCCAAGAAGGCGGCCGCGAGGACTAGAAAAAGTCTCCGGCATAGGGTCGTGATAGAGTCATCATCCGAAGATGACAAGGAAGATTCCACCCCCCCCCCCCCGAAGGTGGGGGTAAACGTGAAGAAATGCCCCCTCCCCGTACTGGGGAGGAGAAGAAAAGGAAGGCCGCCCCGTCGGGGGAGGCCGGGACGCCAAAGAAGGGAAAGGCATCCCTTCCAGATCACTCCACTACCGCTGCTTACAGCGACGAGGAGTGGCTGCCCAGGGGCAAGCCCTGGGCGAGGTCGTAAGTATCCGCATTCTGTAATACTTTTTCATGCGACTCTGACCTCATGGTTTGTAATAATGCCGAATACGTATATGCAGTCCGGCCGGGTCCAATCTCGGGGTGCCCTCTTCGGAGGAGTCTCTGGACGAGTCCGAGATGAATTCACTCCCGACGGCCACCTCCCCATGACCTACGGATGACACTGAGGTGTTGTCCCGAAGGATGCAGAGCAGGAGGCGACGATTCTAGAGACGCCCCAAGGCAAAATCCCAGACGCCGGGTGCATGGGGGGAAAGACCCCCATGGATTATGCTGATGGGAGCCACAACAAGTCTGGCTCCCAGCCGGTTACTGTGCTGGAGCCTCCAAAGGTTCCGGATTCCAGCAGGCAGCCCCTCACGAAGGACGGCGAGCCGGCCATGCCGATGACCTCCGCCCAGCTGGAGGCATCGGATAATTTGTTGGAAGTGCTTCAAGGTGCTTCCATCGATGATGAGAACCGTACTCTTATGAGTAAAGTGATAGAGAAGGATCGGCCCGCCAAAAGTGGATTGACCGAAGCCTGCACCAGCCTACTAACAGGCTTTGAGGTAAGTAATGAAAAAGTGTGAGGGAATATCACCTGATAGACAGTAGGCCCTGATACTCTGTTTGGTGTTTGGAAAGAAAAACCAAACGGAGGGTCAACTAATAATACGTAGGAATCTGATAGTACTTGTCTATGTTAACGAGCATGCATTGCTGCTGACCACTGCTGCACGCACGACTGAGGTTGCCGGACTCAAGCGCGACCTGGGGCAGGCCGAAGAAGAGCTCGGCCTCGTGAAGAAGCAGCTCGAGGAGAACAAAGGTAAGGGAAACCCTGTCCATGTGTTTTATAGAGGAGAAAAAAGTGATGATGCTAACGAAAGGCATCATGGTTTTTGATAGGGACTGCGACTGAAGTGGCGGCCCTGAAGAAAGTGTTGTCTGTAGCCGAAGCTAAGGCGGCTATGGAGCACACCGAGTGCGAGAAGCAAGATGCTCGGGTGGGAGAGGTACAGCAAGAGCTCCAGGAGCTCGGCAAGAAGTTCGAGTCCTTGGAGCATGACTTCACGATGTAAGAGTCTGAGCTTGCAAAGGCCCTCCAGAGTGCGACAGACGCCAAGGATGAAGCCCAAAAGGCCCTCCAGGAGATCCAGGTGGCCAAGAAGATAGCGGAGGGTAAGGAATTTTTTATGCAAAGCAAGCATGTGGAGGAGTCATTTCTGTTACTTACACGAATTCGGAGCTCTCCAAGGGCTTTCGCAGATCTGCCACGCAGCATTTCGGATGCCGCGGAGTTCTATCGTGCTGAAGAGGGGAGCTCAACGGAGAAGTTGTTCTGGTCCCAATACATTGGAATCGAACACCCGATGCCTCTAAGTGACCAACTGGAGCAACTGGTCGAACTCCACAATGCGGCTGAACGGGCCATGAAGGACCTCATCATCCAGATGTGGCCTGGCGAGCCCCTGCCCGGCAGCTACTTTGGCCTGATAAAGCGGATGGTGCATGCCTGTCCACGGCTAGATGTTATCAAGCAGTCTGTTTGTATTGAGGGTGCCCGCGCGAAGATGCATTTGGCCAAACTGGATGCTAAGAAGCTCGTGAAGGATGGACCCCCGGAGGGCATGGGGCATCGCTACCCCGAAAAATATTATGATGGCGTTATGAAAGGCGCTCGGCTTGTGGCAAATGAATGTCCTAAGAACATAATTTTTGAGTAAATGTACTCATGTCGTCTGTGTAATATGAGAATGAGTTTGATTGCGCTATATAACGCTTTGTTTGATTTAAAATATTACCTTCTCTGCGGGCGTTTATCAAAATCTGAAAGTAGGCCAGTCGTCGGCTTCCGCCCCCTTGTAACTAGTACTGGGGTGTTCATGGAAAACCCAAACACTCTTTTTCCAAATTCTTGGTCCTTTAAGGAGGTGTTTAGCGCAGCGAACAAGGCAATCAGACTATTCGGCTTTATAACTCTCACTTGCCATAGAAGTCTACAATTTTAAATTTCAGCGAAGCCCCTTGTATTCGGAAGGCCGAACTGGGGCGTTATACACGCCTAAATCGGGCAAGGCCAGTTCCTCGCCTTAAGCGGAAAAAATATTTAAGGATTTAGTACCTTGCGAACAGCGACCAGCTCTCGCCGCATCATGACGGTCAGTTTTCGGCTTTCTCTACTGAGGTGCTCGTCCGGAAGAACCGGGACACAATCGCAGTAGTTCTCCCTGCGCTACCTTAGCCGATATAACGGAATGTAAGGTACCAAAAGAAGGGAGCCGGGCTAACCCAACTATTGACCCAAGACATGATTCGGAGCTGATGCATATAATGCTATAAGTTCGGGGTGCCGCACTGTCGAAAGTGTTCGGAGTTTTCTTGCCATATTATGGGGCTCGATAAGAAGCCCCTGGCAAAGTGAGCGTACCAAAATGTACGGATGCAATATTGAATAAATATTCAATGGAAAATATGAAGATAGTAATAAGAAGCTGACGTTGTGTACTACTTCCAATTTATTTGGACAATACGGCAAGGCGTAGGTGTAGAATGAATGCATTAAGCAGAAAGAAATAGGACTATTTGACATGTCCTATCCAAGGGCAGGCTACATGCGGGTATGTAAGAACAGGTATAAAAATCATTAAAGAAGACCACCTGAGTATTCCCTTGTGTGCAAAGCCTCTTGCCTCCTTGGTGCTCCCTCTGTAATGAGTCCGGTTTTCCGATCTCTCTGAAGGGGCTGCCCGAAAGTGGGGTCCTAAAAATAGAAAAAATGGTATTGCGGGCCTCATGGCGGCTGAACCGCACTCCGGCCGCATTGTCGTCTCGCCTCCATCTATGCCCATGGTATTTTGAGCGCGTATTTATGTACGCGTGGCATGAACGCCGCCTGAATGGGGCTGGGGTGGAGGCCGGATTGCTAATCGAGCTCCTGGTGTGCCTGACGGTCCTGTTGCGGGGTGCTCCGAACTCGCTTGACGGTGTTCAGGGTTGTCGTTGCCGAATTGGCTGTTTGTCGAAGGAGGCTGCTTTGTACTTCTGCCGCGAGGGCGGCAGTGTGCTCCTCCATACGGAGGGAGCGGTCTATATTTCCATTTACTGTTATGACCCCGTGAGGTCCTGGCATTTTGAGCTTGAGGTATGCATAGTGTGGTACTGCATTGAATCAACCGAACGCGGTTCGTCCAAGTAGTGCATGATAGCCACTACGGAAAGGGACGATATCAAAGATTAACTCCTCGCTTCGGAAGTTATCCGGAGATCCTAAGACCATTTCCAGTGTTATTGAGCCAGTGCAGCAGGCCTCTACCCCTGGAATTACACCTTTGAAGGTGGTTTTGGTGGGTTTGATCCGTGACGGATCGATGCCCATTTTGTGCATTGTGTCCTGATAAAGCAGGTTCAGGCTGCTGCCACCGTCCATGAGGACTCGCGTGAGGTGGAATCCGTCGATGATTGGGTCAAGGACCAATGCGGCTAAGCCGCCGTGACGGATGCGGGTGGGATGGTCCCTAGATCAAAGGTGATCGGGCAGGATGACCATGGGTTGAATTTTGGGGCGACGGGCTCCATCGCATAGATGTCCCTAAGTGCACGCTTTCGCTCCCGTTTGGGGATGTGAGTGGCATGGATCATGTTCACTGTTTTCACGTGGGGAGGAAATTACTTTTGTCCTCCAGTGTTTGGACGCCGGGGCTCCTCGTCATCATCGCTGTGCAGCCCCTTGTCCTTGTTCTCAGCATTTATCTTGCCGCCCTCTTTGAACACCCACAATCTCTGTTAGTGTGATTGGCTGGTTTATCGGGGGTGCCGTGAATCTGGCATGAGCGGTCGAGTAGGCGGTCCAGACTGGACGATCCCAGATTGTTTCTTTTGAACGGCTTCTTTCGTTGACCGGATTTGGAGTTGCTGAATCTGGCATTGACTGCCGTATCCTCAGCATTGTCACCATTGTTTCGACGCTTGTGTCTGTTGCACCGTGGCTTTCCGTTACTATCACGGATATATGAAGTGACAGGGTTGCCTGGCATGGTGTTACTTTGAGCCAGCCAGCTGTCCTCACCCATGCAAAAGCGGGTCATTAGTGTCGTGAGGGCTGCCATGGACTTCGGTTTTTCTTGGCCGAGGTGTCGAGCAAGCCACTCGTCGCGGATATTATGCTTAAAGGCCTCCAGGGCCTCGGCATCCGGACAGTCGACAATTTGGTTCTTTTTAGTTAGGAACCGAGTCTAGAATTTCCCGACTGACTCTTCGGGCCGTTGGGTGATGTGACTTAAGGCATCAGCATCCGGTGGTCGCACGTAGGTGCCCTGGAAGTTATCGAGGAAAGCATCCTCAAGATTTTCCCAACTGCCAATAGAGTTTGCTGGCAGGCTATTCAGCCAATGTGTGGCTGGCCCTTTAAGCTTGAGTGGGAGGTACTTGATGGCGTGTAGGTCATCACCGCGGGCCATGTGAATGTGGAGAAGAAAATCTTCAATCCATACCACGGGGTCTGTTGTGCCATCGTATGACTCGATGTTGACAGGTTTAAACCCTTCTGGATATTCATGTTCCATTACTTCATCACTGAAGCAGAGGGGGTGTGCGGCGCCTCTGTGCCGGGCTATGTCGCAGCGTATTCCGATTAGGTCTGGTCGGTTATGTTTGGCCCGGCCGGATTTATCAGTATTGTATCCGGCATGACGATCGGTGTCATGAGTTGTGGCGCGCCCCCGTGATCCGTAGATCGATCTTGGTTGTCCTGTGTTATTTTCCAATATGTCTCGCAGGTCCTGCGTATTGCCCCGGGCCATAGTGAACTGGCGTGGTGGTGCGGGCTAGTATCCGGCCTGATATGCCGTTTTATCCCGGCCACGGGGTGGCCGGTCAGCCTCATCTTGTGCTGGAAGTTCAGGCTCTTCGGCCTCTTCTTCTAGCAGTTTGTGCTTTGGGTATCCCCTGCTAGGGGGCTCGAGTCCGTATTCCTCGGCCGCCAGGACTTCGGTCCATCTGTCTGCGAGCAGATCTTGATCAGCTTGGAGCTGCTGCTGCTTCTTTTTCAGGCTTCTTGCAGTGGCTATAAGCCGGCGCTTGAAGCGCTCTTGCTCTATGGGATCCACTGGTATGCCAAATTCGTCGTCACCGAGGCTCACCTCATCTTCGGAGGGAGGCATATAGTTATCATCCTCCAAGTATCCGTCCGTCGCCTGTTCGTCTCGGCTTACCTGCCCGTGTTCCTATTCATCTTGCTCGAAGGTGGGTTGATCAGGATCGTATTCCTCTTCGGCACCATCTGGATTTTCTTCTCCCATGCCGGTTTTGATGTGGCGGGGCTTGGAGCGGCGCCAGTGATGCCCATGCTTTGATTTCTTCCCTGAGGGCTTATCTCCTATCGCCTCATCGCCATTGTTTTCTTTGGGAGTATCCACCATATATATATCATATGAAGAGGTGGCAGTCCAGTGCCCCGTGGGCGGTGGTTCCTGTTCTTCTCCCGCATCGTCGTCTATACCGTCGATGTCTTCAAAATCGAAGTTAAGCACATCGGTCAAGTCATCGACCGTGGCTATTAAGTGGGTGGCGGGTGGGTGACGAATTTCTTCGTCGCCTGCTTCCCACTCGAGCCGAATGTAGTTCGGCCAGGAATCTCCTGATAGAGAGAGAGACCTTAATGAATTTAGAACATCGCCGAAGGGGGAGTGTTGGAAGATATCCGCGGTGGTAAATTCCGTTATTGGAGCCCAATCAGATTCGACGGGCATGGATGCACGCGGTCCGGGACCTATGACCGGAAGTGAGTCCGGGGATCCGGAGACACAGATCTCCTTACGAGCGGAGTCTGTGTTTGGCTCCAACGCCGAGGAGTGTGCGGCCTCCGGGCGGGGTCCATCCACCCGTCCTTGGAAGGCACAGCCTTCTCTGGAACAAAGTCTGGAGCCGTAGCAGGTGCGATGTTCTGAATACTGTCCGATGGCAGATCTAGGTCATGCACATCGTGATTGTTCGGCGCTCCTGACATGGGCCTGAATCCATCGAAGATCATGTCTCCGCGGATGTCGGCAGTGTAGTTTAGGTTTCCGAACCTGACCTGATGGCCAGGGGTGTAGCTGTCGATCTGCTCCAGATGGCCAAGCGAGTTGGCCCGCAATGCGAAGCCGCCGAACACGAAGATCTGTCCAGGGAGGAAAGTCTCACCCAGGACGGCGTTGTTGAAGGTTGGAGGAGACATCGAGCCTTGCAGCGACACACAGAGGAACTCTCAATGAAAGCCCCAATGTCGGTGTCAAAACCGGCGGATCTCGGGTAGGGGGTCCCGAACTGTGCGTCTAAGGCTAATGGTAAGAGGAGGCTGGGGACACAATGTTTACCCAGGTCCGGGCCCTCTCGATGGAGGTAATACCCTAATTCCTGCTTGATTGATCTTGATGATATGAGTATTACAAGAGTTGATCTACCACGAGATCAGAGAAGCTAAACCCTAGAATCTAGCCTATGGTATGATTGTTGTTGTGTCCTACGAACTAAAACCCTCCAGTTTATATAGACACCGGAGGGGGCTAGGGTTACACAGAGTCAGTTACAGAGAAGGAGATCTATAATCCGGATCGCCAAGCTTGCCTTCCACGCCAAGGGGAGTCCCATCCGGACACGAGACAAAGTCTTCAATCTTGTATCTTCATATTCCAACAGTCTGGCCAAAGTATATAGTCCGGCTGTCCGGATACCCCCTTATCCAG
>NC_041381.1:132228508-132253571 GCF_002162155.2 Triticum dicoccoides | reverse complement strand
AACACACACACACACACTAAGACTCCATCTCTCTCTCTCTCACACACACACACACAAACTAAGACTCCATCTCTCTCTCTCTCTCTCACACACACAAACACACACACTAAGACTCCATCTCACACACACATGCTCTAGGCGGAGCATTTTTTCCTACCACCCTTCATCCAACCTTACCCGTATGATAAACAATCACCTTTATTTACTTGCATAACATGGACAAATTCCACTTCCCTTTAGTAGTCAGAAAACTTATCGTCTGTACCCTTATAAAAAAACGAGTTGGCGATGATGGTGTGCCTACCATCTTGTAATACAGACCATATGATCTATATCTGACGGATAGAAAGCAAACTATGATAATTTTACAAAATATACCCGCACCTCTCTCCACATAATTATCTCCCACAACCTCATTGCTCAGCAACTAAAAAAGGAATAAGTCTCTGGAACAATCTAGCAGGCATGGTGGCCACTGCCACCTGCCGGTGCCATCCATCCCCATGCCTCCACCCATTCCGACCACCAGTCACCACCACACTCCACTCCTCCTCGTCTTATCTCTCATCTTTCATATTTTCGATGACATTCTCGAGATACCAGTTTTCCGATAAAATTCTCGAGATATCATTAGTTTTTACACATGGGATTACTCCTGCATGGGTCAATCACAATAGGCGTTTTGTAAAAAAATGCATATTGATGTTACGTGCAATGCACGAGAATCTTGCTTGTAATTATATAACGCAAATCATGAGCAGGAAGTGACATTTTTTTGACATAACCACGTTAACATGGCCACGTAAATCACTAGCTAAAGTAAATATCACTATACTTATATCCCGATGCAAAAGGTTGAGTACATGTCCGAAGAGTAGAGTCGCACACATACACTCTGTCTCTCAGAATCTCTCTCACACACACACCAGTTACGTGACGCCCACTTAAGCAGACACGTACGTTACAATTTGTGCACCCACAGGTACACATGATGCTGCGCATTTATTTAAGCCGGAAGGCGAACCCAAACAGTAGCTGCATTCATTCCCCTCCCGCCGCCTCTTCTCTGGTCTCCATTGCCCGGTAGCCATGTCCCGACCGAAGGTAACAACATATGCCATAGTCCCGCCGCAGCGGTGCTTTAATATGGAAATTTTAGTGGTCATGCATGCATCTTTTTGTGCTAGCACTCCTATATAAGGGTTGACCGGTCGCTTCCCGCGGACGTGCGCGGGCGGTGGAAGAGGAAGGAGAAGGGAAGCGGGCTGTGGAGTAATGTTTTTACCACAATTTCTTAGGAAACTGAGTGCAATAATTGAGTAGTTTTGCAAACTACCAGTACTACACCTAAAACGGTTCAAAACCTATACTCCCTTGCCAGCGCACGCTTCCCGCGTGAAATGGTCAGCATCGCCCTGGAGCGCCAGTGCCGCATTAATGCCCAGCTAGAGCGGAGGTGACCTCTCACTGGCACTGACATTGAAGTGGCGCGACGGCCGAGAGAGCGTCGCTTCCCGGTGCACGCGACTGCTCCAGTTCGAGACTGGCCATAGGCCCTGTTTGGATCCATGGGTTAGAGTTAGTTTGAGCTAGTTGGGGCTCAAATAGCCCTAAAGTAGCTAAGCGTGAGGGTTTAAATTGGAGCAAGTTGCACCGAACCCACCAAAAAAAACTATCCCACCCAAGAGGTGCTAACTGGAGATAGTTCTCATTGGGACCACTGAAAAATCACTTTTCTCTCTCCATCAAGTGCATTTGTTGTCAATCTAACCATGTCACCCAAACACCTCTTTGGCTACAGTTAGTTCAGGGTTAGTCATGAGTTAGTCTAACCTCTAGCTAATTTAGAGTATCAAACAGGAGCAGTATAGGACATGCAAGTTGCTCAAAGCATACAGTCAAATTCATACGTGAAAGGATTTTTTTCTTTTTAAAAACGGTACTTGAAAGGAATTTTTTTAGAATGCTCTTGGCATGTCACTAACATGTGATGAGTTAACCGACCTCAATGGACAGCAAAAACGCCATCCCGCCGCACTTTGATAGAGACGAGGAGGGAGAAGCGATACAGGCTGCTGGATTACGAGAGATAGGTGTCGCACAGAAGCCAAGAAATATGGTGATTGCTTGGGTTAGCCATGTACTAGTATGATGTAACTACACTGGGCTGCCGTGTTTCGTACTCTTCCAGTCCACTGTGGAGATGATTGGTTAATTTTATATCGCTAAATAATATTAAATATTATGAGTGCAGACGCTCCACCACGAGGTTCCTTGCTCCTTCTCGATCGTCGGGAATCTATGTTCTTCCACTCTATTTTTTTAGGTGAGCTTTGTTCATCCTTTTGCCAACACGCGAGACATCTAGCATCAAGGTGCACGTGTTATGCAAGTATCGTTCCATCTACATGAAGAACACGTGGGATTGGAACTACGAGACGGACATGTACCCAGGAGTGGACGTGCGAACCTGAGTAATGTAGCGCAGTAAGTGAAGTAGAAAGGCACAAATGGTATGAACATGCGTGGCATATAGGCTGGGGTGTACCCCCTTTTCAAAGAAGAGAAAAATATAGGGTGTGTTTGGTTGCGTTCTCGTCTCAACATAGTTGTTCCCTCTTCATGCATGCTCAACTCAACACCCCTCTTCATGCATGCTCTCTTCATGCATGCTTCTAGTGTATTTGTGCTAAACTAGTGTGGACTCATGCACCCTCCATACACTCTACCAAACACCCAAAATTAGGTCAAGAAGGGAACTCTTGGGCGGCATTTGTCTCTTACTACATACTACCACTAAATGTTGTACGTGCAATGCACGGTGATGTTATGGAGTACGTGCCTAATTACTCTACTACTACTATATTAGTTGGAGGCACATATTAACTTTTATATTTGTTTACGTGTATGCCCTGAGACCTTCCAACTAGATGTGTCTTTCTCTCCAGGTCGCACTTTGTATCATTCATACCACTAAGTACTGCTACGTGTGGTCTCCGAACTAGAAGTGGAAGAAGTGGAGACGCTCTACCACGCTGTTTTTTTACGCTGGGCTCTACCACGCTGTTCATGTCCCACTCCTTTTGCTGACGTGTGGGACATCCAGCACGTGCCGTGTTTGGCACCCTTCGTCGAGTTGAAATGCTAGCATTCATGAGAAATAAAAAATAATTATAAATCAGCAGTGATACTATTTTTTTGAGAACCAATCAGCAGTGATACTATACCACGCGGTTTCCTTGCTCCTCGATATCGGAAAGAATACTTCCGTTCGCCAACATGTGAGACGTCGACCATCCTGGTCCACTTGCCATGCATGCAGAACTCCAAGGGAGAGTCACCAGGTCGTCGCGCCGCAATAACAATGACTAATGAACCGTCAAATTATAGGCCCACTTCCCACTTTGAAGTTGCTTGGACGAAGGAACCATCATGACTTCGTTGAATTCCGCTTCTTGAAGAAAACTACTGTACCAGCAGTACTGCCAGCTACAGTAGTTACTCCAACAGAGGCCTCCTTTCATTCATAGGATAGGAATATGAAAATCATAGGAAGTGAGATGACATGCATCTCAATTCCTATAGAGAAAGAGATGCCATTTGATGCATACAATAGGAATTTTTCCATTTAGTCTAGGCTAATGTACTGGTAATTTGCTCTAAAAACTACAGTAGTAACTAGTAGTACTGGTACATGCTCATACTCAAACACATACACACACACTAACTACTAGTACTACTACTTCTCACATGCTGGCCATACGCCGTCATTCTCCTTCCCGGCTTTGTCGGCGACACCCCACCGTGCTTGGATCTCCGCCGACCTCTCCGCAGCAGCACGTGCGTCCTTTTCTTTCTTGCGGCGGTGGGCTTCTCTTTTCTTGAGTGCTTTCTGACTTTTCCGCTCCCTCTGTGCGGCTTTGGCCGCCTCTTGCTCTACCACCCATTCTGCCTTGGCATCTTCAAATTCCTCCCACATAGTTGTGAGGTCACGAGCGGTGATGAACTCGGCATGGCGGGATGCCATTGCTTCCCTACCATTTTGTGTGCGGTCGTGGGCGGCGAGGAACTCAGCGTGGCGGGATGCCATCGCTGCCTTACCGGTTAGTGTGCGGCGCGTGGCATGAATGACGCTTGGTGAGAGCTCTGGGATGGAGTGGCCGGTCAACCTTATAGTGCATTGGTTTGTCAAGAGCTCAAGGACAGAAGACAAAGGAAATTTGGATTCCCCTTCAATCCTGGTCATTTATTACCGAGTAAAATGTATTGGCGGTCATCGAACTTGTCATGATAGCTCACTTTGATCAATGTATACGAGATATGGTGATTATACGGTCACTGGCTCAGCGTATAGCTCAGTATTTGTCTCGTTGACCAGTCAAATATTCCGCACGTGCCTCATCAGCTCGTGTTCTTTATCTATCTGCGCGGGCCTACCTGTCAATGGAGAAAGAAATACTGTAAAAACCAAAAGTATGTGTATGTGGGGAATCAAACCACAGACTGGTCGCTGCAACGCACCATCGTCGGCCAAATGAAAATGAAATACTTCGCGTCAGACACTCACGCTCGCGCTGTCAAAGCATGCTAATGCATGCACTTCGCCCTCTAAATCAAAGTCCTGCTCATGGCGCAACGCAAACGGCGATCCCATCACCTGCGCGCCCCGGCGGTGCCTGACGTTACTGTTTAGATGTTTGATGGAGGCCTACGCGAACGCCGCGCATGTATTCACCTGGCTCAACACCAACGGTCATACTCGGAGTGCCTTGCTCATGTATATCATCCATCACAACGACTATCTATAAAAACAGCCTAGCTAGAGAGGGTACTATGGTAGTATGGTATGGAGTATGTACTATCGTGAGCGACCGATCTTAGTGCCACTGCACACCGAAACCCCTTCCATCGCTAGCGCGCGCTTCCCGCTTGAAACAATCACCATCTCACCAGAATGTCAATGATGCATTCTCTGGACTTAACTGCAGGTGCAAATGGTGTTTCACTGACATGCGGGCCACATGCCCATTGGGCCCACATGTCAGTAACCCAATGCATCTGCACTTAAGTCACTGAAGCAGCGTCTGCATTCACGCCCGACGAACCTACTCCGGCGCCAGTTGTCCATCCGTCTGCCGCGGCTCATTGCCATTTGCCCGCTATATTAACTTGAGCCCGAGTTCCCAGCCATAGCCAACGACCCACACTTATTCTCCTATGGTCCCTTCCTTCTGTCGGCACCACTCCAACCATGGCCTCCTAGCGCTCCGAAGCTCTCTTGGACGTACTGTCGCAGGAGCAGACGAGGGACATCGGCGGATCCGCTCCGGGCGCACTCCAAAGCTCTCTTCAACGTACTTTCGCAGGAGCAAATGAAGGAGATCGCTGCCCCCCCCCCCGGCCGTCTTCCGCCGCCACGACCACGAAGCCGGCGTGCGTGCGCGGGTGTAGCCGGCAGCGAGGAAGAGTAGTACATGGTAGGTCGCCACTACTCTGGTCCCAGGAAGGCCACCGCTACTCCACTCAGTCGACGCCAAGCTTGGTGGGTGTCGGTGTCAAAACCGGCGGATCTCGGGTAGGGGGTCCCGATCTGTGCGTCTTAGGCTGATGGTAATAGGAAGCAAGGGTCACGATGTTTACCCAGGTTCGGGCCCTCTCGATGGAGGTAAAACCCTACTTCCTGCTTGATTAATATTGAAGATATGAGTAGTACAAGAGTAGATCTACCACGAGATCATAGAGGCTAAACCCTAAGAGCTAGCCTATGATGGTATGATTGTAATTGTGATTGGCCTTCTAAGGACCATCCTCTCCGGTTTATATAGGCATCGGAGAGGGCTGGGGTTTACATGGAGTCGGTTACAAGGAAGGAAATATAATATCCGGATCGCCAAGCTTGTCTTCCATGCAAAGGAGAGTCCCATCCGGACACGGGCCGGAGTCTTGTGTCTTGTATCTTCACGCTTCAATAGTCCGGATGATGTATATAGTCCGGCTCTCCGGATACCCCCTAATCCAGGACTCCCTCAGTAGCCCCTGAACCAGGCTTCAATGACGATAAGTCTGGCGCGCAGTCTTGTCTTCGGCATTGTAAGGCGGGTTCCTTTTCCGAATACTCCAATGTACCTATCATGACGGACAGTGTCCGGCATCTCATCAATGTTGTACTTCTCGGCTTCAATGCCTCAATAATGACCATTTCCACATGTCGAGCGAATGCGAGGAGTGGAGGCATTTTTGCATTTGCCACCCTCGATCCTTCGGTCTAACCGTCTATTTGAAGAGACGGGGATTCCCAGATCCAAACCTCACTCTCCGTCCTCGAGCAAGCATCCAACAGAGTGCCCCGAAAAAACCATTCCAACATGGCCGGTCGTCGCAGCTCTTCTGCTTGCTCCCCTTGCCCCAAGCCGGGGGACTAGGAAGAGTGTTCAGTTTCTCATAGCGTTTGATAAAGTTACAAACCCAAGGGCTTCTCCCACCGGCGTTCCTGGTCCCTGTCCGACTCGGAATAGCCACCTACAACGACGGAGAACAAGCGGAGAGATCCCCTAATCTGTCTCCAAAGGAGAGAATATGCCTCATCCCGCATCTGTTAAGGGGCGTCAGGTTTCCTATCCATCCGTTTCTTCGTGGGTATGTCAGGTGTAGTTCTACGGCCTCCAGTTGCACAACTTTACCCCAGCCTCCATACTGCATATAGCAGGGTATGTCGTCATTTATTTTCTCGCTTCACTTATTGTAGCGTTCTTTATTAAGGTTACCTGTCTCGATATTTCCGAGCAGGAACTGAGGAGGGCCGTAGAAGGAATCTCCAGCCCTTCCCCGCAGCCAGAGGACCCCGAAAGGGCCTTGGATCCAGGACTTGAAGAAGACCCGGATGCGGCCGTGGAGCTTGTTGACGGGATATTTTATCGGGCGAGCCGTGACGGCGCCTCAGTGGCTATTACTGCCAATTATCCCGGACTACTACCTTCATCGCCTGTAAGCCAAGCCGAAGACTCGATCCTCTGAAGAGGACTCTTTCCTGATGTCACGCCTTAGCCCTAAAGTGTCGTGTTTTCGCAGAGGCAATGTTCGGAGCGCAGGGCCGAGCCCCTAGGGACCCATCAGCCACAGGCGTCCGGATTGGGCAGGCTCAAGAGGAAGGCGGTTAGGGCCGGCATGCCTCTACAGAGGTAAGGAAACAACCTGTCATGTAATTATTGTTATTTGAAGTATAACAACGCCCTTTACATCCTGGCAGGAAGAGGAGTATCCGAACTATATCCAGTGATCCTGCCAACCACGCCTCCACCAGTCGGGCTCCAGAACCGACTTCGAGAGAGGAGGCGGACATAGGGCCGATGCTGCATAGTCCTCCGACAGAGGATGTAGATGTGCTCTCCGCCACGAATTCCGAAGTAGAGAGCGCCATGAATCACCGGCGTCGACGGGCCTTACTTCACAACAACATCTTTTCCGAAGAGGAATTTAATGCTTTCAATTTGGGAGATGCATACATCCGGGCTGCTCAAGGTGGGCTTGCCCGGGCGACGGACCAATATACCAAAGATATACGAGTAAGAAAGTTTGATAAGCATGTATAGCAGTAGCCCCTGAGACTTGAAATGGTTGGAACAACAGTTTTAAGTATCAATTTATGCGTGCAGGTTCTTGTAGATAAGAATGAGCAATTGTCTCGGGAGCTGGAGGAGAGCAAGACCCAACTGAGGGCCACAGTTGCCAAGCTAGAGGAATCCCAGAAGGCCTCATATGGTAACATTTATCTCAATTGTACGAAAATGTACCAGTTAGCAACTGGCTGGTATGACAAATTTAACAGAGAATTCTGCAGATAACCCTAGAGTAAATCCGGAGGGCGGGAGGGATGACGAGTCGCATCTCCAGAGGCAACTAAAAGCTGGCGAGCGCATTATTATGCAGGTTGAGCAGGACAAGAATACTCTCCAAGATGCCAATGTTCGGCTGGACGTGGAATTGAAAGACGTCCGTGCGCAGCTGGCGGACTCGGTGAAGGAGAACAAAAGGCTTCGCCGCGGCATTTATGGTAAGTGCCTGGACAAACTGTAGCATAGTTCGGTGAGGAAGTATATTGAAAGATTTTTGCTTGTAGGAATGCTGACCGGTCGCCCTGACGAGGAGATGCCCGCATCTGCAGGAGATTTACTGCAAGACCTCTCACAGCTGCACGAGCAAGCTCGGCAGGCGATGTAGGGCGTAGCGCAGGCCTTGTGGCCATCAAGCTTCCTGCTGAATGGCATGGGGGAGCTGATGGACATGCTTCAAGGAGCACGGCGGCGCTTCTGGCTGTGGAATATGTCAGCCTGCCGGCAGGGTGCAAGGGAAGCATGGGCTATGGTGAAGACACGCTACACTAAGCTGGACCCGAACCATCTGGCTGAAGTCGGACCGGCAGGGCCAGATGGGCAAGAAATTCCCGTGAGTCTGGTATATGACTAGGTGGCGTTAGCCGTGAAGTATTCCCAACAGGATTGTAAGCTAGATAGCCTATTGGATGGTATAAAGGAGGAATATAGTCATTCCAAGTGACTATGTAATTCAATGGACATAAGTAGCCCCTAGCCGGATTAAAATCATTTGTCATGGCAGACCTTTTCGCTTCAGCCCCCGGATCCTACAGTCCGGGGTGTGTCCGAATACCCGCTCGATTATACAAAACCGGAGTATGCATGGAAACCAGGCGTAGGGGTCATAAGTGCTTGAAGAAACAAGTACCCAACTAGTTATGTTATATTACATGGATAGTAAGAAACATCTTCCAGGGATAATAGGTCCGTTAAGGGTTCCTTTCCCTGGGTAAGCATGCGACAAGGCACATGTCCGGACTGCAAACCATAGCGCAGGATACAAAACTTCTGTGGATTAATGTTATGATAAACGAGGACATCTTTTGTTCACCGACCGAATATTCTCTTAAGGAAACTAACTTTCGGCTTCACCCAGTCTGAGGTACACGTCCGGCTGAACTGGCAGTAACAATCGCAGAGGTGCTCACCTTATGCCCTAGCCGAATTAACGGGAACGTAGGGCATAAACACAGGAGCCAGGCAACCCAGCTTGGCCACATCTTAAGTCATATCGATGCATATAATGGTGAAGAAAAGGCACACATGGAAACACATGTGTGATGGGCAAAAAGCCTTTTAGAGTAAGTTATGTTTAGCTTCCGTATAGGAAGCCCCCAGGTATTGCTTACACACATAGTGCGGCCGGAATAATCCGTGAGTCCGTGCTGTATTAAATACTTTGTGTGAAGAGAAAAAGATCGAGAAAGGAAAAGGGAGGGAGCATAATTAAAAAAAAGGGGGAGGTAAGGAGAGAAACACTGAGTTCGGCGCTAGGCGTAGAATCTCCGGAGTCTAGTCGCGTTCCATCGGTTCGGCTCGAGTCTGTTATCGGACGCATTACGTAAGCGGTACGCTCCTCCTTGTGAGAACTTTGTCAATGACGAAGGGACCTTCCCACTTGGGTTTGAGCTTGTCCTTCTTCTTCTCCGGTAAGCGTAGAACGAGCTCGCCAATATTATAAGTTTTGGCCCGCACTTATCTGCTTTGGTATCGTCAAGCCTGTTGTTGATAGAATGCGGAACGGGCCTTAGCGACATCGCGCTCCTCCTCCAGGGCGTCCAAGTTATCCTGCCGATCTAACCCAGCTTCCTTCTCTTCGTACATGCATAGGCGTGGCGAATCATGTATTATGTCGTAAGGTAGTACTGCTTCCGCACCGTACACCATAAAAATGGGGTATATCCGGTGGTGCGATTCGGCGTGGTCCGCAGCCCCTAGAGTACGGAGTCGAGCTCCACGACCTAATGAGTGTCCAACTCTGTCAAGGATCGTACAAGTCTGGGTTTGATGCCGCTAATGATGAGACCGTTTGCCCGTTCGACCTGGCTATTTGTTTGAGGATGGTAGACGGAAGCATAGTCGAGCTTAATGCCCATTTTGCCGCACCAAGCTTTTACCTCATCGGCCATGAAATTTGAGCCATTATCAGTGATGATGCTATGGGGGACACTATACCGGTGTACGACCCCGGATATAAAGTCTATTACTGGTCCGAATTCGACCGTTTTCACTGGTTTGGCTTCTATCCATTTGGTGAACTTGTCTACAATGACCAATAAGTATTTTTTCTTGTGCCTTCCCCCTTTAAGGGGTCCAACCATATCCAGCCCCCAGACCGTGAAGGGCCAAGTTATGGGGATTGTTTGGAGAGCGGTAGGGGGCATATGACTCTGATTGGCAAAGAGCTGGCAACCGACGCAGTGTTGGACAAGGTCATGTGCATTTTCTCGGGCCGTCGTCCAATAGAAACCTGTACGGAAGGCCTTGCTGACTAGCACTCGAGCCGCGGCGTGGTGCCTGCCCAGTCCGGCATGGATTTCAGCCAAGAGTTGCCGCCCTTCCTCTTCAGAGATGCACCTTTGGAGCACTCCGGTCGCACTTTTATTGTAGAGTTTCGCTTCATGGACTCTGTAAGCTTTAGAACGCTGGACGATCCAGCATGCTTCATTCTGGTCTTCGGGGAGCTCCTGCCTATTTAGGTAGGCTAAGAAAGGCTCGGTCCACGGGGCGATGACAACCATTATTTGGTGGGCTGACGATGTTATTTCGGTGGTAGATCCTCCGATTATGTCTGATGGTTCGGAATCTGGGGATGTATTTGGATCTGTGCTGGCATTGCCGGACTCCCCTTCCCATACCACGGATGGCTTGAACAGCCTTTCCAGGAATATGTTAGGTGGGACAGGGTCACGTTTAGCGCCGATGCGGGCAAGGACAGTTGTCGCTTGATTGTTTTCTCGAGCCACATGGTGAAATTCGAGCCCCTCGAACCGAGCTGACATTTTAAGGACGGCATTACCGTAGGCCGCCATTTTCGGATCCTTGGCATCAAAGTCTCCGTTTGTTTGGGATATTGCGAGGTTTGAATCCCCGCGCACCTCTAGGCGTTGAATGCCCATAGAGATTGCCATCCAAAGACCGTGCAACAGAGTCTCATATTCGGCTGCATTGTTGGAGTCTGTGTATAATATTTGGAGGATGTATTGGACCGTGCCTCCGGTGGGAGACATCAGGACTACGCCTGCTCTCAATCCGGCCAGCATTTTAGAGCCGTCGAAGTGCATGATCCAATTAGAGTATGTGCCATACCCTTTAGGGAGTTTGGCTTCCGTCCATTCGGCGACAAAGTCAGCTAGTACTTGCAACTTGATAGCCCACCGCCGCTTGTATGTTATGTCGAACGGAAGGAGCTCGATGGCCCATTTAGCAATCCGGCCCGTGGCATTGCGGTTATTTATTATATTGTTTAGCGGTACTTCAGAGGCCACCATAATCGAACACTCTTGAAAGTAGTGTCGTAGCTTTCGAGATGACATGAAGACCGCGTATGCTATTTTTTGATAGTGTGGGTATTGGGATTTGCATGGGGTGAGGACCGTGGATACGTAATAAACCAGCTTCTGTAGCGGGAATTTGTATCCGTCGACCTCTCGTTCGATGACGAGTATTGTGCTTACAACTTGATGTGTTGCAGCTATATACAATAGCTTAGGTTCGCCGATATTCGGCGCTGTTAGGACTGTATTATTGGCCAATAAGGTCTTTATTTCATCGAGTCCGGCCGCGGCTGCATCTGTCCACACGAAGTGTTTAGTGCACCGAAGAAGGCGGTAAAGAGGCAATGCCTTTTCTCCTAACCTGGAGATAAAGTGGCCTAAAGAAGCCACGCATCCAGCTAGTTTCTGGATGTTTCGAGGTCTGTTGGTATAGCCAACTGTGACAAAGCTCAGATTTTTGCCGGATTAGCTTCAATTCCTCTATTGGAAACGATGAAGCCCAGTAGTTTTCTAGAGGGGACGCCGAAAACGCATTTCTCTAGATTCGGCTTGATGTCGTATGTTCGGAGGTTGTCGAACGTAAGCCTCAAGTCATCTATTAGGGTTTCGACGTGTCTTGTCTTTATGACTACGTCATCCACGTATGCCTCCACTGTTTTGCCAATTTTCTTTTCCAGGCATGTTTGAATCATGCGCTGATAGGTTGCGCCAGCATTCTTAAGCCCGAAAGGCATAGTGTTGAAGCAGAAAGGGCCATATGGCGTTATGAAAGCTGTTGCAGCTTGGTCGGACTCTGCCATCTTTATTTGATGGTATCCAGAGTATGCATTGAGGAAACACAGTGATTCGTGTTCTGCTGTGGCGTGATGATTTGATCGACGCGAGGGAGGGGAAAGGTATCCTTGGGGCAAGCCTTGTTGAGGTCTTTGAAGTCGACGCATAGGCGCCAGGATTTGTCCTTCTTTGGTACCATTACCAAGTTCGCCAGCCAATCCGGATGTTTGATATCTTTGATGAATCTGGCCTCAAGTAGATTGACTAGCTCTTCCCCCATGGCTTGCCGTTTGGGCTCTGAAAATCACCTCAGGGTGTGTTTAACAGGTTTGTATCCCTTTAGTATGTTAAGGCTGTGTTTGGCCAATTTGCGCGGGATGCCCGGCATGTCCGATGGGTGACAGGCGAAGATGTCCCAATTCTCGCGCAAGAAGTCTCGCAGTGCGGCGTCCATCATGGGGCTCAACTATGTCCCGATGGAGGCTGTCTTTGTGGGGTCCGTTGGGTGTAACTTGACTATCTCATTTGCGGGTTTAAATGAGGTGGACTTGGGTCGTTTGTCGAGTATCACGTCGTCCCTGTCCATGGTGGCGCGCAGTGTTGTTAATTCTTCTGCTGCTAGGGCTTCAGATAATGCTTCCAAGGCTAGTGCCGTGGTTTTGTTTTCGGTGCGGAGTGCGACGTCCGGATCACTAGCTAGAGTGATGATTCCATTGGGTCCGGGCATTTTAAGCTTCATGTACCCGTAATGGGGTATGGCTTGAAAGCTTGCAAACGCGTCCCGCCCTAGAAGGGCGTGGTATCCGCTGCTGAAAGGAGCCACTTGGAATGTGATTTCTTCAGACCTGTAATTCTCTAGGGTGTCGAATACCACATCGAGTGTGATTTTTCCCACACACCGTGCTTCCCGAATGGGGATGATTCCCCTGAAGGTTGTGTCGCTTTGTTCAATGCGGCTTTTATCAATTTCCATCTACTTGAGTATTTCTTCGTAGATCAAGTTTAATCTGCTTCCGTCGTCCATGAGTACTTTAGTGAGCCGAAAGCCGTCCACTATTGGGCTAAGGACCAAAGCGGCTGGTGCCCGTATGGTCTGGAATTGGGGTTTGTCACTGGCATTGAAAGTTATAGCAGTGTCGTTCCACGGATTTATTTTTGCCACATGGCAGATTTCCGCGGAGCTTCAATGATCCCGTTTGCGCCTATTGTTTGAGGCGAAAGTCTCAAAGACTGTTAGTACCGTATTGTGTTCCTTGGCGGGATGTTGTTCTACTTTATGGCTCTCGAGGAGATCCTCGCCACTTTTAGCTACCTGCCGGAGTATCCAACATGCCCTAAGGCTATGGGTTGGTGTTGCATCCGGCGTACTGTGAAGCTTACATGGCCCATTGAGCCATTCTTCCAATATGGTTCCATGCCCTAGGGCGGGTTTTGGTTTCTTGGGAATTGAATTGGTCGACTTACGAGAGTTCGGCCATTTGGTTTGGACAAAGGTTCTGGTGAGGGCCGTACTATCCCAAAATTCTGTTTGGGTCTTCCAGGCGCTTTCCATCGCACAGTACTTCTGTACTATGGTTGCTAAGTCCGCAAAGTGTACTATGTCACGGCGACTTATAGCATTAAGGAGTCCTTTGTTGGTGTAGTTTTTGCACAAAAGTGAGACTACGTCCTCCTTGTGGCAGTCCTCGACCTTGTTAAGCGTAAGGAGGAATGTGGCCCAGTAACGGTGTACCGTCTCCAGGGGCTCTTGCCTGATGCGGGAGAGACGGTTTAAGTCCGAGCGAGTGTCGTTGGCTGAATCCGGATTTTGATCCGATCTGACACCCGGGGGCATGGAAGGTTTCGAGCCCGGCAGTTCGGGGTCCGGAGTATCACACAATCTCTTCGGCCCGATGCCCGATTCTTAGTCCGGGGCTCGGGTCATGTCTTCCTTTGAGTAGGTGTTCGGCTTACTGAGTTCGGTGATCCGGACATAATTCGTCCTCAAAGTTGAGGGGCGACCCGTGTGGGGTTCCTCCACTACCGCTATATCATGGGTGGCCGGCGGGGATCTAATGTCCCTCTGGTCGGGTTTAAGCCCAATTCGGTCATAGTCCGTAGCGACTCCCAAAGTGGTGATGCGATCCAAGAGCTCATTAAGAGAGGAGATCTCTATCAGATCCATCTGTTCGGCAAGCTCCGAATTGATGCGAAGGTTATGCGTGATGACCCGAGAGGCCATCGTTGGCGCGACAGCCAATGGGGCGGCATAATGAAGCTGCCAAGTCGGAGAATCTGGCCTACAGCCAGCGCTCCTCCAGAGATGATGTCGTGCTTGACAATGAGATGAGCCATCAAGCCTTGCAGCGACGACACAGAGGAACTCTCAATGAAAGCACCAATGTCGGTGTCAAAACTGGCGGATCTCGGGTAGGGGGTCCCGATCTGTGCGTCTTAGGCTGATGGTAATAGGAAGCAAGGTACACAATGTTTACCCAGGTTCGGGCCCTCTCGATGGAGGTAAAACCCTACTTATTTCTTGATTAATATTGAAGATATGAGTAGTACAAGAGTAGATCTACCACGAGATCGTAGAGGCTAAACCCTAAGAGCTAGCCTATGATGGTATGATTGTAATTGTGATCGGCCTTCTAAGGACCATCCTCTCTGGTTTATATAGGCACCGGAGAGGGCTAGGGTTTACATGAAGTCGGTTACAAGGAAGGAAATATAATATCCGGATCGCCAAGCTTGTCTTCCACGCAAAGGAGGGTCCCATCCGGACACGGGCCGGAGTCTTGTGTCTTGTATCTTCACGCTTCAATAGTCCGGACGATGTATATAGTCCGACTCTCTGGATACCCCCTAATCCAGGACTCCCTAAGTGGGGTAAACATCGGCGGCCGATTAGCCGCTTGACGGCGACATGGAGGCGGAAATCTTCAGAACCTTGTGCTCCAGAGGAGGAGGTTATCGAGGCGGATGAGGAGGAGGCAAAGGCAATGGCCGGCTTTCTCGGGTTCATGGCCGGACATGGTGGTCGGGTGTCGGCAATCATTTAGATTAGGTTTAGAGTAGGTTTTAGTACGGTTTGTGCGAAATATGTAATGAATTTTGTATAGTTTGTAGGAAAAGTTTTCGAAATGTAATGAATTTCATTCGGTTAATTTGAAATTTGCTTTGTTTGCACGAATTTCGTCCGGTTAGTTCATATAGTTGTCAAAAGGTATGCGGGCAGCATCGGATGGCATCCATCAGTGTCCTCGAACAGATGCCGATGTAAATTTGTGGGCCAGTGCTGGAGATGCCCTAACTAGCATGCTATAATCGCTAACAGTCCTCCATTATTTGGTAGGGAACAGTTATCCCTCGATCAAAATCAGATCCGCGTTGTTTCGCACTCCTCCCGCATAAGAGTGTAAACTCTTGCTTACATAAAAATGGAGCAAGTGGATGGCACTATAGCACGTCATATCACTCGAACTAGCCCGCCTAACGAGCGGGAAAGCACCGCCCTCGTCATTTTGGGGCTGTTTGGTTCTAGGCCTAGGAGTGCCACACTTTGCCATACAATGTTGCCAAACTTGCCTAAGGTTAGTTCTTCAAAATAAGAGCCACAAGTTGGCAAGCCTAAGGGAATGTTGCCACACTTTTTGTGTGTATGTGATGTGGGACCATAGTGTGGCTTGCCTAAAATGTGGCTTGAACCAAACACACACCTAAGTTGGTCAAACTTGCCTAACCTTAGATGTGGCAAGCTTTGGCAAACTTAGTCTCAAACCAAAGAGCCCCTTTGTTCTGCATTTCTATCGATCGATCACACGAAAATGTTACGCTTCGCAAGTTCTAAAGGAAAAGGAGGCACACTTATGACTCGTACGCATCGAACGCCCAACAGTCCGGCTCGCACGCCGCTCACCAGAGGGGACATGCGTTGTCTTGAAATTTCACTGACATGTGGGACTGTAATTGAATAAACCGTCGATAGCCGAAATCTAATCGCTCGGTGGATGTCGGCTCAGAAGAGAGAAACGGGGGAGGGAGAAGAGATCGCCCGCCCACCACGCACGGACTCCAAGAAATATATGGTGATAATGTGAGGTGGGCCATGCTGGAGTCCAAACCGCTTCCGGAGCCTGCTCTGACCGCCCTGGCCCCTCAAGACGCCAGCTGCCCGTCGCATGCATAGCAAGTAGTCCCCGCTTATGTAGAGGAGAGAGAGGCATTGACAAAGTCAAGGAGTAACAATGGAGACAATAGCTTTCATAAAAAAAACAATGAATACCCGTTGCTCGTCCTCTATATCGGAAAGAATACTTTCATTCGCTGACATGTGGGACATCGACCATCCTGGTCCACCTGCCATGCACAAAATTATCCTGGTCTACCCCGGTCGTATCGCAGGCCCAACCTTTCCCACTGTGAGTTGTTCGGATGAAGGAACCATCATGACTTTGTTGAATTCTGCTTCTTCAAGAAAACTTACTATACCCGCAATACCGCTACCACATGCGAAGACTGGACGACACTGTACCACATCATATCACTGAAACCCACTAGGCCAAACTAGCCCGCCTAGGTCATGTATTTTGGAACGGAGGGAGTATGTCTCTGCACTGGTATGATTTTGTGTTGCACGTTCTCTGTACTTTCTCTACGATTTTCCTACCCTATGAACCAAATGAGGCCTGAATGTGTCTGTGTCGACTATTATCTGATTGATCGCTAAGCCTACAATTTTGGGAGCTAGGGCTATTGGTCGATCAACGAGGGATAAGTATAAGCATACCACGAGCTCATCAGCCCCAACGTTTCTCTTTGGTGAGTGTTTTGCAAGTACTATAGCTCGCACAGTAGCTAGCCTACTAACACCAAGAATCATCAAACAAGCCCTGCTGATATGATAAACAGTTCAAACTTACATCTAAGCATGCCATATATTACATCAAAAGCTGGTGAGGATACATCTGTTTCCATAACTAGGAGAGGGTTCGCATGATTCACTATCAAACAAAAGTAGCAAGTACCGCCCACACAAGACAGTGCATGTCACGAACGTTTTTCCGGGTAATAAATTTCCAGAAAAGACCGTCGTGCTCATCAGCCCCAGGATTACTGTTAGCTGATGAGGCTCCAACTTGATACAGAAATTCCAAGCAGAATACAACATATGTAGTACAAGACCATTCTGGCCTATGAGTACAACAAATGGTTTCTAGTGATTGATGGCGGAAGCTGTTTGTGGATCATCAGTGTCTATGGGACTCCAATTCCCACAGGAATAGCTGACCAGGTTAACTCCTATCTTCGCGAGGCTGCTATCTCCATTGTGTGGGTTCTGGGGCTGGCATCGCGTTGCTCCTCTCCGTGCAAGAAAATCTGGCCAAGACAATAGCCAGGGACAAGCCAGTGAGTACTTTGAATGTACTCGCAAACATTATGAACACAGGTATAATATAACAATGATGTGCTGAAAATATTTTGTGCTCATGACGTCAGTCACAAAAGATAAATGAAACTCTGATGCGTGCAAGCAAGTTATTTATAAAAATGCAATAACATGGTAGTACTAAAATTTATGAAACAAATAACAAGCAATGCCACAGTCGGGCGTCTTAGCGACACCACATAAAGGGCTTTAAAAGAAATGCCACAGTCGGGCGTCTGAGCGACACCACATAAAGGGCTTTAAAAGAAATGCCACAGTCGGGTGTCTGAGCGACACCACATAAAGGGCTTTAAAAGAAATGCCACAGTCGGGCGTCTGAGCGACACCACAAAAAGGGCTTTAAAAGAAATGCCACAGTCGGGCGTCTGGGCGACACCACATAAAGGGCTTTAAAAGAAATGCCACAGTCGGGCGTTTGAGCGACACCACATAAAGGGCTTTAAAATAAACAATCATAGTGAATATCCCAGAGGTAGAACCGTCCCAGAGATACTCGATAATAACAATAATATCACGGGTTGGTCAACAATAATAATAATCATAATTATCACAAGTCACAGGTAGTAGTTCCAGTTCTGGTTAATAGTTTCACTTCCGAAGACCGACACTAAGACCGACACCTGACCCATCCCAGACTGTAATCCTTAACCATGGACACGGTTATTCGAATAGGTTTATTCTCTGCAGAGGGTGTACTCTTTACCCACGAGTAACGGATTTCTTTAGTCCATCGGGACTAATTCCGTCTACGGTCTTTTTGTTGAAAACACACCTAACTTGCACACACCAGCTTAACTCACACGTGTCTGGAATCACCCATGACACCTGTCAAGCAAACTTTAAGTGGGGAGGCTACAACCTCGCGTAGCATGGGATCAAATTTATATCGCGCGCTCTAAGGGGTGGCCTCCCCTCTCGGTCCCAACCGGAAACACCCATGCCCCCGGACCAGGTGGCCTGCCTACCAGCTACAACCGGTATCTTCCACCATGGCCTCTCTGTACGGTGTGTGCTAGAAAGAGGTTGACAACTTACTGAACCGTAATCTACTTGCTGTAGAGACGAGTGGTAGTACGAAACAAGTATGGGGGTTACTGGCACAAGACTCGATCTATGGTCGACTCAGGAGGTTTAAGTATTCCCTGCATGATTAGCATGACGAATATATCTCAACCAACAGAGTCACCGCTCATATCACCTTGTCATGCCATACCAGACATAACCGTCCCGACGGAGACCGGCGACAAACTCATGCCTACCCAAGGCAGGGGTTTTCCCAGGTTCCTGCCGGTATGCATGCAAGGCACATGAGGGTGATTATCATCACAAGTGTGTCCATTTCCAACAGCATGGAAATCAATAACATGCACCCATGCATATGATCATATCACATGAAATAACAAGTTTCTCCAAAGTGAGGTGATGTTATGAACGTGTCATCGAACACACAAAAATATTATGCCGGGGTTCAGAATGCTTGCCTTCAATGTGTGGAAAGGCAGGGTGCACTCCAAAACTTGAAACATTTCTCCTCTCTTCAAAAATCTGGGGGGATTACGCCTTCACTTAATCCCACATGGACAGGCACGGGGTCGCTAACAGTGGGTCCAGAGAGTCCCACTAGTCAGGTTTGACTAGTCTCTCTTTCCCCCTCGTTCCCCTGTCCCGAGCGGAGGCGGAGCTCAGGCGATCGTCGCCGGCGACTGGCAGCTCTTCGCGGGGCCCCGAGGGCGGGGATGGATGCGCTACTCCAGTGCGGTCCTCCCGGTGGTTGCCAGGCCGGTGGGGACGGAGGGAGCTGCCGGCGGTGAGCTTCGCGGCGGAGGAGGCTTCGGGGGCGGAGTGAAAATTCTCCCGCAGTGAGCCCCGATCGAAATCGAGTAGAGGGAAAGGTTCACGGGAGGATGAGGAAGCTCTTGGTGGAGAGAACGGAGAGGGGGAGGCCCTGGTGGTGCCGAATTGGCCAGGGCAGTGGTGGCGGCCGCAGTTGCCGGAGGTGGGGAAGAAGACCTCCCCGGGTCGATTGGCTGCCATAGAAGAACTAGGGGAGCATTCTAAGGTTGCCTGTGTGCTCGGGGAAGCTCGGGGGCCTCCTTTTATAGCTCGTCGAGGTCGGTTCCGCGGCGGCCGGATAAGCTCTCCGGCGAACCGCCTCTCTGTAGCTTGCAGGGCAACGTGGCGTGGCTGGGGATGACGGCAGGAGCTAGCGGACGAGTGGGCACTGCTCCAAGGGCGAGCTGGCGAGCAGAGGTGGCTTTGGCGGCACCGACCGTGGCAGAGGCGCGCTGCGGACGACGGTGTGCCGCCAAAAATGCCCTGGCGGCGGCGCTGTAGCGTGTCAGGGTGGCTTGGCGCGATGCTGCGAGGCGGGGAGTGCGTGGCGAGGTGCTGCCATGTGGGCCAAAGCCAGAGGGGCCAGCGTGTCGGCTCGGGCGCGGATCGTGCAATAGCGCGCTCTGGGTGCGTCCAGTGCACGCACGGGAGATTCTCGACACAATGCCGCAGCATGCTACAGGTCGCAGGTGAGGTTGGGGATTACCAGATTGAGGTTAGGAGCAACTGGGAGTCTAGTGGACATGCTAGTTTGATCAGAGGTGCAAGGTCACAGTGCAATGCCAAAACTCATGTCAAAACTGGTCATGCCTACAGGGTGCTCGATAGAATGCCACATGCACCTAGGCATCTCTTGGGGTAGCCAAAACTTCCAGGTTGGGGTCTCTTTAGATGTACAAGAGGGTGGTGAGGTTAGTTTGCCAAAAGCAGAAACTTGTTAGTGAAAGTTTTGCAAAACTACATTTCTGGACAGGAAATAAATGACATTATTTCATGAACCAAAATTAATCCAAGGGTTGCATGCTCCTGGATTTAGGGGTTTGGTAGGGCTCTCTACCAGTAGGAGAAAACACAAGATCATTGGAGCAAAAATAAATAGGGTTGCAGTAGAAATCACAGGGCTAGACCAGAATGAAAATGAGGTTGATTCACTCAAATTTTTCAAAGAACAGCACGAGGTTTTTGCATAAAGTGGAATCTTAGGCCATTACCATCATCCCATAATTTTGGTGGAGGCTAGAAAGAATTATTTAAAGGACTTGTAGTGCAAAATGCACTCTGGACCAGAGAAGGAAAAATTGATGCAGAGCTCAAATTATTTCATGAATAAAATATATTTTTGCATAAAAGTGATTTAAAAACATCACATGACATCTCCAAATTTTGGTTGAAATTTTAAGTGAATTTATCAAATGGTTGTAGTTCAAATAAGGCCATTTAACCTTGAAAATCCATTCTTCAAGAAAATAAAGATCAAGCAATTAAATTAGTTAATTAGTTATACTGATAAAAGGAAAGTTTTTCTTGAGAGGTTAAACAAGTCCAATAACATATTTGAAAAGTTTTCTCTTTGGGAAAAACTCATCATAACAGGGAAGGAGATGATTTAAACAATCAAAATGGAGCTCCAAAATTCAAAGTTTTAAATTCCTGGCAAAATTTTTAATATCTAAAACCTGGTTAAATTTTTGGGGTGTTACAATACTACCCCCCTTAAGAAAAAATCTCGTCCTCGAGATTTGTTAAAAGCTGTGTTAAGAAAATATTACGCAATAAAGATGTGGCTTTAGTGAGAGGGCAATAAGTGGTGAAAAAAATCACAGTGTGAAAACTGGTGCTGCGTGGAAGAGTCTACGGTTCGGGACAAAATCGTGAGATTCTACGCTGGATATAAATTTAGAATAACTCCTAAATTTAGATATACACTGGTCGTACCCGAGAGCACAGTGCTCCCTCTGGCTGACAGGCGGACCCGGGGTCCACTGTCAGCCTCCTCTTCTCCCTCTACTTCTCTCTTCTTCCTCTCTCCCGCGCGCTTTCTCGCGCTTTCTCCACCGGCTATGCCTAGCGTGTAGGGCATCTAGGCCGTACCGTGGTAGTGCGCGGCGTGCTAGCTGCCGGTGCAGCGTGCACTCACCTCGCGGGCCAGCGCGCTATCGGCACTGCTCGCGGATTCGACTCCGAACACCGGCGATCGGCGACGAGTGGCGTTGGTGGACTTCGCCCACCGTACACCGAGCTCGAGCTATAAAAACGGCCGGGGTGCCTCTCTCTTCTTCCTCACACCTGGCCTCACTTCTCCTCCTCCTTCTTTCTCCATTACTGCTTACAGAAGCTCGGGTGAGGCTCTAATGGCGGAGGCGATGCCGGACTGGTTTGTGATCCTGATATTTGGAGGGCTGGCGACCCTACTGGGGCTCTCTTTGCTCCTGTGCGCGATGATCCTCGACGAGTGTCGCGACGCTGCGGCTCGGGTGTTGGCTCTCCGCGGTGGTGGTGATCATGAGGAGTAGATGGGGTGTGCCGGGTGCTAACTGTTGTTAGGGGGTGATTAGCTGGATGCAACACTGTTGCAAAGTTTTGCAAACAGTGTATGTGTCCGAATGATTATGGTTGTGAGTCTGCTGCGTGGTGCTGTGTGAAATTAAATAATCCACGTCGTGAGAAGGGGCAGGTGTAGCAACTCAGGGAAAAGAAATCTCACTCCAGGATTTTGCGAGGGAAAACAGTTAATTTAAAGGAGCATAAACCACAACAAAAACTACACACATTAGTAGAAGCCAAATAATTGACTCGTCGTACAAACTCAGGGTATCACGCATAAGTCACACACATAAATAAATGTTGCAATAATGAACACCGCAGCGATGTTCTAAAATGGAAACGGCAACTGGACGAGGTCCTGATAAAATGTCTCTGGTACTGGGATACACTCCTCTTCTATCGGAGGCAGTGGATTGACCACTCGATGTATGCGTCTCTCCGGGTCGGGTCTCAGTGATCTGCCAATGGCAATCTGAGGACTTAAATCTGCGAGGCTCTGGAGATAATCCATCACTCGCTGGTTCAAATGCTCTTGAGCAATGATGTACTAGATAAGGTTGGCTAGCACTGGGTCTCTCTCAATGCGTCCATCGGGAAAAGATGTTACTTCTCCGGGTGCTGCATGGCTCGGAAAGTAATAATATCCTCGTTCGTGGGCATAGGGTACTGCGGATCGAAGGCGAGCAATCGCTTCTTTCGCAGCAGCTTCTATGGCCAAGTGTGGGGTTGGCATAGATTTCCCCACGAAGGAAACTTCCGTTGGATCTTGGTTGGGGTCTACAGGGGGAATGTGTACTGCTGCCCAATATTTTGAGGTGGATGGGGTGATCCTTGATTTGAACAGCTCGTACTGAGGTGGCTGGGTAGAACCCATGGTACTGTGGGTAAAATCCCACAATATTTTGACAAAGCTACCTGGGGTTGCATCTGGGGTTCTCAGATGAATGCTGGGGCTCGGCATGACAGGAAAAAGTTGTGAGTGTGGTGCACAAAGTGAGGGTTGCTGGGTAAGGTCACAAGGTGGCCTTTATATAGCAATGGAGCCGGATCGTTTTACCGCGGTGAAAGGTAATAAATTTGCCAGCTTAGCTCCAAAGGTCAGGTCAGTGTCAGAGATACACATATCTCATAAAGAGACGTGTTACTGTGGTTGTCGTCGGGTTGGTTTTGGTAGTTGTGCCCGGAAAAATATGCAACTATGCGCTGACCAAAAATGCAAGGCCACTATTAAAACAGAGGCACAACGACAGGCTGCGTTAATATACACGGTCGCATAATTACAAAGTGAGGATACACTGAGACTCGGTACTACTCGTACGGCTTAGTCTACCTCATTAATGTCTAAACGGGCGCGCCTGGTGGATGTCGAGGCTTCTCCACGTGTCTCACTGCCGGGATTAGTCGGAGATGGCGGAGGAACTGCAGGGTCGGGGTAGTGATGATGACCATCGCGGGGATTGTTGGCCACAACCCCGTTGGAGTGTGCTCCCAAAAGCGACGAAGCACTTCTGGGGTCATCAAAGCATCTCGGCTGATGGCTGGAGCTGATCTTGGGGTCTCGATCGGTTGTCCAAAGAGCACGACTGGGTTGTCGGTGTTGGGCTCGTTTTCTTCTCTCGTCGGGGCTCGACGAACCAGCTCTCCACGAGCTGCAATTAAATCAATAGTGATTTGATCGCACAGTTCCTCTAGTGCACTTACATAGCGCACTAGGTGCAACAATGCGGGGTCCGTCTTGTGATCTCCGTTGGCAACTTGGGGTGGTCTACCATACACTTCACGTCTGGGGTAGTAGTGGAACGAGCGACAGTTTACTCTGGGCGACAAGTGCCTGAGATGAACTATAGCTTCTCGAGCGGCTAGCTGGATGGCTTGTGGCTCAAAGGAAGTTGTTCTTCCGGTGAACCTGTAGGGGCGCTCGGGTGACAGTCCCCTACCGTAGATGTGCACAGTGGCCCAAAATTGACGGTCTTCACCGCTCATGGGTCCTTGGTACACAACATATTCTGGTGGCTCCTCTAACGCATAGGCACGACGGGTGAGGTTTGCGAGTATGGTCACAAAACCTCCAAGGTTGGTTGCTGTGGTTTAATTGTGCACGACAGGGCCAGGCATTGTGGCTCGGTTTGGGGTAGAGGCTGTGATGTGCTGTGTTGGGACTAGTGTGCCCCTTTTTATAGGAAAAAGGGGATGGAGTCTTCCTTCGCACGCTTGCGAGAAAGGACTATTTAGGGGCCGGTCACTGGCGCATGAGCGACAGGTTAGGTTGATAGGTTGGGCACTGACTGCCAAAAGGTGTTGGGTCACTGTGTGGCTATCTTGCACGAGAAGCTTGGCTGGGGTTTGGTTATGGTTTGGTGGGTTGGTTTGCCTAAATTTATTGAGCTGGCTAAGATAGGATTAGCCAATGGTCAGCCTGGCTCTGATACCAAGTCTGTCACGACCGGTTTTCCGGGTAATAAATTTCCAGAAAAGACCGTCGTGCTCATCCGCCCCAGGATTACTGTTAGCTGATGAGGCTCCAACTTGATACAGAAATTCCAAGCAGAATACAACATATGTAGTACAAGACCATTCTGGCCTGTGAGTACAACAAATGGTTTCTAGTGATTGATGGCGGAAGCGGTTTGTGGATCATCAGTGTCTATGGGACTCCAATTCCCACAGGAACAGCTGACCAGGTTAACTCCTATCTTCGCGAGGCTGCTATCTCCATTGTGTGGGTTCGGGGCTGGCATCGCGTCGCTCCTCTCCGTGCAAGAAAATCTGGCCAAGACAATAGCCAGGGACAAGCCAGTGAGTACTTTGAATGTACTCGCAAACATTATGAACACAGGTATAATATAACAATGATGTGCTGAAAATATTTTGTACTCATGACGTCAGTCACAAAAGATAAATGAAACTCTGATGCGTGCAAGCAAGTTATTTATAAAAATGCAATAACATGGTAGTATTAAAATTTATGAAACAAATAACAAGCAATGCCACAGTCGGGCGTCTTAGCCACACCACATAAAGGGCTTTAAAAGAAATGCCACAGTCGGGCGTCTGAGCGACACCACATAAAGGGCTTTAAAAGAAATGCCACAGTCGGGCGTCTGAGCGACACCACA
>NC_041381.1:132061534-132228421 GCF_002162155.2 Triticum dicoccoides | reverse complement strand
TTTAAAAGAAATGCCACAGTCGGGTGTCTGAGCGACACCACATAAAGGGCTTTAAAAGAAATGCCACAGTCGGGCGTCTGAGCGACACCACAAAAAGGGCTTTAAAAGAAATGCCACAGTCGGGCGTCTGAGCGACACCACATAAAGGGCTTTAAAAGAAATGCCACAGTCGGGCGTCTGAGCGACACCACATAAAGGGCTTTAAAATAAACAATCATAGTGAATATCCCGGAGGTAGAACCATCCCAGAGATACTCGATAATAACAATAATATCACGGGTTAGTCAACAATAATAATAATCATAATTATCACAAGTCACAGGTAGTAGTTCCAGTTCTGGTTAACAGTTTCACCTCCGAAGACCGACACTAAGACCGACACCTGACCCATCCCAGACTGTAATCCTTAACCATGGACACGGTTATTCGAATAGATTTATTCTCTGCAGAGGGTGTACTCTTTACCCACGAGTAACGGATTTCTTTAGTCCATCGGGACTAATTCCGTCTACGGTCTTTTTGTTGAAAACACACCTAACTTGCACACACCAGCTTAACTCACACGTGTCTGGAATCACCCACGACACCTGTCAAGCAAACTTTAAGTGGGGAGGCTACAACCTCGCGTAGCATGGGATCAAATTTATATCGCGCGCTCTAAGGGGTGGCCTCCCCTCTCGGTCCCAACCGGAAACACCCATGCCCCCGGACCAGGTGGCCTGCCTACCAGCTACAACCGGTATCTTCCACCATGGCCTCTCTGTACGGTGTGTGCTAGAAAGAGGTTGACAACTTACTGAACCGTAATCTACTTGCTGTAGAGACGAGTGGTAGTACGAAACAAGTATGGGGGTTACTGGCACAAGACTCGATCTATGGTCGACTCAGGAGGTTTAAGTATTCCCTGCATGATTAGCATGACGAATATATCTCAACCAACAGAGTCACCGCTCATATCACCTTGTCATGCCATACCAGACATAACCGTCCCGACGGAGACCGGCGACAAACTCATGCCTACCCAAGGCAGAGGTTTTCCCGGGTTCCTGCCGGTATGCATGCAAGGCACATGAGGGTGATTATCATCACAAGTGTGTCCATTTCCAACAGCATGGAAATCAATAACATGCACCCATGCATATGATCATATCACATGAAATAACAAGTTTCTCCAAAGTGAGGTGATGTTATGAACGTGTCATCGAACACACAAAAATATTATGCCGGGGTTCAGAATGCTTGCCTTCAATGTGTGGAAAGGCAGGGTGCACTCCAAAACTTGAAACATTTCTCCTCTCTTCAAAAATCTGGGGGGATTACGCCTTCACTTAATCCCACGTGGACAGGCACGGGGTCGCTGACAGTGGGTCCAGAGAGTCCCACTAGTCAGGTTTGACTAGTCTCTCTTTCCCCCTCCTTCCCCTGTCCCGAGCGGAGGCGGAGCTCAGGCGATCGTCGCCGGCGACTGGCAGCTCTTCACGGGGCCTCGAGGGTGGGGATGGATGCGCTACTCCAGTGCGGTCCTCCCGGTGGTTGCCAGGCCGGTGGGGACGGAGGGAGCTGGCGGCGGCGAGCTTCGCGGCGGAGGAGGCTTCGGGGGCGGAGTGAAAATTCTCCCGCAGTGAGCCCCGATCGAAATCGAGTAGAGGGAAAGGTTCACGGGAGGATGAGGAAGCTCTTGGTGGAGAGAATGGAGAGGGGGAGGCCCTGGTTGTGCCGAATTGGCCAGGGCAGTGGTGGCGGCCGCAGTTGCCGGAGGTGGGGAAGAAGACCTCCCCGGGTCGATTGGCTGCCATAGGAGAACTAGGGGAGCATTCTAAGGTTTCCTGTGTGCTCGGGGAAGCTCGGGGGCCTCCTTTTATATCTCGTCGAGGTCGGTTCCGCGGCGGTCGGATAAGCTCTCCGGCGAACCGCCTCTCTGTAGCTTGCAGGGCAACGTGGCGTGGCTGGGGATGACGGCAGGAGCTAGCGGACGAGTGGGCACTGCTCCAAGGGCGAGCTGGCGAGCGGAGGTGGCTTTGGCGGCGCCGACCGTGGCAGAGGCGCGCTGCGGACGCTGGTGTGCCGCCAAAAATGCCCTGGCGGCGGCGCTGTAGCGTGTCAGGGTGGCTTGGCGCGATGCTGCGAGGCGGGGAGTGCGTGGCGAGGTGCTGCCGTGTGGGCCAAAGCCAGGGGGGCCAGCGTGTCGGCTCGGGCACGGCATCGTGCAATACGCGCGCTCTGGGCGCGTCCAGTGCACGCACGGGAGATGCTCGACACAATGCCGTGGCATGCTACAGGTCGCAGGTGAGGTTGGGGTTTACAAGATCGAGGTTAGGAGCAACTGGGAGTCTAGTGGACATGCTAGTTTGATCAGAGGTGCAAGCTCACAGTGCAATGCCAAAACTCATGTCAAAACTGGTCATGCCTACAGGGTGCTCGATAGAATGCCACATGCACCTAGGCATCTCTTGGGGTAGCCAAAACTTCCAGGTTGGGGTCTCTTTAGATGTACAAGAGGGTGGTGAGGTTAGTTTGCCAAAAGCAGAAACTTGTTAGTGCAAGTTTTGCAAAACTACATTTCTGGACAGGAAATAAATGACATTATTTCATGAACCAAAATTAATCCAAGGGTTGCATGCTCCTGGATTTAGGGGTTTGGTAGGGCTGTCTACCAGTTGGAGAAAACACAAGATCATTGGAGCAAAAATAAATAGGGTTGCAGTAGAAATCACAGGACTGGACCAGAATGAAAATGAGGTTGATTCACTCAAATTTTTCAAAGAACAGCACGAGGTTTTTGCATAAAGTGGAATCTTAGGCCATTACCATCATCCCATAATTTTGGTGGAGGCTAGAAAGAATTATTTAAAGGAGTTGTAGTGCAAAATGCACTCTGGACCAGAGAAGGAAAAATTGATGTAGAGCTCAAATTATTTCATGAATAAAATATATTTTTGCATAAAAGTGATTTAAAAACATCACATGACATCTCCAAATTTTGGTTGAAATTTTAAGTGAATTTATCAAATGGTTGTAGTTCAAATAAGGCCATTTAACCTTGAAAATCTATTCTTCAAGAAAATAAAGATCAAGAAATTAAATTAGTTAATTAGTTATACTGATAAAAGGAAAGTTTTTCTTGAGAGGTTAAACAAGTCCAATAACATATTTGAAAAGTTTTCTCTTTGGGAAAAACTCATCATAACAGGGAAGGAGATGATTTAAACAATCAAAATGGAGCTCCGAAATTCAAAGTTTTAAATTCCTGGCAAAAAATTTAATAACTAAAACCTGGTTAAGTTTTTTGGGTGTTACAGTGCACTAGCCCTAAGATGGTTTGGTAACACGCATCATTCTGGTAATTAAACACAGGGCAATGCAAACTACCCTGAACGATTTGCACGGCCAACTATTTCTTGTCATCGATCTCTCGGGCAATGACCACAACACGAACAACGGCATGGGAATCGATTTCTGGGGCGATGTCCACAAGACTGACCGCAACATCGGAATCGATCTCTGGGGCGATGTCCATAGGATGGACAGCGGCATCGGAATCGTTCTCCGGGGCAACGCCAATAGGACGGGCCACGACATCGGAATCATCAAGGACGTCCACCGGCACCTGCAGAACCCTAACATATTAGCAAGAACATTGCAAATAATCAAAAACCACAACTATGGTAATAAGCCATTATTTTGTACCTTGTGCAGCTCACCGGCGGATCTCATCCCTCCGGGGGCCATCTCCTCGTCCTCGATGGGGGCCATCACCTTGCCAGGGGAATACTGCTTCTCAACGGCGACTATCTCCCCAAACTCGGCCTTGAGCCTCGCATAGGTGGCCATCAGAGTTCCTGGGGTAGGCACGATGGGGCCCTTGCTGTTCTTCCAACTTTCTTTGAGGAGTTCATCTGCCAACGTCGTCAACTCTTTGGCCAGTGCTTGTTTCTTGGAGTTCTTCGTCTCGATGGGTTGGCCCGCCAACATGGTCAACTCGTTGGTTGGTGCTCGCTTCCTGGAGATCGCTGTCTCAAGTGGGTTGTCTGCCGGCAACTCTTTGCCTAGTGCTCCAGGATCCATCAATGAACTGACAAACAAAAAGCAATCGAAAGGAAACCACAATCGCAATGAAAACGGGAAAAGAATAGGATGTGAGAATCGGTTGATGCTTCGCAAAAATAAGATTCTTGGAATGAAAATATAGCAGCATAACTGATTCTCCCACCTTTCCTGCATTGGTACAGAAGAAAAATGGCCAAAGTGAGTAGCCTGGAGTGAGGTTTTCTTCAAGAAAGGGAAGAGAGGGCTTGAACGAGCGTTCCAGTGAAATTATGGTTGCTTCGTCTAGTCCAACTTGGAGGCCACCTTACCACTGCTGGTAAAGGTATGGGTTTTGTGATATGACGGGTCATGACGGCCACACCGGGGTGACAGGTGAGTCTCGACTCTAGCACCTCGCTGTGATTTGGTGGATGGCACACGAGCCTGGATGCTTTGAAATGTCCTGCATGTAGATAGAGCGGCTAGTCATATAGGAGTGCTCAATATTGTGCACCGCGACCAAGGCGGAAAGGAAAACAAGATAACTACGTAATTGATGCATGAGTTTAATTAGGGTAGTTTTGTAAAGTACGAGATACATTCCTCCAATCGCAAAATGCCTTGGTTCATGAGATTTGAGATTTGAGCCCTATAAACTGGAAGGGAGGGAGTACTGCACGCGGTGTAGTCTAGTCAGTTGTTGAAATCTCTAGAAAGGCAAATACTCCTTTCCGGTTTACAGGGCTATACTACTCCCTCCATCTAGGTGTGTAAGTCATCTTACGAAAACCAAATAGTCCCAAAACACTTAGGCGCGGTGCATTAACTTCTACCTTGTTTCTTGTTTCTTGACATATCAACCAATAAGAGATGAGAGGTTTGCATGCTTTTAATGACTTGCAATGGCTAGTTCATTGCATGCAAAGCTATTAATTAGCAAATAAACATTGGTGACCCCAGGAGGAAACGGTGCTAAGCGCGTGGACCTATGGAGAATGAGTATCAACCAATGGATGATGGAGTTTAATTGTTCAACAATAGCAATTTTGTCTCATGCAAGAGCCTGGCTAGTATATATGCATGCTCCAAGGCACCACACCACGCGAGCGTTCGCAACTGCCACGTTCGGGTTGCGCTTGGCCCTTCGCCTCCTCGAGAAGACAAACAATGATGTTACTCCTACTTCTACAGTATCGAATCCACTGCTGCATGTCCGTCCACCTCGTGCGGGAGGGATAGCGTGTAGTGAAAGCTTCTACTTACTGCTCCTGCCTTTGCGTCTATGACAGGTGGGCCCAATAGGTGGTTGGCCCTCCTGTCATGCAGCCAAAGGCAGGCGCAGTTAAGGCACCGGAGCTCAGTCCGCGAGGGAGAGGGCGTTGTAGTAATCAAATTTCTCGGTCTTGTACAATTTGACGCGACACATCAAAGCACTGCACTCGATATAAGTCTTTTTACACATTTCAAATGGACTACTTCGTATGTAGACATATTCTGCTTCATATGTAGTCACTTGTTGCAATCTCTAAAAAGATTTATATTTGGAAATTGAGGCAGTACAACGCATGCATGCATGTCGTGACTTTCCTTTTGATACTTGCATGTGTTGATTTGATGCACCTTGCCAAATTTTGACTATAAATTTAACTAACCAAATTTTCATGCATGTCACAAAAAATTACGGGGCTGTTTGGATTGTGACTATGTTTGTCTTATGTTGCCACATTATTTTCCCCACATTTGCCACACTTGCCTAACCTGAGTTGCTCAAATTGTTAGACACACTTTGGCTTGCCTAAGGAAATCTTGCCACAATTTTTGTGTCTATGACACATTATTTTTTGTGTCTATGACATGTGGAGTAGAAAATATAAATAATAATGCATGTTGGGGCAACCCACGTTTCCGCTAATTTTAGCCGTGGGCTTGTTCACAATTTTTACGAGGGGGTGGTTGTTCTTTTAATGGAGGGACTTGTAGTACCAGACTTGAACGATACAATGTGCAACCTGGCACACCGTAACACCACTTGGAACAAGTGGGTAGCTATCTTAAAAAGCAACCAACAACTAAAAAAACCCGCGACCTGGCATGTAGTAGTACACTATTTTAAACGATTGTTTTGATGGAGTGAAAAAGGAAAACTACCCCACTCTTTATATATAGGTCGGAGCCTCTGCGCTTTCTTGCTAGGGTTGCTCTATTCACACACTCTCATCCTCTCCAGATCTAAACAAGATAGGGGTAGTAACACTGTCTTTCTCCCTTCAAAAAACACTGGCTTTCTATCCTCACCGCTGGTTAAAGATCCGGACGTATCCCCCTTCGCCGGTGAAGGGGAGGAGGGGCAGCATTTAGGACATCGTCGACAGCGAGGGAGGAGACCCACTGCCGACCGCACCATTATCTCTGGCTGAGCGCCGGTGCGGGAGGTCCTCTGATCCCTTCATCGTTGCCTGTGGGCGGATTCGGCCTCCCGACGACCTTCAGGTATATCTTCGTTCGAAACCGCCTTAGCTCTACTTCCCCAGTTTGCTACGTTGCTGCATGGGCATCATTTTCTACCTCTCAGCCCCTCTTGATCGGATGGTCCAACGTCACCTATTTTTTTCTTCTATTGTTAGAGGTAAAGCTACTTCATGGAGTCGAATCTTGTACTACCTCCGTCCGAAAATACTTGTCATTGAAATGGATGTATCTAGATGTATTTTAGTTCTAGACACATCCATTTTGATGACAAGTAATTCTAGACGGAGGGAGTACTTGGTTCAAACAAGAAATAAATTGGGGGTGGGGGAATTTAGTATGTACATCAGACTTGATACAAATAGGAAGGAAAGGGGGTGAAAGTAGTACAGACTGGTCATCCAACCGGTCTCTTGGTCGAAAAGGGAATTATAGGGGTAACAATGTACACAGTGATATGACCAGGACTAGATTTGCTATCCACACATAGGAGTAGGTGGCTAGAGTGAACAAAAATGGGACCGACCCAGATATGTTTCTTGGATGTTTTTTTCTTGGGGCAACAAACTATGAATCGCCCCTTTATGCCCCTGTTTACGTACATGGTGCTGGACTGCTGGTGCACCCACTGTCCCATGCCCTTATACCAAATATTTAGTTGTTCTTAATCTAATGTCCCTGGTAAAAATGAAGCCATGCCATTGTTATAAGCTATGACAAGTTTAGCCAAATGTTTTTGCCTATAATTGTTTGAGACTCTGACTATTTCCCCTGTACCTTTTTGTGCAAACAGGGATATCCAATTCAGCTGGTTGATCTTGTGACCTTTTGGTGCACTGCACAAAACTCTTCTTAAAAGAAGTGACTTTCGTGCTGTTTAACTGGAATGTCAGAATGGAACAATTGGTTCATTTTGGTGGAACTGCACAAAGGGAGATCTGTGTTCCAATCCTCATCATCCATATTGGTGCCATAACCTTCCTTCAGGTAAGAATGATATTTAATGCATGTGTTCATCTCTATTTCCGACTGCCATGATAAAATAATGCTATTTTTTACTAGTACATTTGTACTCCCTCACTGACAAAACCAATTCTGAATTAGAAGGCCAATCATGTACTTGGTTTCACCAACTGGTAAGGAGAAAGAGAAACAGAGTATGAAGAGGAAGAAGAAGAAGAATAAACCGTGCCAAGGCGATATTGCTGAAGCTAGAGGCCTCAGTCGAGGCCATTCAAGGGCTCCGACAATGACTACCTTACATGTGAGATGATCCTCCAGGGAGCCCTTCCACTTCTGTTGTCTCACTTAATTAATTAGGAGTACTTAAGTACCACTAAAATTACTGCCTAATTTTCCTGTCAGAGTTAAACAAGTCTTTAGTAGGACCCTATGCTGAATCATGTACGTGTGTATGTTTGGAGGTGAATCATGTGGTGGAGTAGGGAGGGAATATTATTAGTGTCATGACATAATAGTGCTACTGTTTTGCATGTCAATTTATTGTCATTTGTTCAATGAGGCAATGTTTTGCGTATTGTCCATCATGAATTTGATGCTACTGTTTGAGTAATATGCTAATGTCTTCCTATCCTTTCTCACTAAGCTAATAAAGGTTTCACCTTGTTCCTACTTGTGCAAACAAGGATCATGTTGTGCCAATCATACATTTTAGTGGAACTACACAAGACAATACAATGAACTGTATCCCAGCCAGTGCTTTAACTCTGCTGGAAGTTCTTGATAATCTTTCGATATAATCTCAGCACTGGTAAACAAGAGTGATTTCAACCATACATTTGAAGTGCACAAAAATATATACTACTATGTGGTTCTAGTGAGTGCTTTATCATCTCTTATGGAACTACATCAATAAGCTTTTTTTCTCAGGTTGGTATGGGCCTAAGGCCTTCATCCATATTAGTTTGTTGTCATCTCTATTTGTATCGTGCTACTATCATGAGAAACTCCTTTATCTTTGGATGTTAAAGTTTTTCAACCTATGATAAATGGCAATGCTTTGAGTGTTGAGCTAATTGGCACTGATTAAATAAACTAATACCTCTCTTTAAGAAAGACTACTATGTTGCTAACTTTACCCATTAAGATAATGACGGTGCTTCTATTTGTTAGTGTATGTTTCATCAACTAATCCCACTATTACAGTAATCTCACTCTCTCAATATATGTGCCAACAGGGATGCTCGATTTTGGTGGAACTGCACAAAAACTTTGGGTGCTTCATTGCCTCGACAACTTCCGTCCTTTCCTGTCAGTCGCTAATCTCGGCTTGCTTTCTTCCTTCGCTATCAGTCGCTTCGCTTATCTCGGATTCTAGTCAAAGGAAATAGTAATTGATATGCTACCTCTCACACAGGTTGGTACTGGTCTTTATCCTGATTATTGTGCTTGTCATATGTATTGGTAATTTGGTATTGTGATACTGTTTGCCGATTTCATAAAGGAGTAATTTGGAGCCCGAACTCGCAGGCAAATCATTACATTGGTGATTTCAGTAGAACTGCACAAAATGATCAGATGGACAGGTACTTATGCTGCTGCTATGTACTCCAAAGTTCACTCAGACAAGCATCAATGTTGACAAGAAGAAGTGCCTATATTCATTCGAGTATCAACAGGCGTCAACCAATTGTCAATCTCCAAGTATTAGGAGAGTGAACACCAAAAATATTGCTTGGTGCATAGCCCAGAAAAATGCAGTCCATCCTTTGGTCCCAACTTGTGCCTTTTGGTTATCGGCACATATGTTAGCGAACTATATGGCATGGAGTCTAAAGTTTCCAGACAAGTTGGTTGACGTGTATATTCATCTGGCACTTAATCAGTCTGCACGCCAAGGATGCTCCATTTCAGTTGAACTGCACAAAAAATTTGGGTGATTCATTTTCTCAACCACCTCCTTTCTCATCTGCAATGTAGAATTTTGGCGAGATACAGGATCAAGATGAGCCAGTAAACTAGTTGGATGAAAGTAGTGGCCAAGTTGCTCAAACCTCCCTCGGCACGAGGCCACTATTCGAGGATAAACCTACAAGCAAAGTTCAGATTGTCTGTGCTGCCTCTTATGTACTCGAAAGTTTACTCGTACAAGAACTAATTTTAGCAAGAAGTACCTCCGATTGAACACCATTTACTAGTCTGTACCCTAGGTTATTAAAGTTCATCCATGGATCATATTGGTTGTGATCTCAATCATTTGGATGCATAAACATACTCAACATGTGTATATCTGAATCTTTTTGTGAAATATGTATGAATATTGTCGTGCGATCTATCAATCATTTGGATGCATAGATATGCTGAGCTTGTGTATATATGAATCTTTTGAGTTGATGATAGTGAATGTTGGCTATGAATATGAACGTGTCCTGTGAACCTGAGTTTGATACGAATGTTTACCTTTTCTGTTGTATTTGTGTGTGAACTTGTTAGTATGCCTACCGTGGGGTAAGTGACGTGTGGGTGTCAACGGCACACCTTCTTCCCGACAAGAATTGCACCTGCTTTGTTAGGGTAGCAGTGGTGCATCAGCTCTTTTTAATCTTTTTATTACTCTGTCTTCCCCTCTCCCCCACTCAACCCCTGCCGTAATGTTTTCAGCCTCAAAACAAACATAGTACCGCGTTGTTTTTGGGGCTTGATGAAAAATCGAGTGCTGGTTTCTGTAGGTTGGCCCGCCCAGCAAATGGGCTGCTGGTCCACCATGATGGACTGGGAGGCTAAAAATACAAGTTGTATGGTGCAGAGGCAAGTAAAAAAACGCTATCGAGAGCCATCCACTAAAGAAAAAAAATCGCTCCTGATGTATATCCTCTTTAATCCAGTTCGCTCGGGGATCTGGTATCATTTTTTTTTTTCATAGGGCGAACAAGTATCAGCTAGTCCTAGGTTTTGTATTTTAACATACGTAGCCCACGACATACGGAGACAGTGGTTTCAACTTATTTTTTGAGGTCCATACCCACATATGGGCTTTTTCTAAAAGATCGGCAGCCCAATGTATTTTATAATAAAACGGAGGTCTCTGTTTTATTTATCTATATATAAGAATAATAATGCTGTGTCCAATTTATGTTTTCCCTTCTAACCACATTATATATATTTATATTATTAATATTATCGTATATTTTATAGACACTTATATATACATTATAGAAACATCCCATGTGTTATTAACTTATAAAAGTAAATGTTTAACGGAAGTTGGCAAGGAAAATCCTGGTTGTTTTTGACTCACAGGCAAGGAAAATCCTAGTGATTACATACAAAAGCTTGCGAAGATTTTAAGGACCAATTTAATAATAACGCGCTCATTTTTATTTTCAGCAATAACTCGCTAATTTATTAATTATATATATATAAAATGTGCCTCTCCGGTTTATTCTTTGATATTAATTGCTCCTTCTAACCTAACATTATATATATAACGAGCCCACCTAATACGTGTATTTCAAGGAAGTGCAAATGGGATGGGATTTCTTAGAAAATATAAATGGGCCTGATTGATGCAAAATTATTTGTTCACCCAGCCCAGCAAACGACTGTACATTCTAGAAAAATGGGTTAAATATATGCCACATTTTTGTAGGCTGACATGTGGGCCAATAGGTCAAAGCCTACGTAGGGCGTTGTCAACTTGGTCAACAAATGATTGTGTCATCCATAGCCATTGGATTTATATCCAACGGCCGGCATGCACCATCAATCTCTCGTCTTCTTCCTCCAGCGTCGCCAGGACCGCCTGGTCCGGCCTCCGGCGGCTAGCGGCTGTGCTTAGCACACATCGCTGCAAAGCGCTACCCCACTGCCGGCCAGGCTATCCCTCCACCCCTCGACACCTCCTATTATTCTCCACAGACTACAGTCCCACGCCGCAACGGAACCAGTTATAACCCTTCTCCTCCTCTCAATCTGCGATTCCACTCCCTTGTCTTCCCATCTCCGAGTCGTTCTCATCCGGGGCCTTGCCGTCGTCCACCGCCTCGCAGCACTCGGTGCGGCGTGGTCAACAAATGAGAGTCATCGGAAGAGGACTATACATGGAGAGCCTGATGGCTAGGACCCACGAGGTCCATGGTCGCACGCAAGGAAAGTTCCTCCTTATTAAGCTGAAAAAAATGTTTCCTCCACCTGACAGCTGGGACCCACCGGCTGTATCTTCGCACGGAAGGAAGTGCCTCCTTGTTTTGCGAAAAAATTATTCATCCCGTTGACAACTAGGACCCGTTAGATTTGGTGGCTGATTTGTGGGCCTACTAAGCGGACGTGTACGCACGGCTTTGTCAACTTAATCAACAAACGATTCTAGCAGCTGGACCGTTGGATGTTAATCCAACAGTCGTGCTCCTTCTTCAACCTCTATTCTTGCTCCTGTCTCCCATGGGCGGCACCGCGGCTGTGCTGTCGCGCACCCGAACCAGTGAAGTTTCCCACTCCACTCCATCTGCGACGCCACTGCCCCGCCTTCCCCATCTCCGGGTCATTCCAGTCTGTGTGCGCTCGGCACGGTGTGGTCAACATGGTCAACAACCGAGAGTCATCGGAAGATGACTGTACGTGAGAGGCTGACAGTGGGGACGCACCATGCCCAAGGACGCATGCATGCAATGGAACGCGGCGTGGTCAACGTGGTCAAGGAACAACTTCCATCGGAAGTATACTGTATGTGGAGAGTCTGACAGTTGGGTCCACGACCGCAGCAAGGAAGTGCTTGCTTATTACGCGGAAAATAATGATTCCCCCAACTCACAGCAGGGACCCACTGGACGGGCCATCGTATTTTGCGAAAAAAATGTTTGCCCTCGACTGCTGGGACCCACCTGAGGGCCCACTATATTTCACGAAAAAACGTTCCCCCGCTGTCAGCTCGGACCCATAGGAAGTGCCTCCTTATTAAGCAGAAAAAATGAATACTCCCCCTGCTAGCTGGGACCCACCTTGGTGGGAGGCTGACTTGTGGGCCCACTAAGTTGACGGGGACGGAGGGCTTTGTCAACTTAGTGAATATGAACGATTCTAGCTGCAGTGACCGTACGATGTCCATCCAACGGCCATCGTGCTTCTTCAACCTCTGGTCTTCTTGCTCCAGCCGCCCAAAGCAGCACCGATCATGCTGCCTGCTCCTGCCTCCCGTGGCCGTCTATGATGCCGCGGAGGCCTCACCGCTCCCTACTACTCCCGTCACTGGCCAGGCCATCCCTCCACTCACCCACACCCGCTGTTATTCTACGGCGACGGCAACCTCACACCGCAGCCGAACGAGTGAACCCTCATACTCCTCTATGCGTGGGCATCCACTGCCGCGTCTTCCATGGCTCCGCGTCGTCCCCTTCCTAGGCCTCACCGTCGTCCACCGCTGTGGTGCTCTCGGCGCGGCGTGGTCAATGTGGTCAACGACCGACTTCCATCGGAAGAGTATTGTACGTGGAGAGGGTGACAACTGGGTCCACGGCAGCCGCAAGGAAGTGCCTCCTTATTACGCGCAAAATAATTATTCCTCCACATAACAGCAGGGACCCACCGGACGGGCCACCGTATTTCGTGAAAAAAACATTTCCCCCCTGACTGCTGGGACCCACCAGCTACACCTTCGCACGCAAGGAAGTGCGTCCGGGCAAAAAAAATGATTCGCCCCCCTGACTATTGGGACCCACCAGCTACATCTTCGCATGCAAGGAAGTGCCTGACAGTCGGGACCCACCTGGTCGAAGCGTACGTAGCATTGTCATTCTGGTCACGAACGTGTACGTACATATATACTGGTGGATGTAGAGGCGCGCACGTGTCGATGTAGAGGCGCGCACATAGCATGTACACGTACGTACAGCGGCCAGTGTGCAAGGAAGAAAATATGACCACGTATGTGTACATACGGGCGGGGTCTTGAACGCCTACTCGCGCATACGTACGGCCAGGGCTTGTGTACATGGCTGGGTTGGATCGGAGAAACAGTGTGTCGTCGTGTTCATGGGGAGGCAACGAAATGCTTCGTGTTCATGGGGAGGAAACGGAATGTGTCGTGTTCATCGGGAGGCAATGGAACGCGTGGGAGCCAACTGGCTGGGTCAGAGCGGAATGCGTCGTCGTGTTCATCGGGAGGGCTTGGACGGAACAGGCGATGGAAATGAGGCCCGGCGTACCGCAGAACGGAGGAAACGGCCTTGTGTTCGACCAGCCATGTTCGAAACAGGATCCTGTTCATCGGGAGGGGTCTGGCGTACCGCAAAACGGAGGAAACGGACCTCCTACGGTCGAAACGGGGGTCCTGTTGATCGGGAGGGGTGTGGCGTACCGCAAAACGGACGAAACGGACTTGTGTTGGAATGCTACGGTCGAAACGGGGGTCCTGTTGATCGGGAGGGGTGTGGCGTACCGCAAAATGGAGGAAACAGACTTGTGTTGGAGCGCTACGGTCGAAACGGGGGTCCTGTTCATCGGGAGGGGTGTGGCGTACTGCAAAACGGGACTCCACGGGATACTATTCATCTCCACCGTCGACCTCCTCCAGCCTCCACGGGCTACCGTCAACCTCCTCTAGCCTCCACGGGCTCCTGTTCATCCAGCCTCCACCGCACGCTACTGATAACCCACAAATGTAGGGGATCACAACAGTTTTCAATAAGTAAGAGTGTTGAACCCAACTAGGAGCTAAAGGTAGAATAAATATTCCCTCAAGTTCCATCGACCACCGATACAACTCTACGCACGCTTGACGTTCGCTTTACCTAGAACAAGTATGGAACTAGAAGTACTTTGTAGGTGTTGTTGGATAGCTTTGCAAGATAATAAAGAACACGTAAATAAAAAGTAGGGGCTGTTTAGATAAAGATGCAATAAAGTAGATATAGCGAGTGTGGAAAAGTGGTGGTAGGAGTTGTGGAATTGTCCCTAAGCAATTGACTATGTTACTAGACCGCTAATCACTATTGCAATTCTATTTGAGGGAGAGACATAAGCTAACATACTTTCTCTACTTGGATCATATGCACTTATGATTGGAACTCTAGCGGGCATCCGCAACTACTAAAGATTCATTAAGGTAAAACCCAACCATAGCATTAAAGCATCAAGTCCCCTTTATCCCATACAAAAACAACCTACTTACTCGGGTCTGTGCTTCTATCACTCACGCCACCCACCATAAGCAAATCATAAACATATTGCAAACCCTACAGCGGGAATCCCTCACGCTTGCGCGACACGAAGGGCACAATAGGACAAGACCAATAATAAAACATGCAACTCAAACCAATCATAGCAATTCATCAATAACTGATAGGACAACGAAAATCTACTCAGACATCATAGGATGGCAACACATCATTGGATAATAATATGAAGCATAAACCACCATGTTCAAGTAGAGGGTACAGCGGGTTGCGGGAGAGTGGACCGCTGGATATAGAAGGAGGAAGGTGATGGAGATGTTGGTGAAGATGACGGCGGTGTTGGTGAAGATCGCGGTGATGATGATGGCCCCCGGCAGCGTTCCGGCGCCACCGGAAGCAAGGGGGAGAGGGAACCCCTTCTTATTCTTCTTCCTTGACCTCCTCCCTAGATGGGAGAAGGGTTTCCCCTCTGGTCCGTGGCTCCCATGGCGTGGGAGGGGCGAGAGCCACTCCGAGATTGGATCTATCTCTCTGTTTCTGCGTTCCCAGATTCTACCCCTTCACCGTTTCTTAAATATCCGGAGATCCGTAACTCCGATTGGGGTGAATCTTTCGCCCAGATTTTTCTCATAAAATTAGCTTTGTTGCAGCAAAAGAAGGGCATCAACTGCCTTACAGGTGGCCCACGAGAGGGCCAGGTGCGCATAGGGGGTGTGGGCGCGCCCACCTGTCTCGTGGCCACCTCGGACACCGTTTCGCGTTGATTCTTCCTCCGAAAAATCCCAAATATTCCAAAATAATTCTCTGTCCGTTTTTATCCCGTTTGGACTCCGTTTGATATTGGTTTTCTGCGAAACATAAAACATGCAACAAACAGGAACTGGCACTGGGCACTGGATCAATATGTTAGTCCCAAAAATAGAATAGTTGCCAAAACTATATGAAAGTTGAATAATATTGGCATGGAACAATCAAACATTATAGATAGGACGGAGACATATCAGCATCCCCAAGCTTAATTCCTGCTCGTCCTCGAGTAGGTAAATGATAAAAAAGATAATTTTTGATGTGGAATGCTACATAGCATAATCTTGATCATATGTCTAATCATGGCATGAATATTAAGACACGAGTGATTCAAAGCAATAGTCTATCATTTGATATAAAAAACGATAATACTTCGAGTGTACCAATAAAGCAATCATGTCTTTTCAAAACAACAAGGCCAAAGAAAGCTTATCCCTACAAAATCATATAGTTTGGCCATGCTTCATCTTTGTCACACAAAATGCTCCCATCATGCACAACCCCGATGACGATCCGAGCAATTGGTTCATACTTTTTAATGCGCTTCAGCTTTTTCAACCCTCACGCAATATATGAGCGCAAGCCATGGATATAGCACTATAGGTGGAATAGAACATAGGGTTATTTAAATCTATACCCCTCGTCTCTTAGTTGTGCTCACTTTTCCCCATTCGTTAACTTTTTACTCACTTTTCCCCATGACTCAAAATTTTTGCCTTCACGTTTTCCTCACTTTTGCCCCTGAAAAAGTGCTCAAAACCAAGGCAAAATGAGCGAGTGGGGAAAACTGAGCACAACTAAGGAATTGGGGGCACAGATGGAATAAGCCCAAGAATATAATGATGGAGGTTAGGTGGAGAAGACAAAAAAGGGAGAAAGCCTCACATCGACGCGGCTAATCAACAGACTATGGAGATGCCCATCAATTGATGTCAATGTGAGGAGTAGGGATTGCCATGCAACGGATGCACTAAGAGCTATAAGTGTATGAAAGCTCAAACTGAAAACTAAGTGGGTGTGCATCCAACTTGCTTGCTCATGAAGACCTAGGGCATTTGAGGAAGCCCATCGTTGGAATACACAAGCCAAGTTCTATAATGAAAAATTCCCACTAGTATATGAAAGTGACAACATAAGAGACTCTCTATATTAAGAACATGGTGCTACTTTGAAGCACAAGTGTGGAAAACGAATAGTAACATTGCCCCTTTTCTTTTTCTTTTCTTTTTCTTTTTTTCTTTTTTTTTCTTTTTGGGTGGGCTTCTTTGGCCCCCTTTTTTATTTAGGCTTCTTTGGCCTTTCCGTTTTTTCCTTTTTCTTTTTTTTCATGGGGCAATGCTCCATAATGATGATCATCACACTTTTATTTACTTACAACTCGATATTACAACTCAATACTAGAACAAAGATATGACTATATGAATGCTTTCGGCAGTGTATCGGGATGTGCAATGATCTAGCATAGCAATCACATAAAAACGGACAAGCAATAAAAGTATCATGCTAGCTGTCTTATGATCATGCAAAGCAATATGACAATAAATGCTCAAGTCATGTATATGATGATGATGGAAGTTGCATGGCAATATATCTCGGAATGGCTATGGAAATGCCATAATAGGTAGGTATTGTGGCTGTTTTGAGGAAGATATAATGAGGATTATGTGTGATAGAGTGTATCATATCACGGGGTTTGGATGCACCGGCGAAGTTTGCACCAACTCTTGAGGTGAGAAAGGGCAATGCACGGTACCGAAGAGGCTAGCAATGATGGAAAGGTGAAAGTGCGTATAATCAATGGACTCACATTAGTCATAAAGAACTCATATACTTATTGCAAAAGTTTATTATCCCTCGAAGAAAAGTACTACTACGCATGCCCCTAGGGGGATAGATTGCTAGGAAAAGATCATCGCCCGTCCCCGACTGCCACTCATATGGAAGACAATCAAAGAAACACCCCATGCTTGAAATTTGTCACACAACGGTTACCATACGTGCATGCTACGGGACTTGCAAACATCAACATAAGTGTCTCTACAATCCACAACCACTCACTAGCATGACTCTAATATCACCATATTTATATTGCAAAACTATTGCAAGGAATCAAACATATCATATTCAGCGATCTACAAGTTTATGTAGGATTTTATGACTAACCATGTGATTGACCAATTCATGTCATCTCTCTAAATAGATATAAGTGAGGCAGGAGAGTTTAATTCTTTCTACAAAATACATGACCACAGTCTAACAAATATAAATGAAGCAAAAGAGCATTCTACAAATGGCGTTTTTTCTATGTGAAGAGAAACAGGCAATCCAAACTTCAAATGATATACGTGAAGCACATGAAGCATTCTATAAAGCCATACTCAAAAGATTTAAATGAAGTGCAATGAGAATTCTATAAATCAACCAAGGAATATCTCATACCAGCATGGTGCATAAAATAAAAATGAAAACTAAATGCAAAAGACGCTCCAAGACTTGCACATAATGCATGAACGAAACGAATCCGAAAACATACCGATACTAGTTGAAGAAAGAGGGGATGCCTTCTGGGGCATCCCCAAGCTTAGACGCTTGAGTCTCCTTGAATATTTACTTGGGGTGCCTTGGGCATCCCCAAGCTTGAGCTCTTGCCTCTCTTCCTTTTCCTCATATCGAAACCTCCTCGATTAGACACTTCATCCACACAAAACTTCAACAGAAAACTCGGTAAGATCCGTTAGTATAATAAAGCAAATCACCACTCTAAGTACTGTTGCAAACCAATTAATATTTTGTTTTTGCATTGTGTCTACTGTAATAAAACTTTTCCATGGCTTAATCCACTAATATAAATTGATAGATTCATCAAAACAAGCAAACTATGCATCAAAAACAGAATCTGTCAAAAACAGAACAGTCTGTAGCAATCTGAACATTCACCATACTTCTCGTACCCCAAATATTCTACCAAAATTAGGAAAAATAAACAAGTTGTACAGAAAGACAGTTGAATAGGAATCAGAACCATTTGACGTTCCAGCAAAAAATGTAAAATCAGGAACTACAGCCAAAGTTTCTGTCTTGCACCGTACAAACCAACAAGCATTGTAAACATCCTAAAGGCAAACCTTGGCACATTATTTTTATAATACAATGGAATTGTACAAGGGGATAATTATTTTTGACGAAAAGTTTCTGTAATCAAGATTCACAAAGTTTCCGTGAGCATGAACAAAGTTCAAGGAGCTCTCCCACTTCAACAATGATTGTCTTTCTTACTTTCACTTTCCTTTTTGAAAAGTTTTTAGGTTCCCCTCTTTTTTTAAACTATATAAAAGCACTCAACAGAAATAAATGACTCTCTAAAACTTCCGGGTTGTCTCACTGGCAGCGCTTTCTTTAAAGCCATTAAGCTGCGCTTTCTTTAAAGCCATTAAGCTAGGCATTTAGTGCTCAAGTAATGAATCCACCCGGATCCCAAGGTATATCAAAGGCAATTTTAATTAAAAATGATTTGTAATTTAGTAGTGAGCACAAAGTAACATACATCATGCAACAACGAAGTCTAACTCTCTTCCTATGCATCGGCATGTCATAAAAGAACAATTCACGCACACATAGTAAAGGCCAATGCATAGTATAAACAATTTCTTGCAATTTTATCTTATTGGAAACATGGAGAGGGGAGATATAGTTCCTCTCTCATAATAATTGCAAGTAGGAGCAGCAAGCACATGCATATTATATTCATCAAAATCATCATGTGCAACGGTAAAAGGCAACCCATCAATATAATCCTTAATAAGCACAAACTTCTCCGATATAGTGTAGTTTGGAGAATTCAAAAAGATAATAGGACTATCATGCGTGGGTGCAATAGCAACAATTTCATGTTTGACATAAGGAACTATAGCTAGTTCATCTCCATAAGCATAATTCATATTGGCATCTTGGCCACAAGCATAGCAAGCATCATCAAAGAGGGATATTTCAAACAAATTCAAGGGATCATAGCAATCATCATAGCAATCATCCTTCGGTAAGCACGAAGGGGAATTAAACAATGTATGAGTTGAAGAGTTACTCTCATTAGGAGGTGGTCATGGGTGATCAATCCGCTCTTCCTCCTTTTGTTCTTCGCTCTCCTCATCATCTTTTTCATCCAATGAGCTCACAATTTCATCACTTTCTTCTTCCATAGCTTCCTGCAAAATATTAGTCTCTTCTTGGACAACGGAGACTTTCTTAATAAATGCATTAATATAGTAATTGTATTCATAATTTTCATAGCAATACCTAAGTATAGCAAGATTTTCAGGCCTATAAATTGAATCATCAAAATCATCAAATGCTTTAATCATAGATTCAATCACATAAGCACCCATAAAAGCAACAAATTCTTCTATTTGTTCCACATCATAGTAACCATATCTACCATTAGCATAAGAAGCTAAGGTTTCATTATCATTGAATTTGCATGAAAAGGGAAGGTGTGGAGCCTTCATCCTAGAGCAACAAGTATAATCATATCTCAAGCATAGTTGACGAGCATACCAATGCAAAATAATAAATTGATCCCATAATAGTTTCCCTTTTTGTGTCGAGCGATAATCCCTAAAGTATTCACGTTGATCCAACGTGTCTCCCTAAAGTTGAATGGGGTTTTCTCAGGATTATTAAAGTAGTACATAATATCTTGAACATAATGAGCATCGGGAGTTTTAGGAGTTACCCCATCTCCATGAGTAGCAAGTACACCTTTTTTTGGGTATTTTGTGTTCTATATCCATAACTAAAGATAGGGAACAACTAAGAACAGCAAATAAAAAATACTTAGTGATACAGCAAACAAGAACACACGAGAATATTCACCCCACGCTATGACTCCCCGGCAACGGCGCCAGAAAAAGGTCTTGATAACCCACAAGTGTAGGGGATTGCAACAGTTTTCGATAAGTAAGAGTGTCGAACCCAACGAGGAGCTAAAGGTAGAATAAATATTCCCTCAAGTTCTACCGACCACCGATACAACTCTACGCACGCTTGACGTTCGCTTTACCTAGAACAAGTATGAAACTAGAAGTACTTTGTAGGTGTTGTTGGATAGCTTTGCAAGATAATAAAGAACACCTAAATAAAAAGTAGGGGCTGTTTAGATAAAGATGCAATAAAATAAATATAGCGAGTGTGGAAAAGTGGTGGTAGGAGTTGTGGAATTGTTCCTAAGCAATTGACTATGTTACTAGACCGGTAATCATTATTGCAACTATTTGAGGGAGAGGCATAAGCTAACATACTTTCTCTACTTGGATCATATGCACTAATGATTGGAACTCTAGCAAGCATCCGCAACTACTAAAGATTCATTAAGGTAAAACCCAACCATTGCATTAAAGCATCAAGTCCCCTTTATCCCATACGCAAACAACATACTTACTCGGGTTTGTGCTTCTGTCACTCACGCCACCCAGCATAAGCAAATCATAAACATATTGCAAACCCTATAGCGGGAATCCCTCACGCTTGCGCGACACGGAGGGCACAATAGGACAGCACCAATAATAAAACATGCAACTCAAACCAATCATAGCAATTCATCAATAACCGATAGGACAACGAAAATCTACTCAAACATCGTAGGATGGCAACACATCATTGGATAATAATATGAAGCATAAAGAACCATGTTCAAGTAGAGGGTACAGTGGGTTGCGGGAGAGTGGACCGCTGGATATAGAAGGGGGAAGGTGATGGAGATGTTGGTGAAGATGACAGCGGTGTTGGTGAAGATTGTGGTGATGATGATGGCCCCTGACAGCGTTCCGACGCCATCGGAAGCAAGGTGGAAAGGGGCCCCCTTCTTATTCTTTTTTGGAAGCAAGATGGGAGAAGGGTTTCCCCTCTGGTCCTTGGCTCCCATGGCGTGGGAGGGGCGAGAGCCCCTCCGAGATTGGATCTATCTCTCTGTTTCTACGTTCCCAGATTCTACCCCTTCACCGTTTCTTAAATATCGGGAGATCCGTAACTCCGATTGGGGCGAATCTTTCGCCCAGATTTTTCTCATAAAATTAGCTTTCTTGCAGAAAAAGAAGGGCATCAACCGCCTTACGGGTGGCCCACGAGAGGGCCGGGTGCGCCCAGGGGGTGTGGGTGCGCCCCCTGTCTCGTGGCCACCTCGAACACCGTTTTGCATTGATTCTTCCTCCGGAAAATCTCAAATATTCCAAAATAATTCTCTGTCCGTTTTTATCCCATTTGGACTCCATTTGATATTGGTTTTCTGCGAAACATAAAACATGCAACAAACAGGAACTGGCACTGGGCACTGGATCAATATGTTAGTCCCAAAAATAGTATAAAAAGATGCCAAAAGTATATGAAAGTTGAAGAATATTGGCATGGAACAAACAAAAATTATAGATACGACGGAGACGTATCAGCTACTCCACGGGCTACTGTTCAACCACCCCTCCATGGGAACCCCTCCACCGTCTACTGTTCATCCAGCCCTCCACGGGGTCGTCCTATTCATCCATCCCTCCACACCATGGGGTCCTGTTCATCCAGAGGCAACGCCACCGCTCACTGTTCATCCACCCCCCCCCCAACACTCACTGTTCATCTAGAGAGGCATCATCCATTGGCTTCAGTTAGCAGCAGTAGCGAAGTAATCACTCGATAGGGTTCAGTTAACAGCCATCGATCGATCGCTCGGGTTCAGTAACGCGTAGCCTGTAGTGCAATCGCTCGGGTTCAGTTAGAGCCCAATGCCTCGCTTGGGTTCAGTTAGAGCCAACGCCTCGCACACACGCGTGTATGTGTATGAGAGAAACACGCATCGCTCGGCCCCCGACCTCCGACCGCAATCGGGAACTCCCCGAATTTTTCATCGCCCTTGCTTCTACCACGGTTTTTTCCATCATGGACGGCCCAAAGAATGTCATGCAGCTGCGTCTCCGGCCCGCCCAGGACGAAAATCCCATTTTCTGTCATGATTTTTTGTCATAGAAGTATGATCCCACCACATCTATGATGATACCGGGTTTTGTCACAATTATCGTCATAGAAGTGTCATATGTATGACAGAAAAAAGTTTCGTTCGGCCCAAAATGTCACGGATGTGTCTTTTTTTTGTAGTGAAACTTGCGGTGTCCTTTCCCAGTGACAGCAGGGGCAGCAAGGCATGTATTGTATTGTTGCCATCGAGGATAAAAAGATGGGGTTTATATCATATTGCATGAGTTTATCCCTCTACATCATGTCATCTTTCTTAATGCGTTACTCTGTTCTTCATGAACTTAATACTCTAGATGCATGCTGGATAGCGGTCGATGTGTGGAGTAATAGTAGTGGATGCAGGCAGGAGTCGGTCTACTTGTCACGGACGTGATTCCTATATACATGATCATGCCTAGATAATCTCATAACTATGCACTTTTCTATCAATTGCTCGACAGTAATTTGTTCACCCACCGTAATAATTATGCTATCTTGAGAGAAGCCACTAGTGAAACCTATGGCCCCCGGGTCTATCTCTTATCATATAAGCTTTCAATCTACTTTTATATGCATCTTTACTTTTCCAATCTATATCATAAAATACCAAAAAATATATTTATGTTATCATATTATCTCTATCAGATCTCACTTTCGCAAGTGGCCGTGAAGGGATTGACAACCCCTTTATTGCGTTGGTTCTGAGTTCTTGTTTGTTTGTGTAGGTGCGTGGGACTTTTGAGGAGCCTCCTACTGGATTGATACCTTGGTTCTCAAAAACTAAAGGAAATACTTATGCTACTATTGCTGCATCACCCTTTCCTCTTCAAGGAAAACTAGCGCAAGCTCAAGACGTATCTAGAAGGATTTTTGGCGCCGTTGCCGGGGAGGTCTTCACTCAAGTCAAGACATACCAACTACCCATCACAAAATCATCTCCCTAACATTACATTGTTTGCCATTTGCCTGTCATTTTCCTCTCCCCCACTTCACCTTTGCCATTTTATTCGCCCTCTCTTTCCCAATCTCCTCTCTCTTTTGCTTGCCTTTTGTGTGCTCATGTGTTAGATCATTTATTTCCTCGTTATTATGGCTAGTCCTTTGTCCGCTCCTTTGTCTCCCGAGTTTGAAGTTCTTCACTTCAAGCAAAGACAAGGAGAAAACTTAAAAGATGCTTGGTATAGGATGATAGAATCGTATCATAACTGGACCTTAGAGGTGAATGTCAGGATTTTACTTCGCAATTTTTATGTTGGATTAGATATGTCTCATAGACAATTCGTGGATTGTGTTGCTAAGGGTAACTTGATTGAAATTGATCCCAATTTTGCGCATGGAATTATTGAGAGAATAGTGGGAACACTATCTCAAAAAGGGAGGGGGGGACGCACCCTACCCAAGTAGAAACACAAGTTTTTGGAAAGATTTGCAAAGTAACAATTTTTTTTACAAAAATCTCTTGAACCTCTCAAGAGCATTAGCGGACATCTTCACCGCATGAATATGTTGATTACCCTTTGCAATAAGCGGTTGGACTCTTTAGACATAAAAATTTCCGGATATGAAGGGAAACATAAAGAACCTCCCGGATTCGAGGGTGACTCCGCTAATAAATTAAAAATTAAAGATGGAACTATTTAGATCTATCCTCGCTTTTATGCCTAGCTTGGGGTGTTAAACAATAGCGCTAGTTGGGAGGCAACACAATTTTATTTTAGTGTTTTTTGTTTTTGCTTCTGTTTAGTAATAAATTTTACATCTACTTTCTGTTTAGATGTGTTTTCTTGTTTTATTTAGTGTTTGTGCCAAGTAGAACCTATAGGATAACCTATGGTAAGAGTTAATTCTGCTGAAAAACAGAAACTTTGCACTCACGAGAAAAAAATCAATAAATCACAGAAACGTGATTTTGCTTTGATTTTTTTTGCTGTAGATAAATAGAAAAATTGCCTAGGACATCCTAGTTGAAAGTTACAGATTGCTACAAACTGTTCTGTTTTTGACAGATTCTGTTTTTCGTGTGGTGTTTGCTTATTTTGATGCTTCTATGGCTAGTATGTAGGGGTATGAACCATAGATAAGTTGGAATATAGTAGGTTTAACACCAATATAAATAAAGAATGAGTTCCTTACAGTACCTTATGTGGTGGTTTTTTCTTTCTTGCACTAACGGAGCTTATGATATTTCCTGTTGAGTTTTGTGTTGTGAAGTTTTCAAGTTTTGGGTAAAGATTTGATGGACTATGGAATAAAGGGTGGAAAAAGTCTAAGCTTGGGGATTCCCATGGCACCCCAAGGCAATATCCAAGGACAACTAAAAGCCTAAGCTTGGGGATGCCCTGGAAGGCATCCCCTCTTTCGTCTTCGTCTATCGGTAACTTTACTTGGAGCTATATTTTTATTCGCCACATGATATGTGTTTTGCTTGGAGCGTCATATATGATATTATCTTTGCTTTTTAGTTTACCACAATCATCCTTGTTGTACACACCTTTTGGGAGAAACCCACTTGATTGAAATTTATTAGAATACTCTATGTGCTTCACTTATATCTTTTTGAGCTAGATAATTTTTGCTCTTGTGCTTCACTTATATTTTTTAGAGCACGGCGGTGGCTTAATTTTGTATAAATTTTTGATCTCTCATTGCTTCACTTATATTATTTTGAGAGTCTCTTAGAACAACAAGGTATTTGCTATGGTTATAAATTTGGTCCTAGAATGATGGGCATCCAAGTTGGGTATAATAAAAACTATCATAGAAAGTGAATTGGATGCTATAATCAATTTGATACTTGATAATTGTTTTGAGATATAGAGGTGGAGATATTAGAGTCATGCTAGTTGGGTAATTGTGAATTTAAAGAATACTTGTGTTGAAGTTTGTGATTCCCGTAGCATGCATGTATGGTGAACCGCTTTGTGATGAAGTTGGAGCACAATTTTATTTATTGATTGTCTTCCTTATGAGTGGCGGTCAGGGACGAGCGATGGTCTTTTCCTACCAATCTATACCCCTAGGAGAATGCGTGTAGTACTTTGTTTTCAATGGCTTGTAGATTTTTGCAATAAGTATATGAGTTCTTTATGACTAATGTTCAGTCCATGGATTATACGCACTCTCACCCTTCCACCATTGCTAGCCTCTCTTGTGCCGCACAACTTTCGCCGGTACCATACACCCACCATATACCTTCCTCAAAACAGCCACCATACCTACCTATTATGGCATTTCCATAGCCATTCCGAGATATATTGCCATGCAACTTTCCATCATTCCGTTTATTATGACACGCATCATCATTGCCATATTGCTCTTTGCATGATCATGTAGTTGACATCGTATTTGTGGCAAAGCCACCTCATAATTTTTCATCCATGTCACTCTTGATTCATTGCATATCCCGGTACACCGCCGGAGGCATTCATATAGAGTCATACCTTGTTCTAAGTATCGAGTTGTAATCTTGATTTGTAAATATAAAAGTGTGATGATCTTCATTATTAGAGCATTGTCCCAGTGAGGAAAGGATGATGGAGACTATGATTGCCCCACAAGTCAGGATGAGACTTTAGACTTCAAATAAAAAAAGAGAAAGGCCAAATAAAGAAAGAAAAAAAGGAAAAAGGAAAAAAATAAAAAAAGGAGAGAAAAAGAGAGAAGGGACAATGCTACTATCCTTTTTACCACACTTGTGCTTCAAAGTAGCACCATGATCTTCATGATAGAGAGTCTCCTATGTTGTCACTTTCATATACTTGTGGGAATTTTTCGTTATAGAACTTGGCTTGTATATTCCAATGATGGGCTTCCTCAAAATGCCCTAGGTCTTCATGAGCAAGCATGTTGGATGCACACCCACTTAGTTTCTTTTGTTGAGCTTTCATACATTTATAGCTCTAGTGCATCCGTTGCATGGCAATCCCTACTCACTCACATTGATATCTATTAATGGGCATCTCCATAGCCCGTTGATATGCCTAGTTGATGTGAGACTATCTTCTCCTTTTTGTCTTCTCCACAACCACCATTCTATTCCACATATAGTGCTATGTCCATGGCTCACGCTCATGTATTGCGTTAAAATTGAAAAAGTTTGAGATTACTAAAGTATGAAACAATTGCTTGGCTTGTCATCGGGGTTGTGCATGATTAAATACTTTGTGTGATGAAGATAGAGCAACAGCCAGACTATATAATTTTGTAGGGATAACTTTCTTTAGCCATGTTATTTTGAGAAGACATGATTGCTTTATTAGTATGCTTGAAGTGTTACTATTTCTTATGTCACTATGAACTTTTATTTTGAATCATTTGGATCTGAACATTCATGCCACAATAAAGAAAATTACATTGAGAAATATGCTAGGTAGCGTTCCACATCAAATATTCTGTTTTTATCATTTACCTACTCGAGGACAAACAGGAATTAAGCTTGGGGATGCTTGATATGTCTCCAACGTATCTATAATTTTTTATTGTTCCATGCTATTATATTACCCGTTTTGGATGTTTATGGGCTTTACTTTACACTTTTATATCATTTTTGGGACTAGCCTACTAACCGGAGGCCCGGCCTGAATTGTTGTTTTTTGCCTATTTTAGTGTTTCGCAGAAAAGGAGTATCAAACAGAGTCCAAACGCGATGAAACCTTCGGGAGCGATCTTTTTGGAACAAACATGATCCAGAGGACTTGGAGTGGAAGTCAAGAAACAAGAAAGGCGGCCACGAGGGTGCCCGATGCGCCCCTACAGGTGGGCGCGCCCCCCACCCTCGTGGTCCCCTCGAGCGTCCACCGACCTACTTCTTCCTCCTATATATACCCATGTACCCCGAAAACATCAAAAGCGATCACGAAAACCTAATTCTACCGCCGCAACCTTCTGTATCGGCGAGATCCCATCTTGGAGCCATCACCGGCGCTCCGCCGGAGGGGAATCCACCATGGAGGGCCTCTACATCATCTCCAAGGCCTCTCCGATGAGTTGTGAGTAGTTTACCACAGACCTTCGGGTCCATAATTATTAGCTAGATGGCTTCTTCTCTCTCTTTGATTCACAATACAAAGTTCTCCTTCCTCTTCTGGGAGTTCTATTCGATGTAACTCTTTTTTGCACTGTGTTTGTCGAGATCCAATGAATTGTGGGTTTATGATCAAGTTTATCTATGAGAAATATTTGAATCCCCTCTGAATTCGTTTATGTGTGATTAAGTTATCTTTGCAAGTCTCTTCAAACTATCAGTTTGGTTTGGCCACTAGATTTATCTTTCTTGCAATGGGAGAAGTGCTTAGCTTTGGGTTCAATCTTGCGGTGTCCTTTCCCAGTGACAGCAGGGGCAGCAAGGCACGTATTGTATTGTTGCCATCGAGGATAAAAAGATGAGGTTTATATCATATTGCATGAGTTTATCCCTCTACATCATGTCATCTTTCTTAATGGGTTACTCTGTTCTTCATGAGCTTAATACTCTAGATGCATGTTGGATATCGGTCGATGTGTGGAGTAATAGTAGTGGATGCAGGCAGGAGTCGGTCTACTTGTCACGGATGTGATGCCTATATACATGATCATGCCTAGATAATCTCATAACTATGCGCTTTTCTATCAATTGCTCGACAGTAATTTGTTCACCCACCGTAATAATTAGGCTATCTTGAGAGAAGCCACTAGTGAAACCTATGGCCCCCGGGTCTATCTCTTATCATATAAGCTTTCAATCTACTTTATTTGCATCTTTACTTTTCCAATCTATATCATAAAATACCAAAAATATATTTATCTTATCATATTATCTCTATCAGATCTCACTTTCGCAAGTGGTCGTGAAGGGATTGACAACCCCTTTATTGCGTTGGTACCGAGTTCTTGTTTGTTTCTGTAGGTGCATGGGACTTTTGAGGAGCCTCCTACTAGATTGATACCTTGGTTCTCAAAACTGAGGGAAATACTTACACTACTATTGCTGCATCACCCTTTCCTTTTCAAGGAAAACCAACACAAGCTCACGACGTAGCAGTGATCAACTTGCGGGTTCAGTGACCTTGTGAACTTATGCATAGGTGTTGGCACACGTTTTCGTCTTGACTCTCCAGTAGAAACTTTGGGGCACTCTTTGAAGTTCTTTGTGTTGGTTGAATAGATGAATCTGAGATTGTGTGATGCATATCATATAATCAAACCCGCGGATACTTGTGGTGACATTGGATTATCTAGTTGACATTAGGGTTTTGGTTGATGTGTGTCTTAAGGTGTTATTTTACTACGAACTCTAGGGCTGTTTGCGACACTTATAGGAATAGCCCAATGGATTGATCGGAAATAATTACTTTGAGGTGGTTTCGTACCCTACAATAATCTCTTCATTTGTTGTCCGCTATTAGTGACTTTGGAGTGACTCTTTGTTGCATGTTGAGGGATAGTTATATGATCCAATTATGTTATCCTTGTTTAGAGAACTTGCGCTAGTGAAAGTATGAACACTAGGCCTTGTTTCGAAGCATTGCAATACCATTTATGCTCACTTTTATCATTAGTTACCTTGCTGTTTTTATAAGTTCAGATTACAAAAACCTATATCTACCATCCATATTGCACTTGTATCAGCATATCTTTGCCGAACTAGTGCACCTATATAATTTACCATTGTATTGGGTGTGTTGGGGACACAAGAGACTCTTTGTTATTTGGTTGCAGGGTTGTTTGAGAGAGACCATTTTCATCCTACGCCTCCCACGGATTAATAAACTTTAGGTCATCCATTTGAGGGAAATTTGCTACTGTCCTACAAACCTCTGCACTTGGAGGCCCAACAATGTCTACAATAAGAACGTTGTGTAGTAGACATCATGACACACACGGTTGGTAAAACACAAACATTTGCGATATACATCATAATCTGACACGGTTCACAGAGAGGAAACATGTGCAAGCATGCACACAGTTGCCGTTTGCAAAGCATGTGCGATGTTAGACAATATCGCAAATGGTGCGGGCAAACTGAACGTTTGTGATAGTTGCCTTATCATACACAATTCGCAACCATGAACTGTTTCTGATGAAGTATGCATTGTAAACGTTGCACCATAGAATAGCATCTGCGGTAGTTTCGTGTAAGACGATGTTACGACGGTATGACATTTCGTAATCCCGTCTGACACTCGTATGACATTAGCTAATCTTCTTAATTAGTTATCGCATACGGTTTGGGAAAAGCGAATGTGTGTGATTGTATGATTATCATACACATTCTATAACAGTGAACCGTTTGTGATGGGCCGCGCATTGTAAACGTAGCACCATAGAATACCGGCTGGGATGGCAATGCGAGCACAAACGAGTAGGAGTACTGTATATGTATTTTGGCTCCCTATCCCCGACGGTTTCTGGGTCGTGTGGGAGGGACCCCCCTATCTCCCACACTCACTTGGTGACGATTCCAAATGCCGTTGCAGAAAGGGGTTAAAAACCGTTTGTATAGCACCTCGTTGTACCAGTGGGTGTTGCTTAATGGTCTACTTGCTCAAAGTGCTTAGTGATATTGTTCCAAAACCCTCAACCGCTTTCTCATTTCCACATATGTCCAAAACCCAAAGTCAAACTCGGCCCCACCAATTTGATCTATCCGACGCCACCGAGTTCAATTGACATAGCCACTGCTAGAAACCCTAGACAATTCGGTCTTACAGATACGGATCTTCATCTCACCAACATGGCATTGCAAACTCTCTTTTTCCCTTAGTAACATTTTGGTCTCACCGAAATGAGTGATCGGTCCCATCGAGTTCGCATTGCAAACTCCCTGTTTCCCTTGGTAACGTTTTGGTCTCACCGAAATGAGCGATTGGTCCCACCGAGTTTGCCTGACAAACTATCTGTTTGCTCATTGCTGAAATTGGTCTCACCAGTTCATGCAATCAGTCTCACCGAGATGAGGTCTTGCCCTAGCCCTAGCACATCGGTCTCACCGAGTTAATCATGTCGGTCCCACCAAGATTCCTAATATTCACATTTTGAACTAAATCGGTCTCACCGAGTTCATCTATTCGGTCTAACCGAGTTTCGGTCAAATGTGTGTAACGATTGGATTTTGTGTGGAGGCTATATATACCCCTCCACCCCCTTCTCTATTCAAGAGAGAGCCATCAGAATGTGCCTACACTTCCACTACTCATTTTCTGAGAGAGAACCACCTACTCATGTGTTGACACCAAGACATTCCACTCCAACCACAAGAATCTTGATCTCTAGCATTTCCCAAGTTTCTTTCCACTCAAATCATCTTTCCACCATAGCCAAATCTGTGAGAGAGAGTTGAGTGTTGGGGAGACTATGATTTGAAGCACAAAAGCAAGGAGTTCATCATCAACACACCATCTTTACCTTTTGGAGAGTGGTGTCTCCTAGATTGGTTAGGTGTCACTTGGGAGCCTCCGACAAGATTGTGGAGTTGAACCAAGGAGTTTGTAAGGGCCAGGAGATTGCCTACTTCGTGAAGATCTACCCAAGTGAGGCAAGTCCCTCGTGGGCGATGGCCATGGTGGGATAGACAAGGTTGCTTCTTTGTTGACCCTTCATTGGTGAAGCCCTCCATGGACTCGCACAACCGTTACCCTTCGTGGGTTGAAGTCTCCATCAACGTGGATGTATGATGGCACCACCTATCAGAACCACGCCAAAAATCTCCATGTCTTCATTGCATTTGCACACTCCAATCCTATCTGAGGGAGTCCTGGATTAGGGGGTGTCCGAATGGCCGGACTATGACCTTTGGCCGGACTCCCGAACTATGAAGATGCAAGATTGAAGACTTCGTCCCGTGTCCGGATAGGACTTTCCTTGGTGTGGAAGGCAAGCTTGGCGATACGATATGTAGATCTCCTCCCATTGTAACCGACTAGGTGTAACCCTAGCCCTCTCCGATGTCTATATAAACCGGAGGGTTTTAGTCCGTAGGACAAACAACAATCAGACCATAGGCTAGCTTCTAGGGTTTAGCCTCTCTGATCTCGTGGTAGATCAACTCTTGTACTACCCATATCATCAATATTAATCAAGCAGGAGTAGGGTTTTACCACCATCGAGAGGGCCCGAACCTGGGTAAAAACATCGTGTCCCTTGTCTCCTATTATCATCCGCCTAGACGCACAGTTCGGGACCCCCTACCCGAGATCCGCCGGTTTTGACACCGACATTGGTGCTTTCATTGAGAGTTCCTCTGTGTCGTCACCATCAGGAAGGATGCCGCACCCCATCTTTAAAGACAGCGCTGTTGCTAAAGGAGCTTTGGCTATCGGCCAAACTCTCCGACTAGGCATTTTTCTAATGACCGCCTATTCGACCGCCGCGCCAACGATGACTTCTCGGGTCATCAAAAGCGATCTCCACGTCAACTCGGAACTCGCCGAGCAGTTAGATCCAATGGAGATCTCTTCCTTAAGCGAGCTCTTGGATCGCATCGCTGCCCTGGGAGTCACTATAGACTATGATCATATTGGGCTTAAACCTGATCCGAGAGAGATCGACTCTCCCCAGGTCACCCACCACGTCGAAGTGGTGGAGGAACAATGCGGCAAATCTTCACCCATCCTAAGGACCAGATATGTCCGGATTCCCAATCCCTCCAAGCCGGATACTCGCAGAGGGGAGGACGTCACTCAAGCCCTGAACCTAAAGTCAGGCAGCGGGTCTGATTCATTGGACAACATCCAAGAACCCAAGCTTCCGAGTTCGGAAATTTCTTGGCCCCTAATCCTCAAATCGGGCGAGGTTCCGGATTTAACTCCACCCGCCCACCCTAACATAAGGGATCTATCCCAAGTTCGGCAAGAGCCCATGGAAACAGTACATCATTACTGGGCCAGATTCCTCCTGGTTATGAACAGGATAGAGGACTGTCGCGAGGAGGATGCAATTTCATCCTTCTGCAATAATTGCACGGACATCAGAATCCTCAACGCCATAAGTCGTCGTGATATTACACGCTTCACTGACTTGGCATCCATGGTACGAAAATACTGTGCGATGGAAAGCGTCCGGGAAACCGAAATAAAATTCTGGGACGATCCGGCCCTGAATACAACCCAGTCCGAAATAAAAGGGCACATTATTGCCATGCACAGGGGTTAATTACGAAAAAACAAAAACCCTCTACAGGGTATGGAACCGTACTGGATGGATGGCTCAATGGACCCTGTAAAAATCATAGTACAGAGGGCGTCACACCAACTCATAGCCTTAGGGCATGTTGGATACTTCGGCAGGTGGCCAGAAGTGGCGAGGAGCTTCTAACTCCAGAATCCGCAGAGCACCACCCCAGGAATACCAGTACGGTATCAATAGTCTTCGAGACTTTCGCATCAAACAATGTGCGGAAATGAACACTCGGCAGCCTTACCGAAGTCTACCAGGTAGCAACAATAAACCCATGGAGTGACATGGCTATTACTTTTAATGCATGTGGCGAACCTAAATTCCGAACAGCCCGAGCACCAGCCGCATTGGTCCTCAGTCTGATAGTGGACGGCTTTCGACTTACCAAGGTACTCATGGACGGTGGCAGCGGATTGAACCTCATTTATGAGGAAACCCTTCGAAAAATGCAAATAGACTAGAGCCGCATTGAGCGAAGCAACACAACCTTTAGAGGAATAATCCCTAGTCGGGAAGCGTGCTATACAGGAAAAATCACACTGGATGTGGTGTTCGGCATGCCGGATAATTACATGTGCGAGGAGGTCACATTTCAAGTGGACCCATTCAGTAGCGGATACCACGCTCTGTTAGGGCGAGAGGCATTCACAATTTTGCAAGCTATACCCCATTACGGCTACATGAAGCTCAAAATGCCCGGACCCAACGGAATCATCACTCTTGCTAGTGACCCGGACATAGCACTCTGCGCCGAAAACAAGACAGCCGCACTGGCCCTTGAGGCATTATCCAAAGCCCTAGCGGCCGAGGAACTAACTGCGTTGCGCTCCACGGTGGACAGGGACGACGTGATACTCGACAAAAGATCCAAGTCCACCTCCTTTAAACCAGCAGACGAAATAGTCAAATTCCAAGTCCATCCAACGGACCCCACAAAAACGGCCTCCATCGGGGCACAATTAGACCCTGATGTAGACGCCGCACTATGAGAATTCCTACGCGAAAATTGGGACATCTTTGCCTGGCACCCTTCAGACATGCCAGGAATCCCACGCAGGTTGGTCGAGCACAGCCTTACATCCTAAAAGGATTCAAGCATGTTAAGCAGGCTCTTCGGCGTTTCTCCGAACCTAAGAGACAAGCCATGGGAGAGGAGCTAGCCAAACTACTAGAAGCCGGATTCATCAGAGATATAAAACATCCGGACTGGCTAGCAAACCTGGTGATGGTACCAAAGAAGGACAAATCCTGGCGCCTATGCGTCGATTTCAAGGACCTCAACAAGGCTTGCCCAAAGGATCCCTTCCCCCTCCCCCGCATCGATCAAATCATCGACGCTACCGTAGGACATGATGCATTGTGTTTCCTTGACACATACTCTGGATACCATCAAATTAAGATGGCAGAGCCGGACCAAGCCGCAACGGCATTTATCACCCCATACGGCCCATTCTGCTTCAACACAATGCCCTTCGGGCTCAAAAACGCCGGCGCAACATATCAGCGCATGATTCAGACATGTTTGGCCAACCAGATCGACAAAAATAGTTGAAGCATACGTGGATGACATGGCCATCAAAACCAAGAATGTCAAAACTCTAGTAGACGACTTGAGGCTAACGTTCGATAACCTCCAAACATATGACATCAAGCTTAACCCGGAAAAATGCGTTTTCAGCATACCAGCCGGAAAGCTCTTTGGCTTCATTATATCCTATAGAGGAATTGAAGCAAACCCAGCCAAGATCCGAGCTCTGTCACAATTGGATATTCCAAAGGACCTCAAGCAAATACAAATATTGACCGGATGTGTGGCGGCTCTAAGCCGCTTCATCTCCCTCTTGGGAGAAAAGGCATTACCCCCGCCTCCTCCGGTGCATCAAACACTTCGAGTGGACGGATGCAGCCACGGCCGGACTCGAAGAAATAAAAGCCATATTGGCAACAAACCCACTCTTGGTTGCGCCTAATATCGGCGAACCAATGCTATTATACATTACGGAAACTCATCAAGTTGTAAGTGCAGTGCTCATCGTCGAACGAGAAACGGACGGACACAAATTCCCCCTTCAAAAACCAGTCTACTACGTGTCCACTGTCCTCACTCCATGAAAGTCACGGTACCCGCATTACCAAAAGATAGCATGCGCAGTGTTCATGGCGTCCCGGAAGCTACGACAGTACTTTCAAGAGTGTTCAATAACAGTAGCCTCCGAAGTACCCCTTAATGATATTATAAACAACCACGACGCGACGGGGCAGATTGCCAAATGGGCCATTGAGCTCCTCCCATTCGACATAACTTATAAGCCACGGCGAGCTATCAAATCGCAAGTTTTGGCCGACTTCGTCGCTGAATGGACTAAAGCCGAACTCCCTAAAGAATACGGCACATATTCCAGCTGGATCATGCATTTCGACGGCTCCAAAATGCTAGCGGGTCTGGGGGCTGGCGTCGTTCTGACGTCCCCAACAGGAGATACAGTTCAATATGTACTCCAGATAAAGTATACGGACTCCAACAATGCAGCCAAATACGAGGCCCTTCTACATGGTCTCCGGATGGCAGTCTCCATGGGCATTCAACGCCTAGAGGTACGTGGGGATTCGAACCTCGCGATATACCAAATAAATGGAGACTTTGATGCCAAAGATCCGAAAATGGCAGCTTATCGTAATGCCGTCATAAATATGTTAGCTCGGTTCGAAGGGCTCGAATTTCACCATATAGCTCGGGAAAACAATCAGGCAGCAGACGTCTTCGCACGCATCAGTGCAAAGCGCGACGCAGTCCCCCCCCCCCCCAACATTTTCTTGGAAAGGCTATTCAAGCCATCCGTACAGTGGGAAGGAGAATCCAGAAATAACAATCCGGACCTAGCCGCACTACCTGACATCAAACATTCTGACGCAACGGAAGACTCTGCCAACGAGGTAACACCCTCAGCCCATGTAATAATGGCAGTCATTGCCCCGTGGACAGAACCATTCTTAGCCTACCTAACTAGGCAGGAACTCCCCGAGGACCAAAACGAGGCACACTGCATAGCGCGGCGATCTAAAGCCTACAAAGTCCACGAAGGAGAGCTTTATAAGAAAAGCACCACCGGAGTCCTTCAAAGGTGTATCTCTGAAGAGGAAGGGCGGAACCTTCTGGCCAAAATTCATGCCGGACTCGGCGGGCACCACTCCGCAGCCCGGGCCCTTGTAAGAAAGGCCTTCCGTACTGGATTTTATTGGCCGACGGCCTGGGCAGATGCTCAGGACTTAGTCCAACGATGCGTCGGTTGCCAATTATTCGCTAACCAAAGCCATATGCCACCCAACGCCCTCCAAACTATACCCATCACCTGGCCCTTTGCGGTCTGGGGGCTTGACATGGTTGGACTCCTTAAAGGGGGAACCCACAAGCAAAAATACTTATTAGTCATGGTTGACAAATTCACCAAATGGATAAAGGCCAAGCCTGTTAAGACGGCCGAATCTGGACCCGTGATAGACTTCATATCAGGGGTCGTACACCGTTATGGCGTCCCCCACAGCATCATCATTGATAACGGCACGAACTTTACGGCCGACGAGGTAAAACTCTGGTGCAAAAACATGGGCATCAAGCTCGACTACGCTTCAGTCTATCACCCACAAACTAACGGTCAAGTCGAGCGGGCAAATGGTCTAATCATGAGCGGCATCAAACCCAGACTAGTGCGATCCCTCAAGGAATCTAACATGCACTGGGTAGAGGAGCTCGACTCCGTACTCTGGGAGCTGCGAACCACGCCGAATCGCACTACTGGATTTACACCATTTTTTATGGTATACGGCGCAGAGGCAGTTCTGCCCTGTGACATAATTCATGACTCACCTCGCGTGCGCATGTATGAAGAACGAGAAGCCAAACTCGATCGGCGGGACAGTTTGGATGCCTTGGAGGAGGAGCGCGACGTGGCAAAAGCCCGTTCTGCATTCTATCAACAGCAGGCTCGAAGATATCAAAGCAGAGAAGTACAGGCCAAAACCTACAATGTTGGCGAATTAGTTCTACGCCTGCCGGACAAGAAAAAGGACAAACTCAAGCCCAAATGGGAAGGTCCCTTCATAATCGACCAAGTCCTTACTGGTGGAGCGTACCGTCTGCGAAATGCATCGGATAACCGACTCGAGCCGAACCCATGGAACGCAGCCCGTCTACGAAGATTCTACGCCTAGCGCCGGACTCTGTGTTCGTTTACTTCCTCTATCCATTTTTTACACATTAGCTGTCTTTTATTTCTCTCCTTCTCCCCCCTTTTTCTCTTACAGCCTTTTAAGGGCTCGTTTGCGCCTCGTTCGCACACAATGGACGCGCTATTCGCGCTCATTATACCTGGGGGCTCCTTTAACAGAACCTTGTTTATACGGGCCTCGTGCCCAACACATGTGTCACACTTCCGCATGTTCCTTTTATTCACCACTATATGCATCAATATGACTTAAGTTTTGGGCAAGCTGGGTTGCCTGGCTCCTGTGCTTACCCCTACGTTCTCGATTGTTCGGCAAGGTGGTAAAGGGAGCACCTCTGCGATTATTATTGCCGGGTCAGCCAGATGTGTACCTTAGACTGGGTGAAGCCGAAAGCTAGCGTTCCTAAGGGAATATTCGGTCGGTGAACTAAAAGTTGATTTCTTACTCATTTATTCATCTGCCCCCAGATGCCTTTCTGCTTTTTTTGCAGTCCGGACATGCACTTTAGGGCATGCCTCCCAGGGAAAGGAACCCCTAAGGGAACTATTCTCCCTGGAAGATGTTTCTTACTAACCATGTAATATAACATAACTAGTTGGGCACTTGTCTGATAAAGAACTAATGACCCCTATGCCTGGTCTCCACGCATGCCCCGGTTCTTACATAACCGAGCGGGTATTCGGACACACTCCGGACTATCGGTCCCGAGGTTGAAGCGAAAAGGTCCGCCATGGCAAACGATCTACAATCCGGCTAGAAGGCATTTTACATGTCATTTTAAATTACATAGTCAATTTGACTGGGTATATTCTTCTTTGATACCATCCAACAGGCTGTCTAATTTACAGTCCTGTTGGGAATACTTGGCGGCCAGCTCTACCTGGCCGTACACTAAACTGACAGGGATCTCCTTCCCATCGGGCCCTACATGTCCGACCTCGGCCATGTGGTTTGGGTCAGCCTTCATGTACCGCGTCTTCACCAAGGGCCAGGCCTCCCGGGCGCCTTGACGGCAGGCCGATATCTTCCATAATCGGAAGCGCTGCCGCGCTCCCCTTAGCTTCTCTGCAAGCTCTCCAAGGCCTTCGGGCATGGAGAGGGATGGCCACAAAGCCTGGACGACGCCTTGCATCGCCTGCCGAACTTGTTCGTGCAGTTGCGATAGCTCGAGAAGAAGGTCACCCGTAGAACCGGGCATTTCCTCCGCAGGCCGACCTGTCAGCATACCTACAGACATAACTCTGTTAATCGACTTCCCTGCCGAACTCTTTTTTCGAAAGATTCGTTCAAGCACTTACTAAAAATGCCGCGTCGAAGTCGCCGATTCTCCTTTACGGAATCCGACAGCTGAGCACGAACATCCTTTAGTTCCTTGCCCAGCTGGGTATTGGCATCTTGAAGCTTGTTCTTCTCTTGCCTCACCCTCGTAAGCACGCTCTCGCCGGCCTTTAACTGGCGCAAGAGTTGTTGTTTGTCCGGATCCACTCCGGCGCCATCTGTACTGTGATTGTCAGAATTGCACACATGCCGCACTTCACAACATACTCATCTTTCGAAGCATACATTACCTGAGAGGGTTTCCTTGGCATTCCTTGTGGCAGCTAGTGCGGCCTCAAGTTGGGCCTGGCACTCTTCCAGCTCCTGGGACAGTTGCATATTCCTTTTTGTAAGGTCCTGCATAACAAATGATCCTTAAATCAGTTATTTTAACTGTTTCAAGTCTCGGGGGCTACTGACATATATAACCGTTAGATTTACTCACCCGTATGTCTTTTACATACTGCTTTGTGGCTCTGGCTAGACCATTTTGAGTGGCGCGGAGGTACACATCTCCCGTATTAAAGGCGTCCAACGCCTCTTGGGAAAAACATGCATCACGACGAACAGTCCGGCGACGCCTGTGGTTCATGGCACTCTCCACCTCTGAATTGGTGGCAGATAGCCCGTCCGCGTCCTCTGTTGGAGGAGCGTCCGGTGCGCATCCCGCGTTCGCCTCCACTTCCGGACTTGGCCTTGAAGCCTGTCCGGTGGATATAGTCTGGCGGGCACTCTTCTTCCTAAAGAGAGCATGAGCGTTAGCATGCCTTGAGGGCATAAACCCTGGGCATTAAAGTTGCACACCGTACCGTTGCGCCGGCGTCTCGATCCGGTCCGCACTTCTTTTTAGCCCGCTGGGCCTCGACGGCCCTTGTTGGCTAGCCACCGCGGGCTCGGCCCTCCGCCTCAAGGACTTCCCCTGCAAAAAACGCCATTGGTATACGGCGATTAGAAACAAGCACGGATGGATCCTCTTGAAAGTACTGGGACTTTGGCCTCGGTTACCTTTGACGCTGGAAGTAGTCCGGGATAATCGATCGTAATGGCCACTAATGTGTTGTCCTTACTCAATTGATGAAACATCCCATCAATCAGCTCCACACATAAGTCCGGGTCCTCTTGGGAGTCCGGGTCGAGGGACCGTTCCGGGTCCTCGGGTTGTTTAGGAGGGTTGTTTATCTCCTTTACAGTCTGGCGTAGGTCCTACGTTAAAATTGCTGGATTAAGTACTTAACCATGGGAATGTAAAAACGGATAGGCAAGTGAAAGTGTTTGCCCACCCAGCTTGGAGGATTATACATAGAAAATCCGCCCCATGGGTTGACACGGAGGAATTCCTCCTCTTCTCCCTTGTACAAAGCGGACAAGATCTTTGTTAGAGTGGCAGCTGAATCCGGCCCCTTACGGCCGCACCAGGTGGCGCCGTCCTCCCTGTTGAAATCCCACATGGGGTGGCCTCGGTATTGAAGCGGCTGCACCCCCCGCGTAATGCATATGGCCATGACCTAGATCATGGTCAGTCCGGAATGAGCTAACAACCTTATCCGGCTCATCAGGTAAAGGACGTCCTTGTCACTTTCCTTCTGAGGGCTTCGTGGGTGCCAGCTCAGGCGTTTCTTCAAGGGAGCGTTATCAAACTCAGGGAGGCCGATCCGTACAGGGTCCGGCAGAGGGACATCTTCTATATAAAACCATTCTGAAGGCCAGTCTTCGGACGCCTCCTTTGGGGTTCCGGATAGATATCCGGTCCCGGCGATGCGCCATAGTTCGGCTCTGCCCACTTGATATATCGACCCTTCTTGAGAATGGGGCACGAGGCAGAACAACTTCTTCCACAGCGCGAAATGGGCCTCGACGCCCAAAAACAGCTCTCAAAGGGCTACGAAGCCCGCAATATGCAATATGGAGGCAGGCGTAAGGCTGTGTAACTGGAGACCATAGAACTCCAGGAGCCCCCGGAGAAATGGATGGATTGGAAATCCGAGCCCTCTTATTAAATAAGGGACAAGGCATACCCGCTCTCCTTTGGAGGGATGGGGGACGCTCTCCGCCTGCTCTCCGCCATTATAGGTGGCGAGCCCGGCTCGAACTGGGACCATGTATGCTGGGGGGAGGGGCCCCTTGGTTTGGAGTGCTACTAGCTCGCTGTGCAGGACGGAACACCTCTCCCAATCTCTAGGCTGAGGGCTGGAGGGACGAGAGGAGGAGCTACGTTGACCAGCCATAGTAGAATGGATCTCGGTCGAATACGCTTCGATGAATGCTCGCGGAGGGAAGATGGTGTGATTCGGATCTAAATCCTTGTCTCTTTTATAGGTGGCCCGTTTGCGTAGCTAAGGGGGTAAACGAAAAAAGAACCCCTGTCTTTTCGCATTCTTTTGACACGTGGAAGATGGCCATTATTGGGCGCGGAAGCCAAGGAGCGCAACATTCATCAAAAGCCAGACACTATTCGACAGGTATATGGGATTTGGAGAAGAACCCGCCTTGCAATGCCGAAGACAATTTGCGCGCCGGACTCGTCGTCATTGAAGCCTGGTTCGGGGGCTACTGAGGGAGTCCTGGATTAGGGGGTGTCCTGATGGCCAGACTATGACCTTTGGCTGGACTCCCGGACTATGAAGATGCAAGATTGAAGACTTCGTCCCGTGTCCGGATAGGACTTTCCTTGGCGTGGAAGGCAAGCTTGGCGATACGATATGTAGATCTCCTCCCATTGTAACCGACTCGGTGTAACCCTAGCCCTCTCCGGTGTCTATATAAACCGGAGGGTTTTAGTCCGTAGGACGAACAACAATCAGAACATAGGCTAGCTTCTAGGGTTTAGCCTCTCTGATCTCGTGGTAGATCAACTCTTGTACTAACCATATCATCAATATTAATCAAGCAGGAGTAGGGTTTTACCTCCATCGAGAGGGCCCGAACCTGGGTAAAAACATCGTGTCCCTTGTCTCCTGTTAACATCCGCCTAGACGCACAGTTCAGGACCACCTACCCGAGATCCGCCGGTTTTGACACTGACACTATCCCTTTACTTTCCTGCAATTAGCATGCTTTACTCTTTCCGCTGCTTATACTCTTGCCATGCTTGCTTGAAATGTATTATGCATGCTTAAAATTGTGCTAAAACTCCACCTCAACTTGAAGAACTTTTAAACTGCCACTTTTGTTTGTTGAGGGTCTAATCACCCCCTCTAGAAACCTCTTCTCGATCCTATAATTGGTATCAGAGCATTGGTCTCCATTGCTTTGGTTTAATCACCATTGGACGAAGATGGATGAGTCTATGGTTGGGAGTATTAGATGTAGAGTGCCTATGTTTTACGAAGAGTTCTATAGTGCTTGGAAAAATGAGATGCTTGAGATTTTCAATGAATATAATTTTAATAAGTATATTACTAGCCCTTGTGCGCCTCCTATTGATCCCTTGCATCTTACCCCCGATGAGTATCTTGACATGACCCGCAATCTTAGAGCTATTGATCTTTATCATAAGAGGATTGCCTAGAAAATTGCTTGTATGCTTGCCTACATTTGAATGTGCTTATACTATATGGAGATATCTTGAGGAACAATTTCCAAACTACACTTTGAAAAATCTAGACGAGATTCTTCAAAAGTCCATTGCTTTTCATCAAATGAATCCTAGTGATCCTAAATTTGGTAATTATCTATTTGAGCTTCATGACCTTATGTGTGCCAAAGGAGATGTTGGAGTCATTAGTAGCATCATCTCACAAGTCATCAGAATTCATAAAGATGCACATTGGCATGGTCATAAATCTAATGAATCACTCTCTCTAGGTGATGATCAATCACAAGACGATGTTGAACATGGATATTATGATGAGGATGATGATAGTGACTTTAATCTTGATGAGTCAATGAGACACTTTGGTCTTATGGCTAACCTTCATGGTTACATGGCTGGAGGAAAGGAATGGGTTCTTGATAGTGGATGTACCGATCACATGACTGAAGACAAGGATATGTTTCGTGAGCTTGCTGAGAACAACGGTCCCCATAAGTATGTCACTTTTGGTGATAACTCAAAGGGTAAGGTGGTTGGCCTTGGTAAGGTGGCCATCTCAGATAATAGCTCCATCCAAAATGTTATGCTCGTTGAATCTCTTGGCTACAATTTACTTTCTGTATCTAGACTAGCCGATTTCGGTTTCAATGTTCTATTCACTAAAGTAGATTGCCAAGTGTTTTGAAGAGATAATCATAATATGGTCTTTACCAGTATACGTAGAGGTGATCTATACATTGTTGATTTCACTAAAAGAGCTCAACCTAAAACTTTCTTAATTGCTAAATCCTCTAAAGGTTGGTTACGACATAGAAGGTTAGGTCATGTGGGCATGCGAAATCTTGATAAGCTTATTAAAGGTGATCATATCCTTGCGGTTAAAGATGTCATATTTGACAAGGATAGACTTTGAAGTGCTTGTCAAGCAGGAAAACAAGTTGGAGGAAGTCATCCCGTGAAGAATATCATGACCACAAGAAGACCACTTGAGCTACTTCATATGGATCTTTCTAGTCACAACGCTTACAAGAGTCTCCGTGGTAACTCATTCGAATTGGTCATTGTTGATGATTTTTCAAGATTTACGTGGGTGTTCTTTCTTGATGAGAAATCATAGGTGCAAAAGGTCTTCAAGAACTTTGCTAAGAAGGCCCAAAATCAATTTGAAGTAAAGATCAAGAAGGTTCAGAGCGACAATGGAACAGTGTTCAAGAACGCCAATGTGGATACCTTTCTTGATGAAGAAGGAATTTCACATGAGTTCTCGGCTACGTACACACGTCAACAAAATGGAGTTGTTGAGAGGAAGAACCAGACACTCATTAAGATAGCGAGAACGATGTTTGATTAATACAAGACGCCAAGACAATTTTGGGCGGAAGCGGTTGAGACAGCTTGTCATGCAACAAATCGACTATATGTTCACAAGCTTCTTGGCAAGACGGCATACGAGCTTCTCACCGGTAACAAACCCCAAGTTGGATACTTTCGAGTATTTGGCTCAAAGTGTTACTTTCTTGGTAAGCATCATCGTTCGAAATTTGCCCCTAAATCTCATGAAGGTTTCCTACTCAGTTATGGCTCAAACTCTCAAACTTTCTGTGTCTACATCAATTTCACTCGAAAGGTTGAAGAGACGGTAGATGTGAAGTTTGATGAATCTAACGGCTTGCAAGTAGAGCAATTACCAATTGATGTAGGAGATAAAGATCCCTTAGAAGCAATTCAAGACTTGTCTATTGGCAAGATTCACCCAACGGAGGTAAAGGAGAGCACTTCATCCATTCAAGTGGAAGCCTCAACCTCACAACAAGGTGAACCACAAGTCAACTTGGAGGCATCCATGAGTGGAACACGCCAAGACGAAGGAAACGAGGAAGTACAACAAGATGAACCTCATCGACCTCCTTCTCCACCTCCATAAGAAAACAACAACACCAACAACAACGAAGAAGGACAATAAGAAGAATAACACAATGAAGAGTATGTTCCACCCCGACCCAAACAAAAGCTCTCACGAGTTAGAGCAAGCATCTCAAGAGATCATCCCGTCGAACAAATCTTTTATGATATTCAAACCAGGAGAATTACTCGCTCTAAAACTTGTTTGACTAACTTTTGTGAACATTACTCAATCATTTCTAGTATTAAACCTATGAAGGTTGACGAAGCTCTTGATGATCTAGATTGGGTGAACGCTATTCATGAAGAGCTACACAATTTCGAGAGTAATCAAGTATGGACGTTGGTTGAAAAGCCCGACGAGAAGCACAATGTCATTGGAACCAAATGGGTGTTTCAGAATAAGCAAGATGGGGATGGACAAGTTGTACGCAACAAGGCTCGTCTCGTCTCCCAAGGCTACACTCAAGTTGAAGGTATGGACTATGTTGATACATATGCCCCCATTGCTAGACTTGAGTCAAAACGCATCTTAATGCTTATGCCAATCATCATGATATTACTTTTTATCAAATGGACATAAAAAGTGCTTTTCTAAATGGTGAAATTGAGGAAGTTTATGTTAAACAACCTCCTGGCTTTGTTAATCCCAAGAAACTCGATCATGTTTAGAAACTTCACAAAGCTCTTTATGGTCTTAAACAAGCTCCTAGAGCTTGGTATAAATGCTTGACCAAGTTTCTTATTGAAAAAGGCTTTGAAATGGGAAGATTGATTCTACACTTTTTACTAAAAGGGTTAATGGTGAAATATTTGTGTGCCAAATTTATGTGGATGATATCATATTTAGTTCAACTAACCCTCATTTTAGTGGAAAGTTTGGAAGGCTAATGCGGAGAAGTTTGAGATGTCTATGATGAGTGAACTCAAATTCTTTCTTGGTTTGCAAATCAAGCAAACTAAGGAGGGTACCTTTGTTTCCCAAACAAAGTATACCAAGGACTTATTCAAGAAGTTCAACATGCATGAAAGCAAAGGTATGAAAACACCCATGCCTACTAGTGGAGATCTTGACTTCACTAAGGATGGCAAACCGGTTGACCAAAAGGTTTACCGCTCTATGATTGGTTCATTGTTATATCTATGCGCCTCCTGTCCCCATATTATGCTAAGTGTGTGCATGTGTGCATGATATCAAGCAGCCCCTAAAGAATGTCATCATAAGGTCGTGAAAAAGGATAGTGAGATACTTAAGTCATACACCAAATTTTGGCATTTGGTATCCTAAGAGGTCTTCTTTTGATCTTGTTGGCTACCCCAATTTGGAGTATGCCGGTGACAAGGTTGATCGAAAGTCCACTTCAGGTACTTGTCAATTTCTTGGTAGATCTCTTGTGTCTTGGTCCTCCAAGAAACGAAACCCAATATCCTTATCCACCGCCGAAGCGGAATACATTATCGCCGAATCATGTTGTGCTCAATTACTTTGGATAATCCAAACCCTTAAGGACTATGGGATATATGTGAAACATGTTCCATTGCTTTGTGATAATGAAAGTGCTATTAAGATTGCTCACAATCCCGTGCAACATTCTCGGACTAAGCATATTGAAGTTCGACATCATTTCATTCGAGATCATGTTGTTAAAGGAGACATCAATCTTAAGCATGTTCGTACCTATAAGCAATTGACGGATATATTCACCAAACTGCTTGATGAGAAAGCATTTTGTCATTTGAGAGGTGAATTGAACATCATTGATGCCTCAAACTTGGAGTAGGAACTACATTTGGATGCATGCAAGGCATGCGCCTTTTTATGAGTAATCCTTGATAATTCTCTTATGTTGATCATATGTCTTGGATCTATACTTGTACCCTTGCATGTTATCTAATCCTTCACTACAAAAAAATACACTTCCGTGATGATATGTGTTTGTCACGGTAGGTCACGTTTTCTGTCATGCATGTACATCCATGACGATTTGATGACAGAATCAAGATAATCATACCTATGCTGTTGTAGAAGTGTTCCATGACAATACCAAAATTATCATCACGGAAGTGTCCACTTCCATGACGATAAATGCCACGTCATGGAAGTGCTTTCGTCAAGGGTAACCGACACGTGGCATCCATCGTAACGGGTCACCGTTAAGCTATTGGGTTTCGGTTTGGATCCAATAACTCGTTAATAGACCGGACCAATGGGGATTTTTGACATGTAAAATCATCATTGGCTGGAGGAAACACGTGTCGGCTCCTCAGTGGGCCAGATGTCATCCGTCCAATGGAGGAGACATGCCTATGATACGTCGACACGTGGTAGGGCCCAACCAAGGCCCGTATAGGTTAAAAAGGCTGGCCTAGTCAAAGTCCCATAGTATTTACTCAGGTACTTGTGGGCAGCCCAATAACAACCTATTTAAACATGGCCCATTTATGGTTCGAAGCTAGATGTGGCTCATTAATTGTTCACGGAATATTTGGGCCCAATTACGGCTTGTAAGAGGCCCAATGTAGACATGGGCCCATTTCAGCCCGGTGTGTCTTTCAGCCCAGGAATGGCCTGTGCTGCTCATGGGCCATATATGGTCCGACGCAACATCCAGCCCTCTAACGGGCCGTGATAAAGGTGGCAACAATTCAGCCCAATGTGACTTTGGGCTTGTTTAAGGCCTGTCATATAATTTGGCCCGTTGATGCCTCTACTAAGCTTTTGGCCTCTTAAAGGCCCATGATATCAGTGGGCTAACTAAGGCCCGAGATATGTCTCGGCCTGGTAAAGGCATGTCATATAATTGGGCCAAAAAAGGCCCAGTCTACATTTCAGCCTGCTGAAGTCCCACCGACGACTATTGATAATTTGGCCCAACATGCATTTTGGCCTGCTAAAGGCCCATGGTTTCTTCTGGGCCGTAACAGGCCAGCGGAATATTCAACCTGTTAATGGCCCAAAGCTACATGGGCCCAACTAAGCGCTGGATCCCCTAAAGGATCAACTAAACTTTGGGCCGAATATAGGCCCGTGTAAGTTGAGGGCCTGGCGCAAAGTGTGAAGGCCCCAACAGTCTTTCAGGCCCAAGAAACTTGCAGGCTAGCCCAATTGTGGACCACTAAGAAGCATACAAGTTAGAGGCGAATGTTTTGGCCCGGCCGACTACATCAGATTTTCTCCATTTTTCAGATAGCGAATGATGGCAGTAACTAGTAGGAATTAAGAACAAACCTACTCTATACAATAAAGAAATTACGGCATAGTTACTTAAAATAAACCTACACTATACAATAAAGGATTTATGGTATATTACATCCACTGGGCATTGAAGTTTACCACCAGTGATCGTAAAGCGCAATGAAGAAGCAGATTACATAAACTAGGCACAATTGCAGCGTAACAAAATAATACTGAACCAAGACCACTTCCAAGACAACTCAAGAAAGGTTAGCCTTGCGCGGGAACTGCTGCGCATGCTGCTGAGCAAGGCTGTGAGATCGGCCTAGCATGTCGGTCATAGCTTCCAGGTGTAGTTCTTTAGCAATGAGGTTCTCATTGCTGTTTTCCGCAATCTTTCTTAGAGATAGGACTTCAAGTCGAAGTTGAGGTGTAGAATGCCTTTATGCTAGAACTTGGGACTGAAGAAGTCAAACTGATTGAGATAGAAAATTCTGTGAGCTCGTCTGACTGCTAGTCTCAAGTAACTTGAACACTGCATCAAGACAAGACTTTGGGGTTGTCTTGCTATCTTCAAGATGTTTTGCCTTCTTTGATGCAATATATGTTAGATTTGTCTCACAACCTTCAGCAGACTTGTGCATGCCATCATGCATCTCACCCTGAAACAAGCAGAGAGATGACATGTTTTGCACATGTATAAGAAAAGATGATAACTGTGCTATTAATTCCATCGAATTTCAAATTAGAAAATAAAGAGTAACTTCAAAATATCAATAGCATAATTTGGCATTGTTCGTAATGCGGGGAGCTTCACCACACTACTGGATTAGCATGTCAACATAACAAGCATAGATGAAGGGAAAACACAATCATTGCATCTATTTTGGTTAATGTGCATGACATGTTGTTCATATCATCAGCCACATTAGTAAGATAAAACAGGAGATGACAAGGTGCAAACGTGGGCTGCTTCACCACACACTCGATTATAGATCCACAAAAACAAGCATACATATAGGGAGTATTGAGTAAGGTGCATTGTATGAATAATGAATTTGGTTTTACAAGTAAAACTTGGAACTTACGGTTGTTGTGAACATGCACTTTGATAGAAACAACAAACTAAACAGCAGTTAATGATAGGGAGTATGAGAAAATTAAACAGCAGTTGAGGATAAAGGATTTAGAAGGACTGACATACATTAACAGTTAACACTGGCTTTATAATGCCCTTATCCATGTCAAGGGAAGGATAACTCAAGAATTTTAGCACAAAATCTTCTTCATAAGCATTTCATGTACTCTACATTTTGTAGAGAGTAATTATAGATAAGATATTACTGGAAGTGATAGAGGATAATGAAGATAAGATGTAGATTGATGCTATCAACTACCAATCGCTGGAAATACAAGCGTTATAGGACAAAATGTACTGACAAGAGCAAAGGGCTAGAATTCTGCACTGGCATTGTCTGTGTATTCAACTTTTTGGTAAGATTAGATATAGATCTTATATTTTTTAGTAAATGGTGGGCGAGGGAAATAAGATGCAAAATGCTACACAATGGACGAATCCCTCTTGCCATAATATAAGTGTTTTGAACGCTGCTGTACTGTACACAACGTTCTTATATTATGCGACGGAGGGAGTAGTTGGTAATGTAAGTACAGCGATAGACGACGTTCAGTCCTTACAATAGGTCTGCAGAGCTAAACCTCTTCAAAAGCATTGGGCTGATTCTAAATTTATGTAAGAGTCCATACAGATCTTATAATGTCCACCAAATGGACGATAATGAGGCTAACATGTGTCGTGATGCTACATAATCAACCAGCTATGAAAGTAAGTATGGTCATACAGGGCAAGAGGTACTCACAAGAGCAATGCAGTGTGTAGTATAGTTGTGAGATTTTGTAGTCCCTTGAGAATGAATGTTCTTCTGCAAACAGTTTTCGTACAAGTGAGATGTTAAAGCACATGCAGAAATGTAGTTCAAATTGTGATGTGATATCATAGACAGTACCTTACGCTGCAGACGAGACCAATGTGTAACAAGATTATTCTAGTCACTGTCTGATAAATGTAGCACCAGAGACTTTACAGAAATTTTGTTTAGAGGCTTGCCATCGAAGTGCGCTTGCCTCAGGTAGGAACGATACTTCATCAATGAGTGCTTGAAAAGCGCAACCAACCCTTGCTCGTCTTGACAATCCAGTTTGGTCCTTGCCTATTTAAAAGAATGAAATCTTGTGTCTTCTGTCAGTAGAAACATATGCAGTAATTACCAGGAATAACATTAGTACAACTTACGCGTAAGTTGTAGAGCAAGATTGGAAATTGTTCTTTATATGTGGTATAATCTTTCTATGAAGGAAAGATGCGTACAAAGTTCCTGACAACAATATAAGCTTCGTCTTGTAAACTGGGAAGAAGTGGAATAGGAGTCCTATTTGCTGCAATTGGGGCTCTCTCTCGTTCGAAAAGGGATTTGGCAACTGGATTTGGTGTACTCTTTGCTGGAATGGGGGTTTTGTGTCGTAGAGGTGGTTCTATGTCAACTAGCACCATCATACTATTTGTGGCAGTTGGGGTCTGCTGAGTTGGGGCATCAGAGATGGCCAGTGTAGTAGGGCTACAGTCTGCTAGAGTTGTGGCCCTCTTTTCTAGGTCTGGTGATATTGCAACTACACCTAGTGGGCTATTTGATTTATCAGGTGTCACTACCTTTTCAAAATACTTTGTTCGTGCTCCTCCATGATCAGCAATCGTCCTCTTCCTTTTGAACGTCTAATACACAAGAACAACATTTGAATGGATAAATATGGTATGATGACAGATGGAATATGTACTGAAAATGGATAGGCAGGGCATATTCACATACACAATGTGTAAACTAAGCTAATGGCAGTGCAACAAAGTAGAAGCAATGCAAAGCATCAGTTGCAAGATATGTGCGGCCAATATAACCTTGGAAAGTTAGAACAAGCACCTTCATGGGTGAATAAGATAGGGCATCTGCCTATGACTCCTCCACTAGGGAACTACATTGACTTAGGTCTCCCTCTAGCTCAGAGTCACTGTTAGGATCATATTCTAAGCATGAATCTATAGGTGGAGAGCATTTGCATTGCATTGCGTCCAGACTTGATCGGTCCCTTAATGCCAAGTTTGACAGCCATGACATTGTTCTGCTTTATTGTTTTCATGCGCGCAAGCTCATAATCATTATGATGTTGTTCACTATCTGAGATTCATGAAAACATAAAAAGTAGTCAGATTATCTATGGAATGCATTGCGGATTCAACTCGAAGAGTGTCTCCCTATAAACCCCTGCATATTCAAAGTTCACCCCCAACCGTGCTGAACAGACCACACACAGAAATACAATCCTCTTATGTCTCTGTAACAGGCAGCCACACATTTCAAAACTGAAGTAAGAACATTAGAATCATATAAAATTCGTATTTGAACAAATAAATTAAGCAATTATGTGTGCCATAGTGTTTTGCTTCAAGGGTGGAATGCTGGTAGTGCGACACAAAGCAAGTAGGCAGATTGTATTCCATGTAAAAGATCGTAGTCTATGTAAAAGGTGGAAATGACACTTACTTTCTATATAATGCAGTGTTCGTTGCCCACACATGATGGAAGAGATCACACAGAGAAATACTATTCATTCATGTCTGCGGTTCCAGTATTTTGAAATAGGGTGATCCACCCTAAAAGGATATTGACAACAAATATGACAAGGCAAGCATAGATGTAGTGAATCAATCATTACTTGTGAGCTTACTAGGACAAGTATGTAGAATTGCAACTACAGTAGGAGACTGTCCAAAATCTGAATCAAGAAGTTGGTCTAGCACTTATTGTTTGCAAATAATCAACGTGAATAATTGGATATCATATCGAGTGAGTAAGGAAGACAAGTAAAATTGTCAACAAACCTGGCATGCAGTAGTAATCTGGGTCAATGTCACTATGACCAACAATCCAAAATGACTAGTGTCTATTCCTTGGGCCGGAATTTTAAAACCCTGTGAACTTTATAGATACTGAAGATTACTGAAATACATCTGAACCATTAAGTGTAGGTAGCACTCAGTACACAACAAACACTAATGATAGTCCTGCCTAATGAGTAATGAATCAACTAGAAAATAGCTGATGAGGAGTGGCTGCTGAGTGTTGAGGACGTATCTCAGGAAAAATCGGGTTGGCTTAGTGGCTGTTGTATGCCTGAGCCCTGAACGGACTGGGAAGGTAGGCATGGCGGCGCGCCCGGGCAACGGTGACGCTATTGGGGGAGCGACTCCTGACATCTTATTAGTCCAGCATCTCCTCCTAGAGTCATGTCGTTTGGGGACGGCAAGTCGAAAGCGAGTGTCACAGGAAACCACGATCACCTATGGGACCAAGTGATCCCTTGCTGGTTCGGCAAGGGTGACGTCGTGTTGCACAAAGAGCAGAGGAGCATGGAAAGTATCACAACAGGGACAACACGAGCACTTTTACCCAGGTTCAGGTCATCGTGAGGCGTAAAACCCTACTCCCGCTTTGGCGGATTGATGGTGGAAGAGTGGTGGTGGAGCGTAGTACACCGGCCCGGTAGGCGTGGTAGTGGCTATGCGCGTACGGGCGTCTAACCCTCCAGCATCTCGAGCCGAATGAACCGAACCCCTTCTACGATTGCCATGGGCTTCCTTTTATAGTTTAAGCGGTCACCACAATGGCAAATCATTCATTAGACACTGATAAGATAGCAAATAGTGCTATCTTATCTAACTATGCAGGCTGATAGGGTGCATTAGTTGCGCTGCCCAATGTTGCATCGTTGCTTGCTCAGAAAGCCTTGTCGGGCTTATTCTGCCAGCTCCACGCCTGCTTGTCGACATGTCATAGGACATGTGTCATCTATAGGTTTTCCTATAGAAAGGGACTGCCATGTGGCGAGTGGTTGCCACTTAGTCACTTTGCGGCTTGACACCGCACTGATCCACGACGTGGGTCGTGGGGGAGTGGTTTATGAGGTGTTTATTGCCTTCGTGAGTCCCGGCAGGCCCTGCCAGGATGCTTTGGTTGCTTCCTTTCGGGGGTGGCCCTACCCTCGCCAAGTTCTTTTGCCCAGCAAGGGAGGTTTTTCTCCTAGTGATATATGGCTTCTCTGGCTTGATCTTGGTCCTCTTGTTCTTCATGTTGGTCCTTTGAAGATCTTGCTTCCTTGTACTATGGCATGACCTGAGGCCATAATCTTGTCCGTGTGCCTGTGCACGGGCAGGGCAACATACCCATGGTCCATTGCACCGATAGAAGCCCTCGGGCCTACCCTGATCATGCTTCCAGGCATTGTCGGGGTAGGCCCTAATAAGTGCATAGGTAGGGGCGCTGAAGAGGCTGGCCCGTTTGTGTCTTATTAGCTTCTTCATTAATCTCGAGTCCGGGCCAGTTTCCGTTTTTCCTGTGTGTTGTGTAAAGCCAATAGTGGTGGGACCGTTCTTGTAATGGCCTGTGAATGACTTTAAGCACGGGGTAGAAACCACCAATTCACTTTTCCACCACGCCCTTATCCATAGCCACGTATACTTCTTGCATCGTGCGGGGTAGGTGTCGGTGTCAAAACCGGCGGATCTCAGGTAGGGGGTCCCGAACTGTGTGTCTAAGGCTAATGGTAACAGGAGACTGGGGACACGATGTTTACCCAGGTTCAGGCCCTCTCGATGGAGGTAATACCCTACTTCCTGCTTGATTGATCTTGATGATATGAGTATTGCAAGAGTTGATCTACCACGAGATCGTAGAGGCTAAACCGTAGAAGTTAGCCTATGGTATGATTGTTGTCCTTCTACGGACTAAAACCCTCCGGTTTATATAGACACCAGAGGGGACTAGGGTTACACAGAGTCGGTTACAGAGAAGGAGATCTATCATCCGGATCGCCAAGCTTGCCTTCCATGCAAAGGAGAGTCCCATCCGGACACAGGACGAAGTCTTCAATCTTGTATCTTCATAGCCCAACAGTCCGGCCAAAGTACATAGTCCGGCTGTCCGGATACCCCCTTATCCAGGACTCCCTCAGTGGCCCCCGAACTAGGCTTCAATGACGATGAGTCCAGCGCGCAGATTGTCTTCGGCATTGCAAGGCGGGTTCTTCTCCAAATCCAGAGTACCTGTTGTGGCAAACAGTGTCCGGCTTCCTTCAATGTCATCCTCCTCGGCTTCTGTGTTTCAATAATGGCTATTCCCATGTGTCAAGCGAATACGAGGGGCCGGGGCATTTTTACATTTGCCACCCTAATCCCGTAGGCGAGCCGTCTATTTGAAGAGACGGGGATCCTTAGATCCAAATCACACCACCTTCTCCCGAGCAGGCATTCCATAGAGCGCGTACGAAAGAGGCCATCACATCATGACCAGCCGCCGCAGCTCTGCCTCTCTCTCCCCTAGCTCGAAACCAGGGGATTGGGAAAAGTGTTGCATCCCTCACAGCCGCCTAATAGAGCTGCAGACCCAAGGGTTCCTTCCGCCCGCATACATGGTCCCCGTTCGATCCAGACTAGCCACCTATAATGGCGGGGAGAAAGCAGAGAGATTCCCTAACCCATCTCGGGGAGAGCGGGTATGCCTTGTCCCATATCTGCTAAGAGGAGTCAGGTTTCCAATCCACCCCTTCCTCCGCAGGCTCCTGGAGTTCTACGGCCTCACCTTGCATAATCTTACTCTCGCCTCCATACTGCACATCGCGGGCTATGTTGCCCTCTGCGAGCTGTTCCTGGGCTGTGAAGCTCATTTTGAGCTATGGAAGAGGTTATTTTGCCTCGTCCCCCACAACTAGGAGGGATCTATATATCGAGTGGGCGGAGCCGAAATATGGCGCGTCGCCCAGACCAGATACATGTCCGGTACTCCAAAGAAGGCGCCCGAAGACTGGCCTTCGGAGTGGTTTTATGTTGATGACGTTCCCCTTCCGGACCCATTCCGAACTGGCCTTCTTGAGTTTACCAATACTCCGCTGAAGAAACGCCAAAGCTAGCACCCTCGGAGCTCCCAGGAGGAAGACAACAGAGAAATCCTTTATCTGATGAGCAGGTTAAAAACCCTGGCCAAATAAGGACTGACTATAATCGAAGTTATGTCAATATGCATAATACGGGGAGTGCACCCACTTCAATATAGGGGGAAACCCATGTGGCACTTCAATGGAGAAGATGACGCCTCCCGCTGCGGTTGAGGGAGTCCTGGATAAGGGGGTATCCGGACAGCCAGACTATATACTTTGGTCGGACTGTTGGACTATGAGGATACAAGATTGAAGACTTCGTCCCGTGTCCGGATGGGACTCTCCTTGGCGTGGAAGGCAAGCTTGGTGATCCGGATTATAGATCTCCTTCTCTGTAACCGACTCATGTAACCCTAGCCTCCTCCGGTGTCTATATAAACCGGAGGGTTTAGTCCATAGGACTTAACAACAACAAGAAGAACAACAACAATCATAACATAGGCTAGCTTCTAGGGTTTAGCCTATCTGATCTCGTGGTAGATCAACTCTTGTAATACTCATATCATCAAGATCAATCAAGCTGGAAGTAGGGTATTACCTCCATCGAGAGGGCCCAAACTTGGGTAAACATCATGTCCCCAGCCTCCTGTTACCATTAGCCTTAAACACACAGTTCGGGACCCCCTACTCGAGATCCGCCGGTTTTGACACCGACATTGGTGCTTTCATTGAGAGTTCCTCTATGTCATCGCTGTAAGGCTCGATGGCTTCTCCAACCTTCAACAACTCCGTTCAGGGTAAGACTTTTCTCCCTGGACAGATCTTCATAATAGGCGGCTTCGTGTTGCGGGCCAACTCGCTTGCCCATCTGGAGCAGACCAACAGCTACGCCCCTGGCCGTCAGGTCAGGTTTGGGAACCTAAACTACACTGCCGACATCCGCGGAGACTTGATCTTCGACGGATTCGGGCCCATGTCAGGAGCGTCGAACGATCACGACGTGCATGACCCATATCTGCAGTTGGACAGTGTTCGGAACATCGCACCTGCTATAGCTCCGGACTTCGTTCCAGAGCAGGTCGTGCCCTCCGAGGACGGGTGGATGGACCCCGCCCCGGAGGCCACACACTCATTGGCGTTGGAGCCGAACACAGACTCCTCTCCTAAGGAAATCTGTATCTCCGGACCTCCAGACTTGTCTTTGGCCGTATGTCCCGGACTGGACGCATCCGTGCCCATCGAATCTAACTGGGCTCCGGTTATGGAGTTCACCGCCACGGATATCTTTCAGCACTCACCCTTCGGAGACGTGCTAGATTCATTAAGGTCTCTCTCTCTGTCAAGAGACTCTTGGCCAGACCATATCCGGCCCGTGTGGGATACAGAGGACAAAGAAAATCGCGACCCACCCACCACCCACTTTGTAGCCACTGTTGATGACCTAACAGACATGCTTGACTTCGACCCCAGTAACATCAACGGTATGGACGTTGATGCAGGGGACGATCTGGAACCGCCGCCCATGGGGCGATGGACAACCACTTCATCATAGGACGTCTATATGGTGGACACGCCTAAAGAAGACAATGGTGACAAAAAGGACACAATGGAGGATAAGCCCCCCGGTCAAAAGCAAAAACGACGGCGTAGGCGCCGCTCTAAGTCTAGTCACAGTAAAAATAGCGATAACAACCCAAAACAAGATGACACTCCGGTTGACTCCGAAGGCAACAACGACCATAGGGACCCAGCGATGGAGCAGGATAAGCCAGGTCACACCGAACACAGCCCGGAGCAGACGCCTGATCACAGCGATCCAGAGGGCCGAACTCATCATACTACCTCCAAAGAGGAGGACAGTCCGGTTGACGATGCATTCATCATCCCGGAAAAACGTTCGAAACAAGATAACCTCCGTAGAAAACTCCTGGCCACAGCGAGGAGCCTGAAGAAACAGAAGTAAAGGCTTCAAACCGCGCAGGATACGCTCAACCGGAGATGGAATAAGGTGCTGGACACCGAAGGAAAATGTGGCGATGATCGCCACACAAAGAGCTACCCAAAGCGCAAACTGCTACCCGAATTCGACGATGAAGCCGCAGCGCCCATTCCGCCAAAAAACTATACGGCCACTCAGCCGGACCAACCACCTCATGGCCGCAATAGAGCAGCCACCGATACCGCACACGATTTACGAGAGCCCATGGACAAAAAGGCCAGTGTGCCAGATCCATCTATGGGTCCAGAGGACGTGCTTCGACGCTGGATTATTGTCACCACAACGATCATACTGATCGAATACCAGTCCGGAATCAACACTGGGAGCAACAACAGCCGACAGCATGCCGCGACACGGCCAGATACAGAGGGGCTGTGCACCCCCTGTGCTTCACCAATGAGGTCCTGGATCATGAATTTCCACAAGGATTCAAACCCGTGAATATAGAGCCATACGACGGAACGACGGACCCTAGGGTCTGGATTGAAGATTTTATCCTTCACATACACATGGCTCGTGGGGATGACCTCCACGCCATCAAATACCTTCCCCTCAAGTTAAAAGGACCGGCTCGTCACTGGCTGAAAAGCCTCCCCGAATACTCAATTGGAAGTTGGGAGGAACTTGAGGATGCTTTCGGGGCCAACTTTCAAGGAACCTATGTCCGGCCTCCGGATGCTGACGATTTAAGTTTTGGAACAGATTCCTCGCTCAGAAGAATCAAATTGTCGACTGTCCGGATGCTGAAGCCTTAGCGCCCTTCAAACACAGTATCCGAGATGAGTGGCTTGCCAGACACCTCGGCCAAGAAAAGCCAAGGATGATGGCAGGCTTAACAAGCCTTATGACCTGATTTTGTGTGGGTGAGGACAGTTGGTTGGCCCGTAGAGGCACCAGCGACCCAGGCACATCCGAAATTCGAGATGGCAACGGGAAGCCACGGCACACTAAGCACAAATGTCGGAATAACGATAGTCCGGACTACACGGTGGTTAACGCCGAATTCAGGGGCTCTCGACCTGGTCAAGGAAAGAAGCCATTTAAGGGCGGTAAAGAGGGACCATCCAGCCTGAATAAAGTCCTGGACAGATTGTGCCAAATCCATGGCACTTCCGACAAACCTGCAAATCATACCCACAAAGAATGTTGGGTCTTCAAGCAGGCCAACAAGTTAAACGCCGAACATAACAAAAGGGAAACACCAAGCGAAGACGAGGATGAGCCTCGCCAGCCGAACACCAAGGGCCAGAAACAATTCCCACCAGAAGTCAAAACGGTAAACATGGTACACGCAACTCACACAGAGTTCATCGCCCCCAAATTCAATCCCTGGGCGGCCTGCCCGATCACTTTTGATCACAGGGACTACCCGACCAATATCTGGCACGGAGGATCGGCTGCCTTGGTGCTCGACCCAATAATTGATGGATACCATCTCACTCGTGTCCTAATGGACGGCGGCAGTAGTCGTAATCTGATATATCAAGACACCATCCGCAAGATGGGGATAGACCCATCCAGAATAAGCCAAAATAGCTCCACCTTCAATGGAGTGATTCCAGGCGTCGTGGCCCACTGTTGGGGCTCCCTCGTATTAGAAGTGACATTCGGTTCTCCCGACAACTTCAGAAGCGAGAACTTACTCTTCAACATCGCTCCCTTCAGCAGCGATTATCATGCATTGCTTGGAAGAGCGGCTTTCGCTTGCTTTAACGCAACACCGAACTACGCCTGCCTTAAACTCAAGATGCCCGGTCCACGCGGCGTCATAACGGTTAGTGGAAACATAGAGCAGCATGCGGCAGCTCACGCTGCCGGACTCTAGGCGGCCTCTCCCACCGGAATGCATGACCAGTCGTCAAGACCACGGACACGGCTAGACGAGTCCAGTACACCATTTTTCCCAATAGCTCAGATAAACCTGAGCTAGGTGATGTACATGTGCCCCCATAAATAATACGAGGGGCTGCAAACATGTAACAAAGCCCACAATTCGGCTTGCCTCACTAATAGGCAAATATCTCGAACATCCATCGAGAATAATTAACTTTTCGCACGCTTACTCTTTTTTTCATGAGTTTTCGTTCCTACAGACACTCCCAGTGCGACACCCTTCCAGGATACGGCACAACGGAGACAAAGGCGCAGACGTGCAGTAGGGCCCCGCCCACAGGGTTCTCTTTAGATTAAGCCCCTGCGTAGACCTTCTTTACTGTCTTTTGTTGCTCGACATCCCATGGGTATTTCATACACCCATAAGGGATACTGGCGTTATAGGCTTTTTGCCACGACAGATCAATGCACGTACCTGGAATTACAGGGTCAAGGGCGTTATTCAGCCCAATATATGTTATAAAGTCCGAATACCTTCGGGAGTGTTCGGCGTCGCGAGTTTGGCCTTATATGCATCAGCTCTGAATCATGTCTTTGGTCAAATGTTGGGTTAGCCCGGCTCCTGGGTTTGCTGCCTTACATTCCATTTTATTGGCTAAAGCGCCCAAAGGAGAACTACTGCGATTGTGCCCTGGTTATTCCGGATGAGCACCTCAATAGAGAAAGCCGAAAATTGACTGTCATCATACAACGAGAGACTGGTCAACCACTCGAGGACTCATCGGAATCTATAGGCTTCCTCCGCATTAACGAAGGACTGGTTTCCCGGTCAAGTACGCGCACCATATCCGGACGCTTGCGGAAGTACCAGGGCCTACATAGTAGCCCCACCTTTCAAACTCCTATGGCTAAGTGAAAAGTGTTACAGCTGTATAGTCCGGTTGCCTGGTTCGACGTGCGATCACCTCCTTAATGGACCAAGACATTGGATCAAGTGTGTTCACGCATATTTTCTCGAACACCCCTGCATTATGTGCATGGGGGCTGAAGCCAACGACTGCTAACTTTCACGTTATATGCATACATAAACAGCCGCACAGGAGACATTATAATACTTTCAGGCAAAAGTCTAAAAAACATCCTCTATAATTAAACACATGATTGTTTACAATTAATAGAATCGTCACTCAAACATGACATTCTTCGAGCATTGAGCCTCTATTCTACGGGCACCTTCTATGACCTGCTCAAAATAGTGCTCGGCTGGGTCTTGGCTTCCTGCCGGGCCCTGGGTTGCAATGGTGGTGGCCTCCATATCTTCCCAGTATGTCTTCACACGGGCAAGGGCCATCCGCGCACCCTCTATGCATGCCGACCTCTTCTCGGCATCTATTCGCGCTTTGGCACCAAATAATTGTTGCACCAAACCAAAGTAATTGTCCGGCTTCGGCCCCTTCGGCCACAGATGGTCTATTACAGACCTCATTGCAAGGCCGGACAGCCTATGGAGCTCGGCTATAGTGGCCATCTTCTCACTCAAGGGTAAGGAGTGCGCTGGGGCATTAAATTGCGACCAGAACAACCTTTCTATTTTGTTATCTTTATGGTCCTTGAACAACTTGGTCGCATCAGCCGCACTCTTCGCCAAGTCCGCATACTCATCTACATCACTCCATAGCTTATCCAATGGAGCATATTTTGGATCTACAAACTTCATTCGCAACAAATAAGGATTTCCATCCGCGATTTCTCCTACTTGTCGAAGTTCCTCCCACGCGTCTCTAATTTCAGAGCGCGTCTCCTTAGCCAAATTCAGCGCCTTCTTCAGGTCAGCCGCCTTTGCCTGATTCTCCTTCTCGAGAAGCTCATACCAGCCGGCGGCATCCCTCAGCTCCACAGCCATCTCGGCTATCTTTTATTTGCTTCGAAGATGAGCGGCATGTTCGGCTTTCAAGTCTTCGGCCACCTTTAGAGCAGCCGCATTGCTGACCCGGGCTTGTTCCTTGGCTAGGCAAGCTCCGCCCTCAGGGCCTCAATGGCAGCAGCTCCGCCTGCAGCCACATCGCATCATATTAATATTACAACCTCCGTACAATTTCCTAAAGCAAATAAGGAAAACGAGCACATACTCTATGACTCGTCAATCCGCTTATTTATAAGCGTGACGTCAGTATCCACCACATCAATTTGTCGCCTTAGTTCAGCAAGTTCAGCATTCTAGTCTATCGCCGGACCCTTAGCAACCTGCACATCAACACAAGCGCGATGATTGCCTAGGATTGTGATCCTCCGTTTGCAGCCATCGGATGGCAACCACAGTCGCAGGGGCTACTATCTATACAGAGCACATCTATCGCGTGCAGTGCAACCAAAACGGCATATTTCGGTGTTACCTCAAAGCCTTTGACCAAGCTCCTAAAAGCTTCATTTAACCCGCTTGTGGCGAAGGAAATTTTCTCCAACACTGTACCCATTAGTGTACGGTGATCCTCCGAGAGAGAAGCTGACTCCAGGAGGCCCGTCAGTATGTTCGGCCGGGCACCGGACTCTTCCGGACCCTTTTCATTGTCTACCACAGGAGCCGAACATGCTGGGCTCGGGGCGGCCGAAGTGTCAGCTTCTGGCCCCATTGGATCTGGACTCCTCCGTGACGATACCTCAGGGTCGCCTGCCCCATAGGGCGGAGAGGTAGGTGGGGTTTCACTCTCCATCATCTCCGGAAGAAGATCCCCCGAGGACGAACCCTGTTGAGATGAACTGCTAGCCGGACTGCAAAAAAAAGGTCCTGGTTATTACTCTCAGAGGAAAAAGCAATAAGCTTCTTGTTTATTAAACTTACGGCTCGGTGGAGGGCTGGCCCGTTAGCGGGGCACTGTGCAGTGAGGATGCCTTCGGGGAAGGGCCCTTTGGCGAAGTTCTCTTCCCTTGTTTAGGCGCCCCCGTCTCCAAGTCTTTGGAAGCGGCCCTCTTCTTCCCGCGGGGGGAGGGAATCTCAGAATCACCTCCCCGATTCACGTCCTCCATGGAGACATTAATTCCCCTGGTTCCGATGTGCAATGTGTGAGTCTCACCCTTGGCTTTTCCGCTCTTCCCTTCGCCTTTCTCTGATGGCACTTGTCTCAGCACCCGCTCAAGCATCCTGGCCATTGCCGGACCGGGCGGGCCTTCGGGAAGCGGGGCCGTACACCTGATCCTCTCCGCCTTACTAAGCCAATCCTGGCCGCGGACAGTATTCAGTGCAATGCTATGACAAATATAAGCAAGGGGTTCGGTTATAGGGTTACTTACTTGGGTATCTGGGCGATTGCAACTCAGGCCCGCATCCTCGGTGGTGTCCGGACACTTTATTCGTGATCCAAAGAACAACTTATACATTCCCTCGGGTGTCATGCCCAGGAAGTGCTGAATAGTTCGCGGACCTTCTGGATTGAACTCCCACATCCAGAGAGGTTGTCGTTAGCACGGCAAGGCCCGCCGAACTAGCATTACTTGCATTATTTTGACAAGACTAATGTCCCTCTCGAGAAGCTCCCGAATGCGGCTCTGCAACGTTGGTACATCGTTTGCAGTTCCCCAGTCTAGTCCCACGTTGGCCCACGATGCCAGTAGAGGCGGAGGGCCCGAGCGGAAGGCAGGGGCGGCCGCCCACTTTGAGCCTCTGGGGGCTGTGATATAGAACCACCTCCGTTACCATAGATCGGATATCGCTGGGAAGGAGCCTTCGGGCCATGGGGCATCGGCATTCCTACTTATTATGGCGCCTCCGCACTCTACCTGTCGCCCCTCAATCATCTTCAGCTTCACATTGAAAGTCTTGAGCCATAGGCCGAAGTGGGGAGTGATGTGGAGAAAAGCTTCGCACACGACGATAAATGACGAGATGTGGAGGATGGAATCCGGAGCTAGATCATGGAAATCTAGCCCGTAGTAGAACATGAGCCCCCTCACAAAGGGATCAAGAGTAAAGCCCAAACCCCGGAGGAAGTGGGAGACAAATACGACGCTCTCGTTGTGCTCGGGAGTGGGGATAACCTGTTCGGGGGCGGGAAGTCCGTGCTTAACATCGGTGGTCAAATACCCGGCCTCCCTGAGCTTCGCAATATCCTGCTCTATGACAGAGGAGGCCATCCACTGGCCTTGATGGTCGGATCCGGACATGATCAAAGATCCGAGGTGCTTAAGCTTGAGCTTTGGGTGTTGGAACTCGAGGTGCGAGAAGGCGCAAGTGTGGAGATAGAGGGATAGGCCTCGACCCCTCTATAAAGGGAGAAGAATATCAAGCGTCCCCAACGTGGTCGTTCGGGACTTGCCTAAAAACACGGAGTCATGCCAACAGGCACGGTTGGATTACCCATACTCGTATTGATGAGGATCCCATAATAAGAGGGACATGATCTCTACTTCGACAAGACGTGCCAATGGAACCGCCTCGTAATGTGCGCGGTCGCCTATTGAAAAAAATGGTTCGAATAAGAGCCGGTCAGTGGTGTGACATTTCAAAGAGTTGTCAGCAGATTAGGTTCGTGGATTATTATTCTCTCTACGGCGATATATGGAATTTATCTGGCAGAGCCGGACACGGTCCTTGTGTTCGGAATTTATCTTGGAGTATTCAGAGATGGAACCCGCCTCGCAATGCCGAAGACAATCTACACGCCGGACTCATCATCATTGAAGCCTGGTTCAGGGGCTACTGAGGGAGTCCTGGATAAGGGGGTATCCGGACAGCCGGACTATATACTTTGGTCGAACTGTTGGACTATGAGGATACAAGATTGAAGACTCCGTCCCGTGTTTGGATGGGACTCTCCTTGGCGTGGAAGGCAAGCTTGGCGATCCGGATTATACATCTCCTTCTCTGTAACCGACTCTGTGTAACCCTAGCCCCCTCCGGTGTCTATATAAACCGAAGGGTTTAGTCTGTAGGACTTAATAAGAACAACAACAACAACACCAACAACAATCATACCATAGGCTAGCTTCTAGGGTTTAGCCTCTCTGATCTCGTGGTAGATCAACTCTTGTAATACTCATATCATCAAGATCAATCAAGCAGGAAGTAGGGTATTACCTCCATCGAGATGGCCCGAACCTGGGTAAACATTGTGTCCCCAGCCTCCTGTTACCATTATCCTTAGACGCACAGTTCGGGACCCCCTACCCGAGATCCGCCGGTTTTGACACCGATAGCGGTCGCAAATGTTCAGACTCCGCCACGTGTCTGGCGAGGATACTGTCCGATTTGTATAAGGGAGAAGAAGAGGAGTTCCTCCGCATTAAACCGTAGGATGGATTTTCCATGTACAACCCCCGGAGCTGGGTAAGTTGTCATCCTTTACTCGACTCTGTCCATTCTGACCTCCTTTTTCACAATTATTTACCTTGTTGTTTCAAAGCAGGATATAAGGAAGGCCGTTAAAGAGTTCAACAGCCCCTCTCCGCAGCCAGAGGATCCCGGCCGGGCTCTCGACCCCGGACTTGAAGAAGATCCGGACATATCCGTGGAATTTTTCAAAGGGACTTTCTACCAAGCAAGCAGTGGCGGCTCTTTAGTGGCTATCATCGCAGATTATCCCGGACTGCTTCCTGTGTCACATGTAAGTAATGTCGGGGTCCCATCTTTCCGAAAGGATTCCTTCGTTATGCCGTACCTTATACTCACATGTCGTATTTTTATAGAGATGGCCATCAGGACGCTGCGTGGAACCCGCGGGGGCTTCTCAGCAAGAGGCGCCCAGACAAGGTAGGCTTAAAAGGAAGGCAGTTAAGATCGAGACACAGGCGTAGAGGTATTCATTAAACTTGCCCCGTGGTTATTTGGTCTTTTTGTCGAGGCGTGACGTCTTAAATTATATCCTGGCAGAAAACGTCGGACTATATCCGGGGATCCTACCGGCCACGCCTCCAGCAGCCGGATTCCTGAACCGGATTCACGGGCGGAGGTTGATGTGGGGACAATGCCGAACTGTCCTCCTGCAGAGGATACTGATAGGCTTTCCGCCACAAATTCTGAAGTGGAGAGCGCCATGAATCACCGGCACTGACTTGACGTACTTCGCGGTGGTATTTTTTCCGAAGAGGCATTTAATGCCTTCAATTCCGGACACACATATATCCACACTGCTCAAGATGGACTTGCCAGAGCAACGGACCAGTATGTGAAGGATATACGGGTAAGAAAAATTAATAAGTATGTGTAGTAGTAGCCCCTGAGACTTGAAACAGTTGGCACAACTGATTTAAGGATCATTAAATGCATAGGTTCTTGTAGAGAAGAATGCCCAATTGTCTCAAGAGCTGGAGGAATGTAAGGCCCAAATGAAGGCCAATGTTGCCGAACAAGAGGAATCTAAAAAGGCCTCTTCTGGTAATATTTTCCTTCTACCAGTTGTTTATTCGGCATGGTTTATAAATCTAACGGAAGATTCTGCAGACAATCCCGGAGAAAAGCCGAAGACTATGGAAGATAATGAACCGCATATGCGAAGTCAGCTGAAGGCGGGCGAACGCGTGCTGATGCAGACTACTCAGGAGAAGAATAAGCTCCAAGATGCTAATATCCGACTGAGCGTCAAATTGAAAGATGTTTGGGCTCAGCTCGCGGACTCCGTGAAGGAGAACTGGAGGCTTTGACGCAGTATTTATAGTAGGTGCTTTTAAACGAACTGTAGCACAGTTCGGCGAGGAAGCGTATTAACAAGTTATGTCTGTAGGTATGCTGACGGGCCGTCCTGAAGAGGAGATGCCCGGATCCACGGGCGATGTGCTACAAGAGCTTTCACAACTGCACGAACGAGCTCAGCAGGTGATGCAGGGTATTGCCCAGGCCTTGTGGCCATCTTCCGCCGTGCCAGGAGGCATGAGCGATCTTGTAGAGATGCTCAAAGGAGCACAGCTGCGCTTCCATTTATGGAAGATATCAGCTTGCCAGCAAGGTGCGAGGGAAGCTTGGGCCATGGTGAAGACGCGATACGCGAGGGCTGACCCCAACCATATGGCCGAAGTCGGACCGGTGGGGTCAGATGGGCAAGAAATACCCGTTAGTATGGTATATGACCAAGTAGCGTTAGCTGCAAAGTATTCCCAACAGGATTGTAAGCTAGACAGCCTGTTGGATGGTATAGAGGAAGAGTATAGTCAGTCTAAATGATGATGTAATTTGAATGGACTTATGTACTCCCTAGCCGGATTGAAAATCATTTGTCATGGCGGACCTTTTCGCTTCAGCCCCCAGACCCGACAGCCGGAGTGTATCTGAATACCCGCACAGTTATGAAAAACCGGGCTATGCGTGGAAACCAGGAGTAGGGGTCATAAGTGCTTGAACATACAAGTACCCAACTAGTTATGTTATATTACATGTATAGTAAGAAACATCTTCCACAGAGAATAGTTCCGTTAGGGGTTCCTTTCTCTGGGTGCGCATGCATCGATGTGCATGTCCGAACTGCAAACAGAAGCGCAGGAAACAAAACATCTGGGGATTTAAATTGTAACGAACGAGAACATCTTTTGTTCACCGACCGAATATTCCCTTAAGAACGCTAGCTTTCGGCTTCACCCAGTCTGAGGTACACATCTGGCTCAACCGGCAGTAACAATCGCAGAGGTGCTCCCCTTATGCCCTAGCCGAATTAACGGGAACGTAGGGCATAAACACAAGAGCCAGGCAACCCAACATGGCCAAAACATAAGTCATATCGATCCATATAATGGTGAAGAAAAGGCACATATGGAAAGAAAAATGCGTATGTGGCTGGCAAGAAGCAATTAAAGTAGTTATATTTAGCTTCCGAATTGTCACGACCGGTTTTTCGGGTATTAATTTCCCAGAAAATGGCCTTTGTGCTCACCAGCCTCAGGATTACTGTTAGCTGATGAGGCACCAACTTGATATAGAAACTCCAAGCAAAAATACATAATATGAAGTACAAGACCATTCTGGCCTATGAGTACAACACAAGGTTGCTAGTGGTTGATGGGGGAAGCAGTTTGTGGTACATCAACATCTATGGGGCTCCATTTCCCACAGGAACAGCTGACCAGGTTAACTCCTATCATCGCGAGGCTGTTGTCACCATTGCGTGGGTTCCGGGCTGACATCGCAACGCTCCTCTCCAAGCAAGAAATCTGGCCAAGACAATATCCAGGGACAAGCCAGTGAGTACTTTGAATGTACTTGCAAACATTATGAACACGGGTATAATATCACAAATGATAATCATGCTCTGAAATATTCTATGATCACAACATTAGTCATAAAATAAATTCCCTGAGGCATGCAAGTAGGTTATTTATATACAACATGAATGTGCAATAACAGAGTAGTAATAAAATGCACCGATCGGGTGTCTGAAGCGACGCCTCGAAAGGATAGTAAATAACGAGCATGCCTTAGTCGGGCGTCTGAGCGACACCACATAAAGGGCTTATAGAGTAAATAATTAACAAGCAGGCCATAGTCGGGCGTCTCAGCGACACCACATAAAGGGCTTATAAATAATAGAAATAACAAGCATGCCACAGTCGGGCGTCTCAGCGACACCACATAAAGGTCTTATAAGAAAACAATCACAGTGAATATCCAGGAGGTAGAACCGTCCTAGGGATACTCAAGACTCCATTTAATATAAAGGGTTAGTCCATAACAATAATAATCATAATCATCATGAGTCACACGTCATGATCCATGTTCTGGTTTAGCAGTTTCTCCTCCGAAGACCGACACTAAGACCGACACTTGACCCAACCCAGAGTGTAGTCCTTAACAATGGACACGGCTATTCGAATAGGTTTGACCTCTGCAGAGGGTGTACTCTTTACCCACGAGTAACGGATTCCTTTAGTCCATCGGGACTAATTCCATCTACAACCTTTTAATTGAAAACACACCTGACCCACACACACCAGCTTAACTTGCCGGCGCCTGGAATCACCCACGACACCTATAAAGCAAAACTCTAAGTGGGGAGGCTACAACCTCGATTAGCATGTGATGAAATTTATATTGCGTGCTCTAAGGGGTGCCCCCTCTCGGTCCCAACCGGAAACACCCATGCCCTCGGACCAGGTGGCCTGCCTACCGATGCAGCTGGTATCTTCCACCATGGCCTCTCTGTACGGTGTGTGCGAAGAAAGGGGTTGACAATTTACTGAACTGTACCCTACTTGCGGCAGGTACAACTGGTAGTACGGAACAAGTATGGGGGTTGCTGGAACAAGACTCGATTTATGGTCGACTCGGGAGGTTTAAGTATTCCTTGCATGATTAGCATAGCAAATATATTTCATCCAACAGACAGAATCACCACTCATCATACCCCATCATGCCATACCGGACACACACGTCTCGACGAGGAACTAGGGACAAGCTCAGGTCTACCCAAGACAGAGACTTTCCCAGCTTCCTTGCGGCAGGCACGAAAAGCATACGAGGATGATTACTGTCACAAGTATGACCATTTCCAACAGCAAGGAAATCACCAATACGCATTCATGCAAATGATCGTATCACCACGTAAAATAACGAGTTCTCCGTATTAAGGTGGTGTTATAATTGTGTCAAACAATACACAAAATTATTAAGCCAGGGTTCAGAATGCTTGCCTTCAAGTTGTGGAGAGGCAGGGTGCATTCCCAAAACTTTTGAAATTTTCTTCTCTCTCCAAAAATCCTATTTAAAAATTTGAATTAATACATAGTTTCAAAACAGTACAAAAAAGTTGTCTGAAACTTTTTCAAATAAATCTGAAAATAAACTAAACAAAATTTGAGAGAGGTAGGAAAGAGAATCAACTCATTTGGAGTTATATTTTAAAAGATATGGTTAGTCAAGTTTGGTCAAATTCTGTTTTCAAAAAAATAATACAGAAAAAAGAAAAACGTTTCAGAAAGAATACACGTCGAAGACGTACTCTGGTGTTTACGCCTTCACTTAGTCCAGCGTGGACCGGCGCTGGGTCACTGATAGTGGGTCCATGGGGCCCACTGGTTAGGTTCGACCAGTCGCCCCCGCCTCCTTCCTCCTCTGGCCGAACAGAGGCGGGGCTCTGGCAATCGTCGCCGGTGATTGGCGGCTCCTCACGGGCTCCGGAGGGCAGGGATGGATCCACCAGTTCGGGGCGGTCCTCCCGGTGGTAGCTAGGGTGGTGGGGGCAAAGGGAGTCGCCAGCGGTGAACTTTGCGGTGGACGGTAGCTAGGGTGAATTGGCGGTTTGGGCTACGGTGGCTCCCCGGCGGAGTTGAGTGTTTGGGCGGCTCCGCAACGTCGAGACGAGTCGAACGGCGGTGCTGGAAGGGGAGGGAGGGCTCTGGGTGCGATGAGCGGGACCGAAACATGGCGGTGGCCGGACTGGCCGGAGACAAGGAAGAAGACCTTCCCTAGTCGATGGCCGGCTATGGCAGTACTAGGTGGGTGGCTTGAGGTCGCCTGAGGGACTGGACGGACTCGGGGGCTCCTTATATAGGCGGTTGAGGTCGGTCCCGCGGCGGCCGTGGATAAGCCCGACGGCGGACCGCTGTTTTGTTGCAGCAGGGGGGACGTGGTGGCGACGAGCGCTTGTAGATGAGCTTGTGGATGAGCTCGGACTGCTCCAGAGGGCAGCTGGCGCACGCATGTGGCTCGGGCGGCGCCGTCCATGGCAGGAACCCACTATGGCCGGCCGCTAGCCGCCGGGGCCGACCTGACGGCGGCGCTGTGGAGCTCCAGGGACGGCTCTGCGGCGATGGAGGGGGCGGTCGTGCTGGCTGCGAGAGGGGAGTGGCCAGAACGAGAACGGGGAGGCGGTAGTGAGATGTGGCCGCTCGGTCCGCGCACGTGCAAAACGTGCGCTCTGGGCGCGCCCAGAGCACGCGCACCAGGTGCGCAGCGAAATGTCAGGGCATGCCAGGAGGCTTGGGTGGGGCTGGGGATTACCAGGTATAGGCTAGGGTGTGCAAGTAGATCAGTAGACAAGCTAGTTTGATCAGAGGATCAAGTTCACAACGTAAACTAAAACTTATGCCAAAACTGCTCATGCACTCAAGGTGTTTGACAAAATGCTAAGAGCATCTAGGCAACTCTTGGGGTGGCCAAAATCTCCAGATCCTAGTCTCTTTAGAAGCTAAACAGGGTGGCCAGGTTAGTTTGTCAAAAACCGAAACTTTTTAGTGTAAGTATTTGAGAAAATCATTTCTGGACAGAAGATGAAGGGCATCATTACATGGATAAAAAAAACTCCCATGGGGCCACTCTCCTGGACTTAAGGGTTTTGTAGGGTGGTTTTATAAGCAGGAGAAGGATCATGGGCATTAGAGCAACAAAATTGAGAGTTGCTGTAGAAAAAGCCAGACTGGACCAGAGAGCAAAAAAGGATGTTTTGCTCAAATTTTTCAAAGAACATCAGTGGATTTTTGCACAAAGATGAATAATTTACTCCTACTGACCTCCCCTAATTTTGGTGGGATTTTTAAAAAAATTATCAAAGGGTTGCAGTGCAAAAGAGGCTCTAAAGCTTATAAAGATCATTTTTAAAAGAAATAAAGCTCAGGTATAATAATCATATAAATAACTCCATTGATAAAAGCAATGTTTCAATGGAGGGTATACAAGTCCAACAACATTTTTGAAAAGTTTTAACTTGGGGCAAAACTCCATAATATCAAAGAAAAGAAAGGTTCTGAAATCATGGTTAAATTTTAATTTCTAGCAAAATTTTAATAAACAAATCATGGTTAAATTTTTGGGGTGTTACAACACTACCCACCTTAGGAAAAATCTCGTCCTCGAGATTTGTTTAGAGTTGTTTTAGAAAAATATCATTCCTGTTGGTTGAGACAAAAAAATTACTCATAGCACAAACTTTGTGTCATCGGGGTTGGCAGTTACGCCCAGGTTAAAAATGCAATCGCACACCAACATACTTATGCATGGCTACTATAAAAATAGTGGTGCACAAGCAAATAGTATTTAATTGCGGTGATACAGGATCACACAGTTACAGGGCGTGGACATACTAAGACTCAGTACTACTCGAGTGACTTAGTCTACCTCGTTAATATCTACGGGGGCGTGCCTTGCAGACGTCGAGGCTTCTCCACGGTTTTCACCGTCGGGATTAGCTAGAGGGGGTTGAGGAGCTGCAGGGTCGGGGTAGCGATGATGACCATCCCAGGGATTGTTGGCCACAATCCCGTTGGAGCGTGTTCCCAAAAGGCGACGAAGCACTTTTGGGGACATCAAGATGTTTTGGTCGATGACTGGGGCAGACCTTAAAGACTCGATCGGTTGTCCGAACAGCACGACTGGGTTGTCGGCGTTGGGCTCATCTTCTCTTCTCGTCGGGGCTCGGTGTATCAGTTCTCCATGAGCTGCGATCAGATCAAGAGTAATTTGATCGAACAGATCCTCTAATGCACTTACATAGCACACCAGATGCAACAATGCAGGATCTGTCTCGTGATCTCCGTTGGCAACTTGGGGTGGCCTACCATACCCGTCACGACTGGGGTAGTAGTAGAATGAGCGACAGTTAACTCTGGGCAACAAGTGTCGGAGTTGAACTATAGCCTCTCGAGCCGCTAGTTGGATGGCTTGTGGCTCAAAGGAAGTCGTCCTTCCGGTGAACCGGTAGGGGCGTTCGGGCGATAGACCCCTACCATAGACGTGTACAGTGGCCCAGAATTGACGGCTTTCACCGCTCATGGGTCCTTGGTACACAACATATTCTGGGGGCTCTTCTAATGCAAAGGCATGGCGGGTGAGGTTTGCGAGCACGGTCACAAAGCCTCCAAGGTTGGTTGCTGTGGTCTCATTGTGCATGACAGGGCCAGGCATTATAACTCGGTTTGGGGAAAGAGGTTGTGTTGTGCTGGGTTGAGGCTAGCGTGTCCTTTTTATAGAAAAAGGGGACGGGGTCTTCCTTCGCAAGCTTGCGAATGGGACAATCTAGGTGTCGGTCACTAGCGCGTCATCGACAGGCTAGGCGGATAGGTTGGGCACCGACTGCCAAAAAGTGTCGGGTCACTATGAGGCTATCTTGCACGGGAAGCTTGGCTGGGGCTAGGTTAAGGTCTGGTGGGTTGGTTAAATCTAGGTTTTTTGATCTGGCTAGGATAGGATTAGCCCATGGTGAGCCTGGCTCTGATACCAAGTTTGTCACGACCGGTTTTCCGGGTATTAATTTCCCAGAAAATGGCCTTTGTGCTCACCAGCCCCAGGATTACTGTTAGCTGATGAGGCACCAACTTGATACAGAAACTCCAAGCAAAAATACATAATATGAAGTACAAGACCATTCTGGCCTATGAGTACAACACAAGGTTGCTAGTGGTTGATGGCGGAAGCGGTTTGTGGTACATCAGCGTCTATGGGGCTCCATTTCCCATAGGAACAGCTGACCAGGTTAACTCCTATCTTCGCGAGGCTGTTGTCACCATTGCATGGGTTCTGGGCTGACATCGCAACGCTACTCTCCAAGCAAGAAATCTGGCCAAGACAATAGCCAGGGACAAGCCAGTGAGTACTTTAAATGTACTCGCAAACATTATGAACACGAGTATAATATCACAAACGATAATCATGCACTAAAATATTCTATGATCACAACGTTAGTCATAAAATAAAATCCCTGAGGCATGCAAGTAGGTTATTTATATACAACATGAATGTGCAATAATAGAGTAGTAATAAAATGCACCGATCGGGTGTGTGAAGCGACGCCTCGAAAGGATAGTAAATAACGAGCATGCCTCAGTCGGGCGTCTGAGCGACACCACATAAATGGCTTATAGAGTAAATAATTAACAAGCAGGCCACAGTCGGGCGTCTCAGCGACACCACATAAAGGGCTTATAAATAATAGAAATAACAAGCATGCCACAGTCGGGCGTCTCAGCGACACCACATAAAGGGCTTATAAGAAAACAATCACATCGAATATCCAGGAGGTAGAACCGTCCCAGGGATACTCAATACTCCATTTAATATAAAGGGTTAGTCCATAATAATAATAATCATAATCATCATGAGTCACACGTCATGATCCATGTTCTGGTTTAGCAGTTTCTCCTCCGAAGACCGACACTAAGACCGACACTTGACCCAACCCAGACTGTAGTCCTTAACCATGGACACGGCTATTCGAATAGGTTTGACCTCTGCAGAGGGTGTACTCTTTACCCACGAGTAACGGATTCCTTTAGTCCATCGGGACTAATTCCATCTACAGCCTTTTAATTGAAAACACACTTGACCCGCACACACCAGCTTAACTTACTGGCGCCTGGAATCACGCACGACACCTGTCAAGCAAAACTCTAAGTGGGGAGGCTACAACCTCGATTAGCATGGGATCAAATTTATATCGCGCGCTCTAAGGGGTGCCCCCCTCTCGGTCCCAACCGGAAACACCCATGTCCCCGGACCAGGTGGCCAAGAAAGGGGTTGACAATTTACTGAACTGTACCCTACCTGCGGAAGGGACAAGTGGTAGTACGAAACAAGTATGGGGGTTGCTGGAACAAGACTCGATCTATGGTCGACTCGGGAGGTTTAAGTATTCCCTACATGATTAGCATAACAAATATATTTCATCCAACAGACAGAATCACCACTCATCATACCCCATCATGCCATACCAGACACACTCGTCTCGACGAGGAACTAGGGACAAGCTTAGGTCTACCCAAGACAGAGACTTTCCCGGCTTCCTTCCGGCAGGCACGAAAAGCATACGAGGATGATTACTGTCACAAGTATGACCATTTCCAACACCAGGGAAATCACCAATATGCATTCATGCAAATGATCGTATCACCACGTAAAATAACGAGTTCTCTGCATTAAGGTGGTGTTATAATCGTGTCAAACAATACATGAAATTATTAAGCCAGGGTTCAGAATGCTTGCCTTCAAGTTGTGGAGAGGCAGGGTGCATTCCCAAAACTTCTGAAAGTTTTCTTCTCTCTCCAAAAATCCTATTTAAAAATTTGAATTAATACATAGTTTCAAAACAGTACAAAAAAGTTGTCTGAAATTTTTTCAAATAAATCTGAAAATAAACTAGACAAAATTTGAGAGAGGTAGGAAAAAGAATCAACTCATTTGGAGTTATATTTTAAAAGATATGGTTAGTCAAAGTTTGGTCAAATTCTATTTTAAAAAAATAATACAGAAAAAAGAAAAACGTTTCGGAAAGAATACACGTTGAAGACGTACTCTGGTGTTTACGCCTTCACTTAGTCCAGCGTGGACCAGCGCTGGGTCACTGACAGTGGGTCCATGGGGCCCACTGGTCAGGTTTGACCACTCGCCCCCGCCTCCTTCCTCCTCTGGCCGAACAGAGGCGGGGCTCCGGCGATCGTCGCCGGCGATTGGCGGCTCCTCGCGGGATCCGGAGGGTAGGGATGGATCCGCCAGTTCGGGGCGGTCCTCCCGGTGGTAGCTAGGGTGGTGGGGGCGAAGGGAGTCGCCGGCGGTGAGCTTTGCGGCGGACGGTGGCTACGGGTGAATTGGGGGTTTGGGCTACGGTGGCTCCCCGACGGAGTTGAGTGTTTGGGCGGCTCCGCAAGGTCGAGGCGAGTCAAACAACGGTGCTAGAAGGGGGGAAGGCTCTGGGTGCGACGAGCGGGACCGAAACGTGGCGGTGGCCGGACTAGCCGGAGACGAGGAAGAAGACCTTCCCTGGTTGATGGCCGGCTATGGGAGTGCTAGATGGGTGGCTTGAGGTCGCCTAAGGGACTGGTTGGACTCGGGGGCTCCTTATATAGGCGGTTGAGGTCGGTCCCGCGGCGGCCGTGGATAAGCCCGACGGCGGACCACCGTTCTGTTGCAGCAGGGGGGACGTGGTGGCGACGAGCGCTTGGAGACGAGCTTGTGGATGAGCTCGGACTGCTCCAGAGGGCAGCTGGCGCACGCATGTGGCTCGGGCGGCGCCGTCCGTGGCAGGAACCCAGTGTGGCCGGCCGCTAGCCGCCGGGGCCGACCTGACGGCGGCGCTGTGGAGCTCCAGGGACGGCTCTACGGCGAGGGAGGGGGCGGCCATGCTGGCTGCGAGAGGGGAGTGGCCAGAACGAGCACGGGAAGGCGGCAGTGAGACGCGGCGGCTCGGTGCGCGCGCGTGCAAAACGGGCGCTCTGGGCGCGCCCAGAGCACATGCACCAGGTGCTCGGCGAAATGTCAGGGCATGCCAGGAGGCTTGGGTGGGGCTAGGGATTACCAGGTATAGGCTAGGGTGTGCAAGTAGATTAGTGGACAAGCTAGTTTGATCAGAGGATCAAGTTCCCAATGTAAACTAAAACTTATGCCAAAACTGCTCATGCACTCAAGGTGTTTGACAAAATTCTAAGAGCATCTAGGCAACTCTTGGGGTGGCCAAAATCTCCAGATCCTAGTCTCTTTAGAAGCTAAAAAGGGTGGCCAGGTTAGTTTGTCAAAAACAGAAACTCTTTAGTGTAAGTATTTGAGAAAATCATTTCTGGACAGAAGATAAAGGGCATCATTACATGGATCAAAAATACTCCCATGGGGCCACTCTCCTGGACTTAAGGGTTTTGTAGTGTGGTTTATAAGAAGGAGAAGGATCATGGGCATTAGAGCAACAAAGTTTAGAGTTGCTCTAGAAAAAGCCAGACTGGACCAGAGAGCAAAAGAGGATGTTTTGCCCAAATTTTTCAAAGAACATCAGTGGATTTTTGCACAAAGATGAATAATTTACTCCCACTGACCTCCCCTAATTTTGGTGGGATTTTTAAAAAAAATATCAAAGGGTTGCAGTGCAAAAGAGGCTATAAAGCTTATAAAAATCATTTTAAAAAGAAATAAAGCTCAGGGAAAATAATCATATAAATAACTCCATTGATAAAAGCAATGTTTCAAGGGAGGGTATACAAGTCCAACAACATTTTTGAAAAGTTTTAACTTGGGGCAAAACTCCATAATATCAAAGAAAAGAAAGGTTCTGAAATCAAAAGATAAACCAAGAAAATAAAAATTTAATTTCCTGGCAAAATTTTAATAAACAAATCATGGTTAAAATTTTGGGGTTTTACACGAATAGGAAGCCCCCAGGTATAGTGTGCACGCATAGTGCGGTCGGAGCGATCAGGGCATCCGTACCGTTTTAAGGATGTATGTTAAAAAGGAAAAACAGGGCGACCAAGGAAGAAATAGATCATAATTGAAGAAGCGGAGTTAAGGAGACGAACACTAAGTTCGGCACTAGGCGTAGAATCTTCGGAGTCTGGCCGCTTTCAATGGGTTCGGCTCGAGTCTGTTATCAGATGCACTGCGTAGACGGTACGCTCCACCGGTGAGAACTTTATCAATGATGAAGGGACCCTCCCACTTGGGTTTGAGCTTGTCCTTCTTCTTCTCGGGCAGGTGTAGAACTAGTTCGCCAATGTTATAAGTTTTGGCCCTTACTTCTCTGCTTTGATACCTTCGAGCCTGGTGCTGATAGAATGTGGAATGGGATTTTGCGACGTCACGCTCCTCTTCGAAAGCATCTAAGTTGTCCTGCCGATCTAGCTCGGCTTCCTTCTCTTCGTACATCACTACTAGAGAAAAGCTTACTAGTGGCCCTGGTTTTTTACATACCAGTAGCGCGGGCACCCGCGCTACTGCTAGGGCGCTACAGCTATTATTTAACAGTAGCGCGTTTCTGAACAAGTGCTGCAGCTAAAATACTTATTAGTAGCGCTGCTTCCTCCACCGGCGCTACTACTACCACCACGTAGTAGTAGAGCCCTATTTTCTCCCCACGCTACAACTAGGCAAATAGAAATAAAAAATAAAAAAAGCAGTCAGGTGCAATATTCATGGAAATCAAGACAAGTCCAGTGCAAATAAACTAAGTTCACAGAACCATCTCACAAACATTAATGACAGTACCACATTTAATATAACCACACAATCTCACAAACTCATATAGTAGTCAACAATGCATGGATAGATCATAGTTGATAAGTCTACTAGGTAGTCATACTAGCATATATATGGTTCAACAGCCACACGCATGCATATGTAGTTCTAGATGATGTCGATGACGACCATCATCCTCAAGCATGGGCGGTGGGTGTTCCTGGTAGTAATTAGGATTGCCTGTCCAACATGAAGATTCTTGCCGACAAGGAAGCTCTTCCACCCAACCGAGTTGAAGTGTGTGCGACCGTCCGTGTCCATGTTGTACGCACAAGTGGTGATGGAGCCCCTTGCGGTAAGGCGTATTCTAGTAGAGCCTTCTTCATCAAGCTTGATACCACAACTCTCAGATAGGCTCTTTGGCAATTTCTGAATAAGAAAAACATACCAATTAATAAGTAGCCTCACACATTCTACAGGAAGCATATAAGTTCACTAAGCATATAAGATTCACTAAGCATATATATCATCGGACACTACACTAAAGTATAACAATAAAGCATATAAGATTCACTAAGTATATATATCATCAGACTCTACACTAAGTATAACAATAAAGCATATAAGATTCACTAAGCATATAAGATTCACTAAGCATATATATCCTCAGACTCTACACTAAAGTATAACAATAAAGCATATAAGATTCACTAAGTATACATATCATTGAACTCTACACTAAGTATAACAATAAAGCATATAAGATTCACTAAGCATATAAGATTCACTAAGCATATATATCATCGGACTCTACACTAAGTATAACAATAAAGCATATAAGATTCACTAAGCATATATATCATTGGACTCTACACTAAAGTATAACAATAAAGCATATAAGATTCACTAAGCATATATATCATCGGACTCTACACTAAGTATAACAATAAAGCATATCATCAAATTACTCTAAAAACTACAGTAAATGCAACATACCATGATATGCCGATCAACCATGGTACTTGTCAGGCGGGTCACGAATGGCACCCCGACAAAGTCAGCACGTGGCGGAATGATGTCCCATAGGTTGCACACCTCCTCCTCGCTCAAGTTCATTCTTTGAGCTACGATGGCATCACCGAGTGGGTCGTCATCATCCTCATCATCCTCATCATCCTCATAATCTTCTGCTTTGTTGACATAAATCATGGCCAGCTTGGGTCTTTTAGCTCTGAAGGAGAAGCTGATCAACTCACCACCTGTGATACACATGTTGTCAATGAAACGGACCCATCCATCTCCTCCCACCCGCACCATCTTTCGTCCTTTCTCGATCTCCATAATGTAGGGGCCCCAGGAGCTTCAAAGGTCACAGAATCTCCAGTCAGATTGTTGAATTCAGACCTCACATTGCATGGGACGATCTGTGTACAAAAAGAAAAATGATATATACATGATGCATTAATGCCAATAACACTAAAAACAAAATAGTAGTTACTAGTTTCATATAATTTATTACCGCCGCATGAAGAAAACTAGACTCGAAGTAGATGGCAAACAACGTGCCAGTTGCAAGGCTGCTGGCGCACCTTGACTTGCACCATCGACATGGTGGTTGTCGGTGTCAAAACCGGCGGATATCGGGTAGGGGGTCCCGAACTGTGCGTCTAGGCGGATGGTAACAGGAGACAAGGGACACGATGTTTTACCCAGGTTCGGGCCCTCTTGATGGAGGTAAACCCTACGTCCTGCTTGATTGATATTGATGATGTGGGTATTTCAAGAGTAGATCTACCACGAGATCAAGGAGGCTAAACCCTAGAAGCTAGCCTATGGTATGATTGTTGTTCGTCCTATGGACTAAAAACCATCCGGTTTATATAGACACCGGAGAGGGCTAGGGTTACACAGAGTCGGTTACAATGGTAGGAGATCTACATATCCGTATCGCCAAGCTTGCCTTCCACGCCAAGGAAAGTTCCATCCGGACACGGGACAAAGTCTTCAATCTTGTATCTTCATAGTCTTGGAGTCCGGCCGATGATGACAGTTCGGCTATCCGGACACCCCCTAGTCCAGGACTCCCTCAGTAGCCCCTGAACCAGGCTTCAATGATGACGAGTCCGGCGCACATATTGTCTTCGGCATTGCAAGGCGGGTTCCTCCTCCAAATAATTCATAGAAGATCGTGAACACCAGGATAGTGTCCGGCTCTGCAAAATAAATTCCACATACCACCGTAGAGAGAATAATATTTACACGAGTTTAATCTGCTGACGTATTTTATGGCGTGACGTCACACCACTACCAAGCCTTTACTCGAATTGTTTTTATTGTACCACCTCAGCGCGTTTAGCGAAGCGGTTTCCTTGGCACGTCTTGTCGAAGCAGAGATCGTGTTCCCCTTATTCCGGGATTCCCATCAATACGGACGTGGGTAACCAAACCGCGCCATTGATTGTGGCGCTTGGGAGATAAGCGAGCTTTATCGGGCCGGTGGGGACGCATGGTTTCGTCTGCCCATATAAGGGGATAAAGATCCACCCTTTTACCTACGCCTTCTTCCTCCTTTGCTTATCCATCTCTGCGAACTCGAGCTCCAGCGCCCAAGTCCGCACATCTTACCTCAACCTTATCCAACTATGTCCGGAGCGGGAGGCAAGTGGATGGCCTCCTCCGTTATGGAGGGGCACATCAAGAAGCTGCGCAGCGCTGGATATCTATCCAGCGACATCGTGCACTGGCTCCCCGATGAGGGGCAGCTCATCACCACCCCCGGGCCCCATGAGAGGGTAGTATTCCTTTCCCATTTCCTCCACGGACTGGGTTTCCCACTCCATCCCTTTGTCCGGGGGCTCATGTTCTACTACGGCCTGGATTTCCATGATCTGGCCCCTAATTTCATCCTCAACATCTCGGTGTTTATCGTCGTGTGTGAGGCCTTCCTCTGCATCCAGCCACACTTCGTCTTGTGGCTCAAGACCTTCAGTGTCAAGCCGAAGATTGTGAAGGGCAGCCAAGCGGAGTGCGGAGGCGCCATGGTGGGAAAGATGCCCAACGTTACTTGGCTCGAGGGCACCTTCGTGGAAACCATTAAGGGGTGGCAATCGGGGTGGTTCTACATCACCGAGCCGCGTGACCCTAAATGGGCAGCGGCCCCCAAATTCAGATCTGGCATCCCCATACGGCTCACCTCCTGGAAAGAGAGTGGCCTGACATGGGGTGATTCAGAGGAGCTGACCGGACTCCAAGCCTGCGTCCAAAAGCTAGTGAACAAGAAGCTCAAGCTTGTCAGCATAGTCCAGGTCATGCTCATCCGCCGGATTCTCCCGTGCCAACAACGGGACTTCAATATGTGGGAGTTCGATTCGGCGCAGCACCAGACTTTGAGCAGGCTCTTTGACACTACGTACGAAGAGGCCTGGAGGGTGCTGTTTAAGGGCGCCGAGGCTCCCGCATCCGCTACCAAAGATCGCGGATTCAGCCCACAGTGTCCGGCTAGCGAGGTAAGCGATTTTACCCTTTACGGCACACTTGTTTTCCATAGTTTGACTCTATGGGGGATCTAAACTCCCTCTCCTTTGACAGGACTGGCTGAAGAAGGCCGAGCAGACTAACTGTCCGGCCCCTTTGCCAGAAGACCTAGCAGACGTCTGCTTAACGGGGCTGCTGGTTCCGGCACCCCACGTGGTGCCGGAGAAGAAGGCCAAGAAGAAGGCCACGGGCACTCGAAAGAGTTCCCGTTTTCAGGTGTCATCGGACTTATCGTCCGGTGACTCCAAGGCGGACTCCTCCCACGAAGGCGAGGAGGAGAAGAAAGAGGCCTCTCCCCCAGCGGGGGAAGGGAAGAAAAGGAAGGCCTCCCCAACGGGGGAGGCCGAAGGGTCCAAGAAGGGAAGGACTCTTCCCCCGGACTGCTCTGCCAATGCCGGTGACGATGACGAGGACTGGCCTTCAAGGGCCAAGCCCCTGGCGAGATCGTAAGTATCCAGACTCCCGAATAACTTCATGATTTTTCTTTTCGCCACATGGTGTCATTCTAATGCCGCATACAACCCGCAGTCCGCCCAAGGATGATCTTCTCGCTTCGTCGAGCGGGTCCTTGGGTGCGTCGGATATGGATTCCCTTCCAACCGCCTCCACCCCCCGTGATGCGGACGATGCCGAGGTGGGATCCCAGGAAGGGACCCGCCAGGAGGAGGAGGCCCCGGAGGTGCCACAAGGCAACCTCATGGACTTTGCACCGGACTCCGCACCGGAACCTGTAGTGGCTCCGGAGTCCGGCAGGCGGCCCCTTCGTAAGAAAGGCAAGACCGTGATGCCGGCGGCGTCCGTCCAACCGGAGGCGCTGGATAGCTTGCTGGAGGCGCTCAACGGCGCTTCCATCAAAGAGGAACACCGCACCGTCATGAGTGCGGTGATTCAGAAGGTTCAGCTCGCCAAGAGCGGGCTGACCGAAGCCTGCAGCAGCCTTCTAATAGGCTTTGAGGTAAGAATTTTGATATATGTAAAATAGTACCGCATAGACAGTAGCCCCTGATGCTCGGTTCGGTGTTCGGAAAGAAAATCCGGACCGAGGATCTAAAAAGATATACGCAGGAGTCATAAAAAATATGTCAATATGGGGTTGCAGGCTGTGCTGCTGACCTCTGCCGCACTGACTGCGGAGGTCAATACTTTGAAGCAAAGCCTCGAGCGGTCCGAGAACGAGCTCGGCCGTGCCAAGAAGCAGCTCGAGGACAAGGAAGGTGAGTAACACCTTATTAAAGTTGTACCTTATAGAAAAGGATTTTGGTTGCAAGAAGAATGACAAGGATAATGTGGGTATTGCAGGGGCCACGAACAAGGTGGCGACCCTGAAGGAGGCGGTGTCCGCGGCCGAACGTAATGCGGCCGTGGAGCGCACCGAGCGAGAGAAGCAGGAGGCGCGGGTGGCGGAGGTACAGCAAGAGCTCCAGGCTCTCGTGGAAAAACATTAGAGTTTGGAGCGCGACTCGAAGACTCGAGAGTCCGAGCTTGCATCGGCTCTTGAGAGTGCCAAAGCCGCTAAGGCCGAAGCCTACAAGGCCCTCCAGGAAATCGAGGTGTTGAAGAAAATAGCGGCGGGTAAGGCATTTTTCATGCAAAGCAAGCATGTGAGTGTGAATTACCTATCACTTACCTGAATTCGGAGCTCTCCAGGAGTGTTCGCAGATCTGCCCCGCAGCATGTCCGATGCTGCCGCTTTCTACAGGGCCGAGGAGGGGAGCTCGACGGAGAAGGTCTTCTGGTATTAGTATGCTGAGGCCGGACATCCGGTGCCCCTGAGCGACCAGTTGAAGCAGCTGGTTGAGCTCCACAAGGTGGCCGAACAGGCCATAAAGGGCCTCATAGTTCGGCTGTGGCCCAATGAGGCCATGCCTGGGAGCTACTTCGGCCTGGTGCGGCGGCTGGTGGATGCTTGTCCATGGGTTGAAGTCATCAAGCACTCCTCCTGTATTGAAGGTGCCCGTCGGGCCCTTGCCCGCGCAAAGGTACAATGGGGCAAGATGGATGCTGAGAAGCTTGTGACGGACGTGCCGCCGCCAGGCAAGGAGTATCGCACGCCCGAGATGTATTATAAGAGTGTCCTGAAGGGTGCTCGCATTATTGCGGGTGAGTGCTCCAAAGATGTAATATTTGAGTAGACTCGCATTTTGTTATCATGTGCGCTGAAAACTTTGTTCATATGTGCTAAGCAACGATTGTTAATTTAAAATATTACATTTTGTGCGGCCGTTTATCAAATCTGAGAGATGGCAAGACGTCGGCTTCAGCCCCCATGCCACGAGTGCTGGGGTGTTCGGGATAAATTTGAGCACTCTTGTTCCCATTTTTGGGTCCATCTAGGGAGGCGCTCAACACAACGAACGAGGCAATCGGACTTATAATGCTTGAACACTCTCACTTAGTCATAGAATTCTATAATTTTAAATTTCGGCGAAGCCCCTAGTTTTCGGAAGGCCGAATTTGGGGCGCTATCCTCGCCTGGGCCGGACGAAGCCGGTTCCTCGCTCTAAGTGGCATAAGTCTTTAGGGACTCGAAAAAGACCTCTCGAACAGCGACCGGCTCTCGCCTCATCATGATGGTCAGTTTTAGCTTTCTCCACTGAGGCGCTCGCCCAGCTCAACTGGGGCGCAATCGCAGTGGTTCTCCCAGTGCTACCTTAGCCGATATAACGGAATGTAAGGTACCAAAACATGGGAGCCGGGCAAACCCAACTATTGACCCAAGACATGATCCGGAGCCGATGCATATAATGCTATAAGTTCGGGGTGCTGCACTTGTGAAAGTGTTCGGACTTATCACACCATGATGCGGGAAACATAAGCCCCTGGTGTATTTAGCCGTACCAAAGTGTACGGATGCAACATGTCATAAATGAACATATGTATAAGAAAGAAATGCAATTATAAGCAAAAGGTGTTGCATTGTTTATTCAAGAAATACTGTCGTGAATGCAGAACGATACAAATAGTGCGGTAAGCAAGGGATGGGACTATTAAACATGTCCCCCTCCAGGGGTAGGCTGCGGAATGGTGTATAAAACAGATTTAATGCTCGTAATGGAGACCCCCTAGATATTCGTCGTAGCCTTTCTCCTTCCTGGTTGTTGCATCGTGAGTTCAGCAGGTCTACTACCGGATAGGGCCTCTAATGAACGGAGTCCTGTGGGTAAAAAAAAGAAAAAGAGAAAAAAAGAACGACACACTTGAGAGCCCCTAGTGTGGTTAAGCCGCATTCTAGGCCTATCGTGGTCGTGCCCCTCCCCCTATGCCCATGGTATCTCCAGAGCGTAATGATGTATGCGAAGGACCAGTCTTGCAATTTTGCAGAGGCTGGGGTTGGGGTCGCATTGCTACGCGTGCTCGGAATGTGCCAGGTGGTCTGGTTGTAGCTTACTCCGGGCGCGTTTAGCCGTGTCCGATCGCTTAACGGCCGGACTCGAGAATTTCCTTAAGAGGCTGCACTGTACTTCTACTGCGAGAGCCACTGTATGTTCCTCCGTTCGGAGAGAGCGTTCAGTGTTTCCGTTGACCGTGATGACTCCTCGAGGGCCTGGCATCTTGAGCTTGAGGTATGCGTAGTGCGGCACCGCATTGAACTTTGCAAACACGGTACGTCCGAGCAGAGCATGATAGCCGTTGCGGAATGGAACTATGTCGAATATTAACTCCTCGCTTCAGAAGTTATCCGGGGATCCGAAGACCACTTCCAGTGTAACTGAGCCTGTACAATTGGCCTCTACACCTGGTATGACGCCTTTAAAGGTCGTATTTGTGGGTTTAATCCTTGAGGGGTCTATGCCCATTTTGCGCACTATATCCTGATAAAGCAGGTTCAGGCTGTTGCTGTCCATCAGGACTCTGGTGAGGTGAAATCCATCGACGATTGGTTCTAAAACCAATGTGGCAAATCCGCCATGGCGGATGCTGGTGGGGTGGTCCCTTCGATCAAAAGTGATCGGACAGGAGGACCATGGGTTGAACTTCGGGGCGACTGGCTCCATCGCGTATACATCCCTGAATGCACGCTTCCGCTCCCTTTTGGGTATGTGGGTTGTGTATATCATGTTCACCATCCGCACTTGTGGGGGGAAACCCTTCTGTCCTCTATTGTTCGGCCGTCGGGTCTCTTCCTCGTCATCGCTATGCAGCCCCTTGTCGTTGTTTTCGGAAATCAGCTTGCCTGCCTGCTTGAATACCCAACAGTCCCTGTTGGTGTGGTTAGCTGGCTTTTCGGGGGTGCCATGTATCTGGCACGAGCGATCGAGTATTCGGTCCACATTGGACGGACCCGGAGTAGTTCTTTTGAATGGCTTTTTCCGCTGACCGGGTTTAGAGCCTCTGAATCCGGCATTGACTGTCGTATCCTCATTATTGTCGCCGTTAATGCGGCGTTTGTTCTTGTAGCGACGCGACCTGCCATTGCGGTCCTTGATATCCGGACTGCCAGAATTTTTGCTGAGGTTGTTGCTGCGGGCTAGCCAGCTGTCCTCTCCCGCGCAGAAGCGGGTCATGAGTGATGTGAGGGCTGCCATGGATTTTGGCTTTTCCTGTCCCAGGTGCCGGGCAAGCCACTCGTCACGGATGTTATGTTTGAAGGCCGCGAGGGCCTCCGCATCCGGACAGTCGACGATTTGATTTTTCTTAGTTAAGAATCGTGTCCAGAATTGTCTGGCCGATTTGTCTGGCTGCTGAATTATATGGCTTAGGTCGTCAGCGTCTGGTGGTCGCACATATGTGCCCTGGAAGTTATCAAGGAATGCAGCTTCCAGGTCCTCCCAACACCCAATTGATTCTGTTGGCAAGCTGTTGAGCCAATGCCGAGCTGGTCCTTTAAGCTTGAGTGGGAGGTATTTGATGGCGTGAAGATCATCACCGCGGGCCATGTGGATATGAAGGAGATAGTCTTCGATCCAAACCGCGGGGTCTGTTGTGCCATCATAAGATTCAATATTCACGGGTTTAAACCCTTTGGGGATTTGATGATCCATTACTTCATCTATGAAGCATAGTGGGTGTGCGGCGCCTCTGTATTGGGCTATATCACGACGGAGCTCAAAAGAGCTTTGTCTACTGTGTTCGGCCCGGCCGGACTTGCTGTGTCCGGCACGATGGTTGTCGTCACGTATCATGGGGCGCCCACGCGATCCATAGATCGATCTTGATTGTCTTGCCTTATCCTCCAATATATCTCGCAAGTCCAGAGCGTTCCCCTGTGGCCTTGTGCTTTTCGAGCGATGCCGGGGTACAGTTCTAGTGGAGGGCCTAGAGGCCTCTCTGTCGTGGCCACGGGGTGGTCGGTCAGCCGTATTGTGCGCTGGTGATGCAGGTTTATATGCCTCTTCCTCTAATCGGGGGAGCAGCTTGCGTTTGGGGTAGCTCTTGGAGGGGCGTTCGATCTCGTGCTCTTCGGCCGCAAGGACTTCAGTCCATCTGTCGGCTAGCAGATCTTGATCAGCTCTAAGCTGTTGCTGCTTTTTCTTGAGGCTGTTTGCCGTGGCCATAAGCATGCGTTTAAAATGCTCTTGTTCGACTGGATCCTTAGGCACGACAAATTCATCATCATCGAGGCTTGCCTCGTCTCCGAAGGGAGGCATGTAATTATCATCCTCTACCTCTTCGTCTGCCGCTCTCTCATGAGGGCTGGCTTCTCCGTCCTCCTGTGCTGAATCTTGCTGGAGGGGGTTGTCTTCGGCATTGTCTGGGGTATTATTATCTCCGGTGCCGGAATCTCCATTCTTGCTATGGCGGGATTTAGAGCGGCGCCGCTCACGCTGGCGCTTGGGCTGTTTCTTGGAGGGGTCATCCTTCGCTGTTCCTTCGCCATTCCCATCCTTTGGGATATCCACCATGTACATGTCATATGATGAGGTGGCTTTCTAGTGCCTAGTAGGCGCTGGTTCTTGGTCGTCTCCGGCATCTTCGTCCATACCGTCGATGTCTTCGGAGTCAAAGTCTAGCATGTCGGTTAGATCGTCGACAGTGGCTACTAAGTGGGTGGTCGGTGGGCTTTGAATTTCTTCGTCGTCCGCATCCCAACCGTCCTGACCGCAGTCCGACCAGGGCTCTCCTGATAACGAGAGATACTTTAGCGAACACAAGATGTCGCCGAAAGGTGCGTGTTGAAAGATGTCCGCAGCTATGAACTCCATGATCGGCGCCCAATCGGATTCGATTGGAGGGGTCGCGGGAGGTTCGGAGTCCGGCGAGGAGTCCGGCAGCTCGGCGTCACGAGCTTCACAAGGGACAAGGCCAGTATTCGGCTCCATCACCGTAGAGGTTGCAGCCCCCGAGGAGGTGTCTAGCCAGGTGTCTAGCCACCCGTCCTTGATCTGCGCAGCCGGCTCCGAATCGAGGGTCGGAGCGGGCTCGTGCGTGGCCTCTAGGGCACTGTCCGGCTGCAGAGCTAAATCATGCCCATCATGACAGTGCGGCACGCTCGGCTGTGGCTCGAATCCGTCGAAGATCAAGTCTCCGCGGATGTCAGCCGTGAAGTTCAAACTTCCAAATCTGACCTGGCAGCCAGGGGCGTAGCTTTCGATCTGCTCCAGATGGCCAAGAGAATCGGCCCGCAGTGTAAAGCCGCCGAATACGAAGATCTGTCCGGGGAGAAAAGTCTCACCCTGGACAGCATCGTTGTTGATGATCGAATAAGCCATCGAGCCTATCGGTGACGACACAGAGGAACTCTCAATGAAAGCACTAATGTCGGTGTCAAAACCGGCGGATCTCGGGTAGGGGGTCCCGAACTGTGCGTCTAGGCGGATGGTAACAGGAGACAAGGGACACGATGTTTTACCCAGGTTTGGGCCCTCTTGATGGAGGTAAAACCCTACGTCCTGCTTGATTGATATTGATGATGTGGGTATTACAAGAGTAGATCTACCACGAGATCAAGGAGGCTAAACCCTAGAAGCTAGCCTATGGTATGATTGTTGTTCGTCCTATGGACTAAAACTATCCGGTTTATATAGACACCGGAGAGGGCTAGGGTTACACAGAGTCGGTTACAATGGTAGGAGATCTAGATATCCGTATCGCCAAGCTTGCCTTCCACGCCAAGGAAAGTCCCATCCGGACACGGGACGAAGTCTTCAATCTTGTATCTTCATAGTCTTGGAGTCCGGCCGATGATGATAGTTCGGCTATCCGGACACCCCCTAGTCCAGGACTCCCTCAGTGGTGGTGGTGGTGGTGGCGCCATTTCCCTAAAGCAATATGATTAAAGGATTAACGATCCAAAAAGTAAACATAAAGTTTTCATAGCTAGAGTTCACATGGCAAGCAAAATAACAACTAAAAAGTAAACATAAAGTTCATTCCAACAAAGAAGCTAGTGGCAGTAGCTAAGAATTGAAACCCTCAACCGTTGCTGTCATATCAGAGCTAAAAAAATGCTCACGATTCTATGGTCGAGCACTATGGTGAACCCTCAACCGTTGTCGTCATATGAGAGTGACAGCAGGGCTCTAGGAGCGTATCTCGAAAGCTCCCATGGCACCATTTTAGAAGGGGAGCCGATCCTGCGACCACCATCGACAAACTTGAGCATGTGGATGCGTTCAGGAAACGACACACGGCAACCGACGCCGCCCATGGCTCCTCTCTGGAAAAGGCACGACATGGATGCCCCCTCTCTAAACCCTAGAACACTAGGCACTGACGCCGTCACCACTCCTCCAGGGGCATCAGCCAAGAATTCAAACCCAAGTTTCAATTATATGTGCTAAAAGCCTCTAGTTCTCTAGCTACTTCTCTCTACTCTCTCCTAAATTCGGTGAGCAACAAAATCCTCTACTTCTCTCACCTAACCCCTCTCTCTACTCTCCCCCCTATGTGATACTAATTAACAATAGGATCTAGAGATGCATATGTGATACTAATCCTATTAATCCATATGTGATACTAATCCTATTAATCCATATGTGATACTAATCCTATTAATCCATATGTGATACTAATTAACAGAGAGGGCGGAGTGCCGCGTAGGGGCAGCAAGGGGAGTGGCGAGTTGCCGCGGCAAATCGATTGGAGCCATGCATCAAAGCGCGGAGCCACCATGCAATCCCTAAATCCCAAAACATGGCGAGCCGCCGTGGCAAATCGATTGGAGCCTAGCTATTGTGGTGCGCACAAGGAGGAGGAGATCGAGGGGGGGACTTACGGGGCTGGAGCTTTGGAGGAGGTGAGAGGCGACCGCGCGTGGTGGTGGCGCACGGCACCGTCGAAGGGGGTGAGGCAGCCGGGGACGAACCCTAACCGCGGTGGCGTCGTCGGGTGGAGGGGATCGATTGTGAGAGTGAGGGGGTGTGGGGGAGCTCGGGCCGGTTTTCTTTTGCTATAGTAGTAGTGCTTGTTAGAGCACCGCGCTACTGCTAAGCCCACCAGCTGTAGCGCCCTTTCAGGACAAACGCTACAGCTAAGTGGGCTACTGTTTTTGCCCTGCGGCCCATGTAACAGTAGCGCGGCCCAAGCAAACAAACGCTGTTGTTATATGTTAGTAGTAGCGTGTTTTCTACCCAGCGCTACTGGTAAATACTATTAGCGTGGGGTCATAAAAACGCGCTACTGGTAAACTTCTATCTATAAGCATTTTCCTAGTAGTGCATGCGCACGCGAGGTGAGTCATGGATTATGTCGCAGGGTAGCACTGCTTCTGCGTCGTACACCATAAAAAATGGTGTGTATCCGGTGGTATGATTCGGCGTGGTCCGCAACCCCCAGAATACGGAGTCGAGTTCCTCGACCCAATGTGTGTCTGATTCCTTCAAGGATCGCACTAGTCTGGGTTTGATGCCGCTCATGATAATACCATTTGCACGTTCGACTTGACTGTTTGTTTGGGGGTGATAGACAGAGGCGTAGTCGAGCTTGATGCCCATTTTACCTCACCAAGTTTTCACCTCATCAGCTGTAAAATTCAAGCCATTGTTAGTGATGATGCTGTGGGGGACACCATAATGGTGTACAACCCCTGATATGAAGTCTATCACTGGTCCGGATTCGGCCGTTTTAACTGGTTTGGCTTCTATCCATTTGGTGAACTTGTCCACCATGACCAATAAGTATTTTTTCTTATGACTTCCCCCTTTAAGGGGTCCCACCATATCCAGCCCCCAGACCGCGAAGGGCCAAGTTATGGGGATTGTTTGGAGAGCGGTAGGGGGCATATGGCTCTGATTGGCAAATAGTTGGCAACCAACGCAATGTTGGACAAGGTCTTGTGCGTCTGCCCGGGCTGTCGGCTAGTAAAAACCTATCCGAAAGGCCTTGCTTACGAGCGCTCGGGCTGCCGTGTGGTGCCCGCCTAGTCCGGAATGGATTTCAGCTAAGAGCTGGTGCCCTTCCTCCTCGGAGATGCATCGTTGGAGCACTCCGGTGGTGCTCTTCTTGTAGAGCTCTCCTTCATGGACCTTGTAGGCCTTAGAGCATCACACAATACAACGTGCCTCATTTTGGTCTTCGGGGATCTCTTGCCTATTTAGGTAGGCCAAGAAGGGCTTGGTCCATGGGGCGATGACAGCCATTATTTTGTGGGTCGAAGCTGTTATTTCGGTGGCAGGGCCTCTGATTACGTCAGATGGTTCAGAATCTGGGGTTGTGTTCGGAGCCGGACTAATATTTCCGGACTCTCCTTCCCATACTACGGACGGCTTGAACAGACTTTCCAAGAAGATATTAGGTGGGACGGGGTCGCATTTAGCGCCGATGCGGGCGAGGATATCGGTCGCTTGATTATTTTCTCTAACCACATGGTGGAATTCGAGCCCCTCGAACCGAGCTGACATTTTGAGGACGGCATTGCGATAAGCCGCCATTTTTGGGTCCTTGTCATCAAAGTCTCCATTTATCTGAGATATTGCGAGGTTCGAGTCCCTTTGCACTTCGAGGCGTTGGATGCCCATGGAGGCTGCCATCCGAAGACCATGCAACAGAGCCTCGTATTCGGCTGCATTGTTGGAGTCTGTGTATAATATTTGGAGTACGTGTTGAACCGTGTCTCTGGTGGGGGATGTCAGGACAACACCCGCTCCCAATCCGGCCAGCATTTTAGAGCCGTCGAAATGCATGATCCAATTTGAGTATGCGCCATACTCTTTAGGGATTTCGGCTTCTGTCCATTCGGCAATGAAGTCAGCCAGTACTTGCGACTTAATGGTCCGCCGTGGTTTGTATGTTATGTCGAATGGAAGGAGCTCAATAGCCCATTTGGCAATTCGGCCTATTGCGTCGCGGTTATTTATTATGTCATTGAGTGGTACTTCGGAGGCCATCGTGATCGAGCACTCTTGAAAGTAGTGTCGTAGTTTTCGGGATGCCATGAAGACCGTGTACGCTATCTTTTGATAGTGTGGGTACCGAGATTTGCATGGAGTGAGGACAGTAGACACGTAATATACCGGCTTTTGTAGCGGGAACTTGTGTCCGTCTACTTCTCGTTCAACGACGAGCACTGCGCTCACAACTTGGTTTGTTGCGGCTATGTATAATAGCATGGGTTTGCCAATGTTTGGTGTGGTCAGGACTGGGTTTTTGGCCAAGAGTGCCTTCATTTCTTCCAGTCCGGCCGTGGCCGAATCCGTCCACTCGAAGTGTTCGGTGCATCGAAGAAGGTCATAAAGAGGTAGTGCCTTTTCTCCTAAGCAGGAGATAAAGCGGCTTAAGGCAGCCATGCATCCAGTTAGTTTCTGGATCTGCTTGAGGTCTGTTGGGATAGCCAACTGTGACCGAGCTCTGATTTTGGCTGGATTTGCTTCAATTCCTCCATTTGAAACGATGAAGCTGAGCAATTTCCCGGAGGGTACCCCGAAGACACATTTCTCCGGGTTGAGCTTGATATCATACGTTCGGAGTTTGTCAAACGTAAGCCTCAAGTCATCTATTAAAGTTTCAACGTGCCTTGTTTTGATGTCCACGTCGTCTATCTAGGCCTCTACTGTCTTGCCGATTTGTTTTTCCAGGCATGTCTGAATCATGCGTTGATAGGTTGCGCCGGTGTTTTTGAGCCTGAAAGGCATGGTGTCGGTGTCAAAATTGGGAGATCTCGGGTAGGGGGTCCCGAACTGTGCGTCTAGGCGGATGGTAACAGGAGACAAGGGACACGATGTTTTTACCCAAGTTCGGGCCCTCTCGATGGAGGTAAAACCCTGCTCCTGCTTGATTAATATTGATGATATGGGTAGTACAAGAGTTGATCTACCGTGAGATCGGAGAGGCTAAACCCTAGAAGCTAGCCTATGGTATGATTGTTGTCCGTCCTACGGACTAAACCTCTCCGGTTTATATAGACACCGAAGAGGGCTAGGGTTACACAGAGTCGGTTACAATGGGAGGAGATCTACATATCGTATCGCCAAGCTTGCCTTCCACGCCAAGGAAAGTCCTATCTGGACACAGGACGAAGTCTTCAATCTTGTATCTTCATAGTTCGGGAGTCTGGCCAAAGGTCATAGTCCAGCCATCCAGACACCCCCTAATCCAGGACTCCCTCAGTAGCCCCTGAACCAGGCTTCAATGACGACGAGTCCGGCGCGCAAATTTGTCTTCGGCATTGCAAGGCGGGTTCCTCCTCCGAATACTTCATAGAAGATGTTGAACACAAGGATAGTGTCCGGCTCTGTAAAATAAGTTCCACATACCACCGTAGAGAGAATAATATCTGCACAAATCTAATCTGCTTACGTATTCCATAGCGTGACGTCATGCCACAGCCAAGCCTTCATTCGAATCGTTTTACTGTCCCACCTCAGCGTGTTTAGCGAGGCGGTTTCCTTGGCATGTCTTGTCAAAGCAGAGATCGTGTCCCCTTATTCCGGGATTCTCATCAATACGGGCGTGGGTAACCCAACCGCGCCATCAATCGCGGCGCTTGGGAGATAATCAAGCTTTACTAGGCTGGTCGGGGCACGCAGTTTTGGCCGCCCATATAAGGGGATAAGAATTCACCATTTCAATCTACGACTTCTTCCTCCTTTGCTTATCCATTTCCGCGCACTCGAGCTCCAGCGCCCAAGTATGCACTTCCCACCTCAACCTTCTCCAATCATGTCCGGAGTGGGAGGTAGATGGATGGCCTCCACCGTCACGAAGGGGCACATCAAAAAGTTGAGGAAAGTCGGATACTTGTCTAACGACATCGCGCACCGGCTCCCAGATGAGGGGCAACTCATCCCCACCCCTAGGCCCCATGAGAGGGTGGTGTTTCTCACCCATTTCCTCCGCGGACTGGGCTTTCCTCTTCACCCATTTGTCTGGGGGCTCATGTTCTACTACGGCCTGGATTTCCACGATCTGGCCCCGAACTTCATCCTCAACATCTCGGCATTTATCATCGTGTGTGAGGTCTTCCTCCGCATCAAACCCCACTTTGGCTTATGGCTAAAGACCTTCAGCATTAAGCCGAAGGACGTGGGCGGCCGGCAAGCTGAGTGCGGAGGCGCCATGGTGGGCAAGATGGCCAACGTCACATGGCTCGAGGGTGCCTTCGTGGAAACCATCAAAGGGTGGCAACCGGGGTGGTTCTACATCACCGAGCCGCGTGACCCTGAATGGGCAGCGGCCCCCGAATTCCGATCTGGCATCCCCACACGACTCACCTCATGGAAAGAGACGGGCCTATCGTGGGGTAATTCGGCAGAGGTGACCGGACTCCAAACCTGCGTCAGAGACCTAATCTACAGGAAGGTCAAACTTGTCACTGTAGTCCAGGTCATGCTCTTCCACCGGATCCTCTTGTGTCAATGACGGGCTTTTAATTTGTGGGAATTCGACCCGGCCCAGCACCAAACTTTGTCCAGGCTCTTTGACACAACGCACGAAGACGCCTGGAAGGTGCTTTTCAAGGGCTCCGAGGTTCACCCTCCCATCACCGAGGATCGCGGATTCTGCGCGAAGCGCCAAGCCAGCGTGGTAAGCTCAGTTTACCCATTACAGGGTACTGATTTTTAATAGTTTGACTCTATGCGGGATCTAAACTCCCATTCCTTTAACTGGACTGGCAGAAGAAGGCCGGACAGATCGACTGTCCGACTCCTTTGCCCGAAGACCCAGCAAACGCCCGCTTGACGAAGCTGCTGGTTCCGACACCTCACGTGGTGCCGGAGAAGAAGGCCAAGAAGAAGGCCACGGGGACTCGAAAGAGTTCCCGACACCTGGTGGTGTCGGATTCATCACCCGACGACCCCGAAGCGCCCTCCGCCTCTGAAGATGAGGAGGAGGAAGAAGAAGCCTCTCCCCCTCCAGTGGGGGGAGGAAAGAAAAGGAAGGCCGCCCCAACTGGGGAGGCCAGAGGGTCCAAGAAGGGGAAGAATGTCGGTGTCAAAACCGGCGGATCTCGGGTAGGGGGTCCCGAACTGTGCGTCTAGGCGGAGGGTAACAGGAGACAAGGGACATGATGTTTTACCCAGGTTCGGGCCCTCTTGATGGAGGTAAAACCCTACGTCCTGCTTGATTGATATTGATGATGTGGGTTTTACAAGAGTAGATCTACCACAAGATCAAGGAGGCTAAACCCTAGAAGCTAGCCTATGGTATGATTGTTGTTCGTCCTATGGACTAAAAACTATCCGGTTTATATAGACACCGGAGAGGGCTAGGGTTACACAGAGTCGGTTACAATGGTAGGAGATCTACATATCCGTATCGCCAAGCTTGCCTTCCACGCCAAGGAAAGTCCCATCCGGACACGGGACGAACTCTTCAATCTTGTATCTTCATAGTCTTGGAGTCCGGCCGATGATGATAGTTCGGCTATCCGGACACCCCCTAGTCCAGGACTCCCTCAGTAGCCCCTGAACCAGGCTTCAATGACGATGAGTCCAGCGCGCATATTGTCTTCGGCATTGCAAGGCGGGTTCCTCCTCCGAATAATTTATAGAAGATTGTGAACACCAGGATAGTGTCCGGCTCTGCAAAATAAATTCCACATACCACCGTAGAGAGAATAATATTTACACAAGTTCAATCTGCTGACGTATTTTGTGGCGTGACATCACACCACCACCAAGCCTTTACTTGAATTGTTTTTATTGTACCACCTCAGCGCATTTAGCGAAGCAGTTTCCTTGGCACGTCTTGTCAAAGCAGAGATCGTGTTCCCCTTATTCCGGGATTCCCATCAATACGGACGTGGGTAACCCAACCGCGCCATTGATTGCGGCGCTTGGGAGATAAGCGGGTTTTATCAGGCCGGTGGGGACACATGGTTTTGTCCGCCCATATAAGGGGATAAAGATCCACCCTTTTACCTACGCCTTCTTCCTCCTTTGCTTATCCATCTCCGCGAACTCGAGCTCTAGCGCCCAAATCCGCACATCTCACCTCAACCTTCTCCAACTATGTCCGAAGCGGGGGGCAAGTGGATGGCCTCCTCTGTCACGGAGGGGCACATCAAGAAGCTGCGCAGCGCCGGATATCTGTCCAGCGACATCGCGCACCGGCTCCCCGACGAGGGGGAGCTCATCCCCACCCCCAGGCCCCATGACAGGGTAGTATTCCTTTCCCATTTCCTCTGCGGACTGGGCTTCCCACTCCATCCCTTTGTCCGGGGGCTCATGTTCTACTACGGCCTAGATTTCCATGATCTGGCCCTGATTTTCATCCTCAACATCTCAGCGTTTATCGTCGTATGTGAGGCCTTCCTCTGCATCCAGCCCCACTTCGGCTTGTGGCTCAAGACCTTTAGTGTCAAGCCGAAGGTTGTGAAGGGCAGCCAAGTGGAGTGCGGAGGTGCCATGGTGGGCAAGATGCCCAACGTTACTTGGCTCGAGGGCACCTTCGTGGAAACCATTAAGGGGTGGCAATCGGGGTGGTTCTACATCACCGAGCCGATGACCCTGAATGGGCAGCGGCCCCCGAATTCAGATCTGGCATCCCCATACGGCTCACCTCCTGGAAAGAGAGTGGACGGACATGGGGTGATTCGGAGGAGCTGACTGGACTCCAAGCCTGCATCCAAAAGCTAGTGAACAAGAAGCTCAAGCTTGTCACCGTAGTCTAGGTCATGCTGATCCGCCGGATTCTCCCGTGCCAACAACAGGACTTCAATATGTGGGAGTTCGATTCGGCGGCAGCACCAGACTTTGAGCAGGCTCTTCGACACTACGTACGAAGAGGCCTGGAGGGTGCTGTTTAAGGGCGCCGAGGCTCCCGCATTCGCTACCGAAGGTCGCGGATTCAGCTCGCAGCGTCCGGCTAGCTAGGTAAGCGATTTTACCCTTTACGGGACACTTGTTTTCCATAGTTTGACTCTATGCGGGATCTAAACTCCCTCTCCTTTGACAGGACTGGCTGAAGAAGGCCGAGCAGACTAAATGTCCGGCCCCTTTACCAGAAGACCCAGCAGACGCGCGCTTAACGGGGTTGCTGGCTCCTGCACCCCACGTGGTGCCGGAGAATAAGGCCAAGAAGAAGGCCACAGGCACTCGAAAAAGTTCCCGTTTTCAGGTGTCATCGGACTTATCGTCCGGTGACTCCGAGGCGGACTCCTCCCACGAAGGAGAGGAGGAGAAGAAAGAGGCCTCTCCCCCAGCGGGGGGAGGGAAGAAAAGGAAGGCCTCCCCAATGAGGGAGGCCGAAGGGTCCAAGAAGGGAAGGACTCTTCCCCCGGACTGCTCTGCCGACGCCGGCGACGACAACGAGGACTGGCCTTCAAGGGCCAAGCCCCTGGCGAGATCGTAAGTATCCGGACTCCTGAATAACTTCATGATTTTTCTTTTCGCCACATGGTGTCTTTCTAATGCCGCATACAACCCTGCAGTCCGCCCAAGGATGATCTTCCCGCTTCGTCGAGCGGGTCCTTGGGTGTGTCAGATATGGATTCCCTTCCGACCGCCTCCACCCCCCGTGATGCGGATGATGCCGAGGTGGGATCCCAGGAAGGGACCCGCCAGGAGGAGGAGGCCCCGGAGGTGCCGCAGGGCAACCTCCCGGACTTTGCACCGGACTCCGCACCAGAACCTGTAGTGGCTCCGGAGTCCGGTGGGCGGCCCCTTCGTAAGAAGGGCAAGACCGTGACGCCGGCGGCCTCCGTCCAACCAGAGGCGCTGGAGGCGGTCAACGGCGCTTCCATCAAAGAGGAACACCGCACCGTCATGAGTGCGGTGATTCAGAAGGTTCAGCTCGCCAAGAGCGGGCTGACCGAAGCCTGCAGCAGCCTTCTAACAAGCATTGAGGTAAGAATTTTGATATATGTAAAATAGTACCGCATAGACAGTAGCCCCTGATGCTCGGTTCGGTGTTCGGAAAGAAAAGCCGGACTGAGGATCTAAAAAGATATATGCAGGAGTCATAAAAAATATGTCAATATGGGATTGCAGGCTGTGCTACTGACCCCTGCCGCACTGACTGCGGAGGTCAATACTTTGCAGCAAAGCCTCGAGGGGTCCGAGAACGAGCTCGGCCGTGCCAAGAAGCAGCTCGAGGACAAGGAAGGTGAGTAAGACCTTATTAAAATTGTACCTTACAGAAAAGGATTTGGTTGCAAGAAGAATGACAAGGATAACGTGGGTATTGCAGGGGCCACGAACGAGGTGGCGACCCTGAAGGAGGCGGTGTCCGCGGCCAAACGTAATGCGGCCGCGGAGCGCACCGAGCGAGAGAAGCAGGAGGCGCGGGTGGCGGAGGTGCAGCAAGAGATCCAGGCTCTCGTGGAAAAACATGAGAGTTTGGAGCGCGACTCAAAGACTCGAGAGTCCGAGCTTGCATCGGCTCTTGAGAGTGCCAAAGCCGCTAAGGCCGAAGCCTACAAGGCCCTCCAGGAAATCGAGGCGTTGAAGAAAATAGTGGCGGGTAAGGCATTTTTCATGCAAAGCAAGCATGTGAGTGTGAATTACCTATCACTTACCCGAATTCGGAGCTCTCCAGGAGCGTTCGCAGATCTGCCCCGCAGCGTGTCCGATGCTGCCGCTTTCTACAGGGCCGAGGAGGGGAGCTCAACGGAGAAGGTCTTCTGGTCTTAGTATGCTGAGGCCGGACATCCAGTGCCCCTTAGCGACCAGCTGAAGCAGCTGGTCGAGCTCCACAAGGTGGCCGAACAGGCCATGAAGGGCCTCATAGTTCGGCTGTGGCCCGGGGAGGCCATGCCTGGGAGCTACTTCGGCCTGGTGCGGCGGCTGGTGGATGCTTGTCCATGGGTTGAAGTCATCAAGCACTCCGCCTGTATTGAAGGTGCCCATCGGGCCCTTGCCCGCGCGAAGGTGCAATGGGGCAAGATGGATGCTGAGAAGCTTGTGACGGACGCGCCACCGCCAGGAGTATCGCACGCCCGAGATGTATTATAAGAGTGTCCTGAAGGGTGCCCGCATTATTGCGGGTGAGTGCTCCAAAGATGTAATATTTGAGTAGACTCACATTTTGTTATCCTCTGCGCTGAAAACTTTGTTCATATGCGCTAAGCAACGCTTGTTAATTTAAAATATTACCTTCTGTGCGGCCGTTTATCAAATCTGAGAGATGGCAAGTCGTCGGCTTCAGCCCCCATGCCACGAGTGCTGGGGTGTTCGGGATAAATTTGAGCACTCTTGTTCCCATTTTTGGGTCCATCTAGGGAGGCGCTCAACACAACGAACGAGGCAACCGGACTTATAATGCTTGAACACTCTCACTTAGACATCGAATCCTATAATTTTAAATTTCACCGAAACCCCTAGTGTTCAGAAGGCCGAATTTGGGGCGCTATCCACGCCTGGGCCGGACAAAGCCGGTTCCTCGCTCTAAGCGGCATAAGTCTTTAGGGACTCGAAAAAAACCTCTCGAACAGCAACCGGCTCTCGCCTCATCATGATGGTCAGTTTTAGCTTTCTCCACTAAGGCGCTCGACTGGGGCGCAATCGCAGTGGTTCTCCCAGTGCTACCTTAGCCGATACGACGGAACGTAAGGTACCAAAACATGGGAGCCGGGAAAACCCAACTATTGACCCAAGACATGATTCGGAGCCGATGCATATAATGCTATAAGTTCAGGGTGCCGCACTTGTGAAAGTGTTCGGACTTATCACACCATGATGCGGGAAACATAAGCCCCTGGTGTATTTAGCCGTACCAAAGTGTACGGATGCAACATGTCATAAATGAACATATGTATAAGAAAGAAATGCAATTATAAGCAAAAAGGTGCTGCATTGTTTATTCAAGAAATACTGCCGTGAATGCAGAACGATACAAATAGTGCGGTAAGCAAGGGATGGGACTATTAAACATGTCCCCCTCCAGGGGTAGGCTGCGGAATGGTGTATAAAACAGATTTAATGCTCGTAATGGAGACCACCTGGATATTCGTCGTAGCCTTTCTCCTTCCCTGGCTGTTGCATCGTGAGTCCGGCAGGTCTACTGCCGGATAGGGCCTCTGATGAATGGAGTCCTGTGGGTAAAAAAAATAAAGAATAAGAGAAAAAAAAAGAACGACACACTTGAGAGCCCCTGGTGTGGTTAAGCCGCATTCTGGGCCTATCGTGGTCGTGCCCCTCCCCCTATGCCCATGGTATCTCCAGAGCGTAATGATGTACGTGAAGGACCAGTCTTGCAATTTTGCAGGGGCTGGGGTTGGGGCCGCATTGCTACGCGTGCTCAGAATGTGCCAGGTGGTCTTGTTCTAGGTTACTCTGGGCGCATTTAGCCGTGTCCGGTCACTTAACAGCCGGACTCGAGAATTGCCTTAACAGGCTGCACTATACTTCTGCCGCGAGAGCCGCTGTATGTTCCTCCGTTCGGACAGAGCGTTCAGTGTTTCCGTTGACCGTGATGACTCCTCGAGGGCCTGGCATCTTGAGCTTGAGGTATGCGTAGTGTGGCACCACGTTGAACTTTGCAAACGCGGTACGTCCGAGAAGAGCATGATAGCCGTTGCGGAACGGAACTATGTTGAAGATTAACTCCTCAATTTGGAAGTTATTTTGGGATCCGAAGACCACTTCCAGTGTAACTGAGCCTGTACAATTGGCCTCTACACCTGGTATGACGCCTTTAAAGGTCGTCTTTGTAGGTTTAATCCTTGAGGGGTCTATAACCATTTTGCGCACTATATCCTGATAAAGCAGGTTCAGGCTGTTGCCGTCCATCAAGACTCTGGTGAGGTGAAATCCATCGACGATTGGGTCTAAAACCAATGCGGCGAATCCGCCGTGGCAGATGCTGGTGGGGTGGTCCCTTCGATCAAAAGTGATCGGGTAGGAGGACCATGGGTTAAACTTCGGGGCGACTGGCTACATCGCGTATACATCCCAGAGTGCACGCTTCCGCTCCCTTTTGGGTATGTGGGTTGCGTATATCATGTTCACCGTCTGCACTTGTGGGGGGAAACCCTTCTGTCCTCTATTGTTCGGCGGTCGGGTCTCTTCCTCGACATCGCTATGTAGCCCCTTGTCGTTATTTTCGGCAATTAGTTTGCCTGCCTGCTTGAATACCCAACAGTCCCTGTTGGTGTGGTTAGCTGGCCTTGCGGGGGTGCCGTGTATCTGGCACGAGCGATCGAGTATTCGGTCCAAATTGGACCGACCCGAAGTAGTTCTTTTGAATGGCTTTTTCCGCTGATCGGGTTTGGAGCCTCTGAATCCGGCATTGACTGTCGTATCCTCATTATTGCCGTCGTTAATGGGCATTTGATCTTGTTGTGACGCGACCTGCCATTGCGGTCCTTGATATCCGGACTGCCAGAATTTTTGCTGAGGTTGTTGCTGCGGGCTAGCCAGCTATCCTCTCCCATGCAGAAGCGGGTCATGAGTGATGTGAGGGCTGCCATGGATTTCGGCTTTTCCTGTCCCAGGTGCCGGGCCAGCCACTCGTCGCGGATGTTATGTCTGAAGGCCGCGAGGGCCTCCGCATCCGGACAGTCGACAATTTGATTTTTCTTAGTTAAGAATCGTGTCCAGAATTGTCTGGCCGATTTGTCTGGCTGCTGAATTATATGGCTTAGGTCGTCAGCGTCTGGTGGTCGCACATACGTGCCCTGGAAGTTATCAAGGAATGTAGCTTCCAGGTCCTCCCAACACCCAATTGATTCTGCTGGCAAGCTGTTGAGCCAATGCCGAGTTGGTCCTTTAAGCTTGAGTGGGAGGTATTTGATGGCGTGAAGATCATCACCGCGGGCCATGTGGATATGAAGGAGATAGTCTTCGATCCAAACCGCGGGGTCTGTTGTGCCATCATAAGATTCAATATTCATGGGTTTAAACCCTTCGAGGATTTGATGATCCGTTACTTCATCTGTGAAGCATAGTGGGTGTGCGGCGCCTCTGTATTGGGCTATATCACGACGAAGCTCAAAAGAGCTTTGTCTACTGTGTTCGGCCCGGCCGGACTTGCTGTGTCCGGCGCGACGGTTGTCGTCACGTATCATGGGGCGCCCACGCGATCCGTAGATCAATCTTGATTGTCTTGCCTTATCCTCCAATATATCTCGCAAGTCCAGAGCGTTCCCCCGTGGCCTTGTGCTTTTCGAGTGATGCCGGGGTACGGTTCTAGTGGAGGGCCTAGAGGCCTCTCTGTCGCGGCCACGGGGTGGTCGGTCAGCTGTATTGTGCGCTGGTGATGCAGGTTCATATGCCTCCTCCTCTAATCGGGGGAGCAGCTTGCGTTTGGGGTAGCTTTTGGAGGGGCGTTCGAGCTCATGCTCTTCGGCCGCAAGGACTTCAGTCCATCTGTCGGCTAGCAGATCTTGATCAGCACTAAGCTGTTGCTGCTTTTTCTTGAGGCTGTTTGCCGTGGCCATAAGCCTGCGTTTAAAACGCTCATGTTCGACGGGATCATCAGGCACGACAAATTCGTCGTCGTCGAGGCTTGCCTCGTCTCCGGAGGGAGGCATGTAATTATCATCCTCTACCTCTTCATTTGCCGCTCTCTCATGAGGGTTGGCTTCTCCATCCTCCTGTGCTGAATCTTCGGCACTGTCTGGGGTATTATTATCTCCGGTTCCGGAATCTCCATTCTTGCTGTGGCGGGATTTAGAGCAGCGCCTTTGACGCTGGCGCTTGTGCTGTTTCTTGGAGGGGTCATCCTCTGTTGTTCCTTCGCCATTCCCATCCTTTGGGATATCCACCATGTATATGTCATATGATGAGGTGGCTTTCCAGTGCCCAGTGGGCGCTGGTTCTTGGTCGTCTCCGGCATCGTCGTCCATACCGTCGATGTCTTCGGAGTCGAAGTCTAGCATGTCGGTTAGATCGTTGACAGTGGCTACTAAGTGGGTGGTGGGTGGGCTTTGAATTTCATCACCGTCCGCATCCCAACTGTCCTGACCGCCGTCCAGCCAGGGCTCTCCTGATAATGAGAGATACTTTAGCAAACTCAAGATGTCGCCGAAAGGTGCGTGTTGAAAGATGTCTGCAGCGGTGAACTCCATGATCGGCACCCAATCGGATTCGATTGGAGGGGTCGTGGGAGGTTCGGAGTCCGGCGAGGAGTCCCGCACCTCGGAGTCATGAGCTTCACAAGGGACAAGGCCAGTATTCGGCTCCATCGCCATAGAGGTTGCAGCCCCCGAGGCGGTGTCTAGCCACATGTCCTCGATCTGGGTAGCCGGCTCTGAATCGAGGGTCGGAGTGGGCTCGTGTGCGGCCTCCAGGGCACTGTCCAGCTGCAGAGCTAAATCATGCCCATCGTGACAGTGTGGCGCGCTCGGCTGTGGCTCGAATCCATCAAAGATCAAGTCTCCGCGGATGTCAGCCGTGAAGTTGAAACTTCCAAATCTGACCTGACGGCCAGGGACGTAGCTTTCGATCTGCTCCAGATGGCCAAGCGAATTGGCCCGCAGTGCAAAGCCGCCGAATACGAAGATCTATCCAGGGAGAAAAGTCTCACCCTGGACTGCGTCGTTGTTGATGATCGAAGAAGCCATCGATCCTATCGGTGGCGACACAGAGGAACTCTCAATGAAAGCACCAATGTCGGTGTCAAAACCGGCGGGATCTCGGGTAGGGGGTCCCAAACTGTGCGTCTAGGCAGATGGTAACAGGAGACAAGGGACACGATGTTTTACCTAGGTTCGGTCCCTCTTGATGGAGGTAAAACCCTACGTCCTGCTTGATTGATATTGATGATGTGGGTATTACAAGAGTAGATCTACCACGAGATCAAGGAGGCTAAACCCTAGAAGCTAGCCTATGGTATGATTGTTGTTCGTCCTATGGACTAAAACTATCCGGTTTATATAGACACCGGAGAGGGCTAGGGTTACACAGAGTCGGTTACAATGGTAGGAGATCTACATATCCGTATCGCCAAGCTTGCCTTCCACGCCAAGGAAAGTCCCATCCGGACACGGGACGAAGTCTTCAATCTTGTATCTTCATAGTCTTGGAGTCCGGCCGATGATGATAGTTCGTGTATCCGGACACCCCCTAGTCCAGGACTCCCTCAAAGACCCTTCTTCCGGACTACGCCTCTGACGCCGACAACGGCGGAGAGGAATGGCCATCCAGGGCCAAGCCCCTGGCAAAATCGTAAGTATCCGGATACCAGAATAACTTATGGCGTTCCTCTATTGTACAGTACCTTCTGATGCCGAATTCAATCATGAAGTCCGCCCAAGGCTCAGCTCAGCGATTCGTCGAGCAGCTCCCTAGAATTGTCGGATGTGAATAGCGCTTCACTCCCGACGGCCTCCTCCCCTCGCCCTACAGACGATGCCGAGGTGGAGTCTAAAAAGGGGCCAAACCAGGAGGAGGTGGTCCTGGAGGTGCCGCAAGGCGACCTCCCGGACTCCAGGCCCAAAGGGGATGAAGCCCTAGAGGGATCTAAGTCCGGCCCTGAGCCAGACACCGTTCTGGAACCTTTAGTGATTCCAGAGTCCGGTAGGCGCCCCCCTCGCAAGAAGGGCAAGCCTACGATGCAGGCGGCCTCCGTCCAACCGGAGGCGCCGGACAATTTGTTGGAGGTGCTTAACGGCGCCTCCATCGACGAGGAGCACCGCACTATTATGAGTGCGGTGATTCAGAAGGTTCAGTCCGCCAAGAGCGGGCTGACAGAAGCCTGTACCAGCCTTCTAACAGCCTTTGAGGTATGTATTTAAAACATATAAAAATGTTACCGCATAGACAGTAGCCCCTGATGCTCAGTTTGGTGTTTGGAAAGAAAACCCGGACTGAGGGTCAAAAAAAGATATACGCAGGAGTCTAACATAAATATGTCAATATGGGAATGCAGGATGCGCTGCTGACCTTTGCGGCACTGACTGCGGAGGTCGATGCATTGAAGCAGAGCCTCGAGCGGTCCGAGAACGAGCTCGGCCGTGCCAAGAAGCAGCTCGAGGACAAGGAAGGTATGTAATACCTTATGTAAGTATATAAAAAATACCTGGTTGCAAATAATGAAAGGACCAACGTGAATGTTGCAGGGGCCACAACTGAGGTGGCAGCCCTGAAGGAAGCGTTGTCCAAGGCCAAAGAAAATGCGGCCGTGGAGCGCACCGAGCGAGAAAAGCAAGAGGCGCGGGGGGCGGAGGTGCGGCAAGAGCTCGATGCTCTCGTGAAGAAACATGAGGGTTTAGAGCTTGACTCAAAGACGCGAGAGTCCGAGCTTGCCTCGACACTTGAAAGCGCCAAGTCTGTCAAGGCCGAAGCCCAAAAGGCCCTTCAGGAAATTGAGGCGATGAAAAAGATAGCGGCGGGTAAGTCATTCTTTATGCAAAGCAAGCACGTGAAAGTAAATTACCTATTACTTACCCCGAGTCCGGAGCTCTCCAGGAGCATTCATAGATCTGCCCCGCAGTGTATCCGACTGTCGGTGTCAAAACCGGCGGATCTCGGGTAGGGGGTCCCGAACTATGCATCTAGGCGGATGGTAACAGGAGACAAGGGACACGATGTTTTACCCAGGTTTGGGCCCTCTTGATGGAGGTAAAACCCTACGTCCTGCTGGATTAATATTGATGATGTGTGTTACAAGAGTAGATCTACCACGAGATCAAGGAGGCTAAACCCTAGAAGGTAGCCTATGGTATGATTGTTGTTCGTCCTACGGACTAAAGCCATCCGGTTTATATAGACACCAGAGAGGGCTAGGGTTACACAGAGTCGGTTACAATGGTAGGAGATCTACATATCCGTATCGCCAAGCTTGCCTTCCACGCCAAGGAAAGTCCCATCCGGACACGGGACGAAGTCTTCAATTTTGTATCTTCATAGTCTCGGAGTCCGGCCGATGATGATAGTTCGGCTATCCGGACACCCCCTAGTCCAGGACTCCCTCAGTAGCCCCCGAACCAGGCTTCAATGACGACGAGTCCGGCGCGTATGTTGTCTTTGGTGTTTGCAAGGCGGGTTCTTCTCATGCTCCATGTGTTTGCCAGATAGTGTCCGGTTGCTTTATAAATGCTGCGCTCCTTGGCTTCTACGTCCAATAATGGCCTTCTTCCATGTGTCGTACGAATGCGAAAAGCCAGGGTATTCTTACGTTTTACCCCCTAGCTGCGTGAATAGGCTGCCTATAAGAGAGGCATGGATCCAGATCCAACTCACACCATCCTCCTTCCGCAAGTACTCATCGAGGCACATCTGACAAAAAATCCATTCCAACATGGACAGTCGACGCGGCTCCTCTTCTCGCGCTCCCAGCCCTCAGCCAGGAGATTGGAGGAGATGCTCAGTCCCGCATAGCGAGTTAGTGACGCTCCAAGCGGAGGGATACCTTCCCCCAGCCTTTATGGTTCCGGTTCGAGTCGGACTGGCCACCTACAAGGGTGGGAAGCAGGCGGAGAGCGTCCCCAATCCCTCCAAAGGAGAGCGGGTATGCTTCATCCCCTACTTAATAAGGGGACTCGGATTTCCTGTACATTCGTTTCTCCGGGGGCTCCTGGAGTTCTATGGACTCCAACTTCACCACCTCACGCCTGCCTCCATTTTGCACATCGCGGGCTTTGTAGCTCTTTGCGAGCTGTTCTTGGGCATCGAGCCCCATTTTGCGATGTGGAAGAGGTTGTTCTGCCTCGTACCCCGTTCTCACGAGGGGTTGATATATCAAGTGGGCGGAGCCGAAATATGGCGCATCGTCGGGACCGGATATCTATCCGGAACCCCGAAGAAGGCGTCCGAAGATTGGCCTTTGGAGTGATTCTATATGGAAGACGCCCCGCTGCCGGATCCAGTTCGGATCGGCCTCCCGGAGTTTAGCAATGCTCCTCTGAAGAAACGCCTGAGTTGGCGCCCGCGGAGCCCTCAACGAGAAGATGATAGGACCGTCCACTATCTGATGGGCCGGATACGGCTACTAGCCCATTCCGGGTTAACCATGATTGGAGTCATGGCCACATGCATTATGCGAGGGGTGCAGCCGCTCCAATATAGGGGCCACCCCATGTGGGATTTTAACGGGGAGAATGATGCCGCCCGTCATGGCCGCACGGGGCGGGATCGGCCGACGATCTGGTGAAGATCCTGTCTGGCTTGTACAAGGGGGAGAAGGAGGACTTCCTCTGCACGAATCCATTGAATGGATTCTCCATGAATAACCCTCGAAGCTGGGTAAGCGGACGATCCATGCTTTCAAAGATAAGTGTCTTACTTTATGATTTCGACGCAGGAAATACGCCGCGATGTGGCGGGCATAGAAAGCCCAACTCCACAACCTGAGGATCCGGGAAGATCCCTCGATCCGGCCTCCGAAAAGGATCCGGACATAAAGGTGGATTTGATTGACGGGGTGTTCCACCGGCTCAGCATAGGCAATGCTTTAGTCGCCATTACGGCTGACTACCCCGGCTTATGTCCGGCTTCCCAGGTGAGTACGACCGAAGTCCTGACACCGCCACCTTTTTAATGCCTATTTATGACCATCGTGTACCAATGGTGTTTGGCAGGGGGTGCCTTTACAGTGGGAAGCCGAGCCCGCGGCAACTGACCAAACGAGGTCAGTGCAGCCTAGCAGGCGGAAGAGGAGTGTGGCGCGAATCGAAACGTCGCCGTAAAGGTATGGTGCACCATTGTCTTTTTAAGGGAAAGACTCCTAGGAGGCATATTAATGCTCATGATTCTTCTAGGAGAAAGAGCGCTCGCCGGACTGAGTCTGGAGAGGGTGCCCACCAAGCCTCCGCCAACCAGGCTCCAACGCCTGGTCCGGAGGGGGAGGCGAGCGCAAGGCGCGAGCCGGGTGCTCCTCCAACGGAGGATGCCGACAGGTTGTCTGCCACCAGATCTGAGGTGGAGAGCGCCATGAATGACAGGCGCCGTCGGACAGTTCTTCGTGACGTGTGTTTCTCCCCTGAGGCGTTAAATGCCTTTAATGCGGGAGATGCGCACCTCCGTGCTGCTCAAGATGGTTTAACCAGAGCCACGGAGCAGTATGTAAAGGACATACAGGTAAGGAATTTTAATAGTTATATATGCCAGTAGCCCCCGAGACTTAAAATAGTTAAACTAACTGATTTAAGGATCATTTGTAATGCAGGATCTTACCAAGAAGAATACCCACCTGACCCAGGAGCTTCAAGAATGCAAGGCCCAACTTGAGGCCGCACTAGCCGCTGCCGGGGGAGCCACGGAGACCCCCTCTAGTAATTCATATTTTGAAAAAAGAAGTAGTTTATGAGGTGCGGCGTGTGTGTATAGTCTGACAATAATATTGCAGAGGGTGCCGGACTAGATCCGGACAAGCAACAGCTGCTGCGCCAGTTGAAGGCCGGCGAGAGGGTGCTTATGAGGGTGCAGCAGGAGGGAACAAACTCCAAGATGCCAACACCCAGCTGGGCGAAGAACTAAAAGGTGTTCAGGTTCAGCTGTCTAACTCCGTAAAGGAGAATGGTCAGCTTCGTCGCGGCATTTATAGTAAGTGCTTGAGCAAACTCTTTTGAAAAGAAGAGTTCAGCGAGGAAGTCGATTGACAGAAATGTGTCTGTAGGTGTGCTCACGGGTCGTCCGGCGGAGGAGATGCCTGGTTCCACGGGAGACCATCTTCCCGAGCTGCTGCAACTGCACGAACGTGTTCGGCAGGCGATGAGCGGCATCGTTCAGGCCTTATGGCCTTCCGTCTCCCTACCCGAGGGTCTCGGAGGGCTTGCTGAGAATCTTCAGGGAGTACGGCGGCGTCTCCATCTGTGGAAGATATCGGCCTGCCGTCAAGGCGCCAGGGAGGCCTAGGCCATGGTGAAGACGCGGTACCCGAAGGCTGACCCAAACCACATGGCCGAGCTCGGACCTGCGGGGCCCGATGGGAAGGAGATCCCTGTGAGCTTGATGTACGGCCAAGTAGAGTTGGCCACAAAATATTCCCAACAGGACTGTAAATTAGACAGCCTGTTAGATGGGATTGAAGAGGAGTACAATCAGTCAGTTTGACGATGTAATTTTAAAATGACATGTAAAATGCCTTCTAGCCGGATTGTAGATCGTTTGTCTTTGCGGACCTTATCGCTTCAACCTCGGGACCCAACAGTCCGGAGTGTGTCCGAATACCCTTACGGTTATAAAAGAACCGGGGCATGCATGGAGACAAGGTGTAGGGGTCATAATTGCTTTATCAGACAAGTGCCCAACTAGCTATGTTATATTACGTGGTTAGTAAGAAACATCTTCCAGGGAGAATAGTTCCGTTAAGGGTTCCTTTCCCTGGGAGGCATGCCCTAAAGTGCATGTCCGGACTGTGAAAATAGCAGAAAAAGCATGTGGGGCAGATAAATAAGTAAGTAATAAATCATCTTTCAGGTCACCGACCGAATATTCCCTTAAGAACGCTAGCCTTCGGCTTCACCCAGTCTGAGGTACACATCCGGCTGACCCGGCAGTAACAATCGCAGAGGTGCTCCCTTTACCTCCTAGTCGAACAAACGGGAACGTAGGGGTAAGCATAGGAGCCAGGCAACCCGGCTTGGCCAAAACTTAAGTCATATCGATGCATATAATGGTGATCAAAAGGTACATGCGGAAGTGTGACACATGTGTTGGGCATGAAGCCCTTATAAATAAGCTTCTGTTAAAGAAGCCCCCAGGTATAACGAGTGCGAGTAGCACATCGAGTGAGTGCGAACAAAGCGCAGATTAGCCCTCAAGAGGTTTGTACCGAAAAAAGGTGGGGGGAAAAGAGAGGGAAAACAAAGACAGCGAAAAAATATGAAAGGTGGACGGAGGAAGGAGACAAACCGTGAGTCCGGCGCTAGGCGTAAAATCTTCGGAGACGGGTTGCGTTCCATGGGTTTGGCTCGAGTCGGTTGTCAGATGCGTTGCGTAGACGGTATGCACCGCCGGTAAGGACTTGGTCGATGATGAAGGGACCTTCCCATTTGGGCTTAAGTTTGTCCTTTTTCTTGTCCGGCAGACGTAGAACTAGCTCGCCAACATTGTAAGTTTTGGCCCGTACTTCTCTGCTTTGATATCTTCGAGCTTGCTGTTGATAGAATGCGGAACGGGATTTTTCCACGTCGCGCTCCTCCTCTAAAGCGTCCAAACTGTCCTGCCGATCCAACTCGGCTTCTCTTTCCTCGTACATGCGCACGCGAGGTGAGTCATGAATTATATCGCAGGGCAAAACTGCCTCAGTGCCGTATACCATAAAAATGGTGTGAATCTGGTTGTGCGGTTTGGCGTGGTCCGCAGCCCCTAGAGTATGGAGTCGAGCTCCTATACCCAGTGCGTGTTAGATTCCCTGAGGGACCGCACTAATCTGGGTTTGATGCCGCTCATGATTACACCATTTGCTCGTTCCACTTGACCGTTAGTTTGAGGGTGGTAGACTGAAGAGTAGTCGAGCTTGATGCCCAAATTTTTGCACCAGAGTTTAACCTCGTCGGCCGTAAAATTCGTGCCATTATCAGTGATGATGCTGTGGGGGACGCCAAAACGGTGTACTACCCTGGATATGAAGTCTATCAGAGGTCCGGATTCTTCCGTTTTAACCGGCTTGGCCTCTATCCATTTGGTGAATTTGTCCACCATGACCAATAAGTATTTGTGCTTGTCGGTTCCCCTTTAAGGGGTCCAACCATGTCAAGCCCCCAGACCGCAAACGGCCAAGTAATGGGTAGAGTTTTGAGGGCGGTGGGTGGCATGTGGCTCTGATTAGCAAAGAGCTGGCAACCGACGCATCTTTGGACTAAGTCCTAAGCACCTGCCCGGGCGGTCGGCCAATAAAATCCTGTACGGAAGGCCTTGCCCACAAGGGCCCGGGCGGCGGCATGGTGCCTGCCGAGTCCGGCGTGAATTTCAGCCAGGAGATTTCGCCCTTCCTCTTCAGAGATACACCTTTGAAGGACTCTAGTTGTACTTTTTTTATAAAGTTCTCCCTCATGGACCTTGTAGGCTTTAGATTGCCGAACTATGCAGCAGGCCTCATTTTGGTCTTCGGGAAATTCCTGCCTGATTAAGTAGGCTAGGAATGGTTCCGTCCACGGGGCAATTACTACCAGTATTTCGTGGGCTGAATCTGTTATTTCATTGGCTGAGCCACCGATTGTGTCAGAATGTTCTGCGATAGGTGATGCAGTTGGTTCCGGATTGTTATTTCCGGACTCCTCTTCCCATAATACGGATGGCTTAAAGAGCCGCTCCACGAAGATGTTTGGAGGGACGACGTCGCGTTTCGCGTCGATGCGTGTCTGCTGCCTGGTTATTATCCCGGGCTACATGGTGGAATTCGAGTCCTTCGAACTGGGCTGACATTTTTAGGACGGCGTTATGGTAGGCTGCCATTTTCGGATCCTTGGCGTCAAAGTCTCCATTTACTTGGGATATTGCGAGGTTTGAATCCCCGCGCACCTCTAGGCGTTAAATACCCATGGAGATTGCCATCCGGAGGCCATGCAGAAGGGCCTCATATTCGGCTGCATTGTTGGAGTCCGTGTACATTATTTGAAGCACGTATTAGACTGTGTCTCCGGTTGGGGACGTCAAGACGACGCCAGCCCCCAAGCCAGCCAACATTTTGGAGCCGTTGAAATGAATGATCCAATTGGAGTATGCACCGTACTCTTTAGGGAGTTCGGCTTCGGTCCATTCGGCGATAAAGTCAGTCAGAACTTGCGACTTGATAGCTCGCCGTGGTTTGTAGGTTATATCAAATGGTAAGAGCTCAATGGCCCATTTTGCAATCCTGCCCGTCGCATCGCGATTGTTTATAATGTCGTTGAGAGGTACTTCGGAGGCCACCGTTATGGAACACTCTTGAAAGTAGTCTCGCAGCTTCCGGGATGCCATGAACACCGCATACGCTATCTTTCGATAGTGTGGGTACCGGGACTTGCATGGAGTTAAGACAGTGGATACGTAGTACACTGGTTTTTTAAGAGGGAATTTGTGCCCTTCTGTTTCTCGTTCGACGACGAGTACCGCGCTGACAACTTGATGTGTTGCTGCGATATATAAAAACATCGGTTCGCCCAGGTTGGGTGCGGCCAGGACCGGATTTGTTGCCAATACGGCTTTAATTTCTTCGAGTCCGGCCGTGGCAGCATCCGTCCATTCGAAATGTTCGGTGCGCCGGAGGAGGCGATAGAGGGGCAGTGCCTTTTCTCTCAAACGGGAGATGAAGCGGCTTAGAGCCGCCACGCATCCGGTTAGTTTTTGTATTTGCTTGAGGTCTTTTGGGATATCCAATTGGGACAGAGCTCGGATCTTGGTTGGGTTTGCTTCAATTCCTCTACCGGATACAATGAAGCCCAAGAGCTTTCCGACTGGTACGCCGAAAACACATTTTTCCGGGTTGAGCTTAATGTCATATGCTCGGAGGTTGTCGAATGTCACCCTCAAGTCGTCTACTAGAGTTTCGACGTGTTTGGTCTTGATGACCACATCGTCTACATATGCCTCGACTGTTTTGCCTATCTGGGTGGCCAGACATGTCTGAATCATGCGCTGATATGTTGCGCCGGCGTTTTTGAGTCCGAAGGGCATAGTGTTGAAGCAGAATGGTCCGTATGGAGTAATAAATGCTGTTGCGGCCTGGTCTTTTTCCGCCATCTTGATTTGATGGTATCCGGAGTATGCGTCGAGGAAGCATAATGAATCATGCCCTACGGTAGCATCGATGATTTGGTCGATGCGAGGGAGAGGGAAAGGGTCCTTTGGACAGGCCTTGTTAAGGTCTTTGAAATCGACACAAAGGCGCCAGGATTTGTCCTTTTTTGGTACCATTACCAGGTTGGCTAGCCAGTCCGGATGTTTTATATCTCTGATGAATCCGGCTTCTAAGAGTTTGGCTAGCTCCTCTCCCATTGCCTGTCTTTTGGGTTCGGAAAATCGCCGAAGAGCCTGTTTGACTGGCTTGAATCCTTTTAGGATGTTTAGGCTGTGTTCTGCCAGCCTGCGTGGGATCCCTGGCATATCTGAAGGATGCCAGGCGAAAATGTCCCAATTTTCCCGAAGGAATTCTCGTAGTGCGGCTTCTACATCAGGATTCAATTGTGCCCCGATGGAGGCCGTCTTTGTGGGGTTCGTTGGATGGACCTGGAATTTGACTACTTCGTCCGCTGGTTTAAAGGAGGTGGACTTGGACCTCTTATCGAGTATCACATCGTCCCCATCCACCGTGGAGCACAGCGCAGTGAGTTCCTTTGCCGCTAAGGCTTCGGATAGTGCCTCTAGGGCCAATGCGGCTGTCTTATTTTCAGCGCGGAGTGCTATATTAGGATCACTGGTGAGAGTGATTATTCCATTGGGACCGGGCATTTTGAGCTTCATGTACCCGTAATGGGGTATAGCTTGGAAGATTGTGAATGCCTCCCGCCCTAACAAGGCGTGATATCCGCTGCCGAATGGGGCCACTTGGAACGTGACCTCTTTGGACCTGTAGTTGTCTGGCGAGCCGAACACTACATCTAGTGTGATTTTTCCTGTGCAGCGTACTTCTCGACTAGGGATTATTCCCCTGAAGGTTGTGCTGCTCCGCTCAATGCGGCTCCAGTCAATTTCCATTTTTTGAAGGGTTTCCTCGTAGATGAGGTTTAATCCGCTGCCGCCATCCATGAGTACCTTGGTAAGACGAAAGTCGTCCACTATCGGACTGAGGACCAATGCGGCTGGTGCTCGAGCTGTTCGGAATTTAGGTTCATCGCTGGCATTGAAGGTGATGTCGCTCCATGGATTTGTTGTTGCTACTTGGTAGACTTCGGCGAGGCTGCGGATTGTTCGCTTCCGCATGTTATTTGATGCGAAAGTCTCGAAGATTGTTAATACCGTACTGGTACTTGTGGGCTGGTTGCCCGGGGCTAGAAAGCCTTCGCCACTTTTGGCCACCTGTCGTAGTATCCAACATGCTCGAAGGCTATGTGTTGGAGTGGCGCCCTCCGTACTGTGGATTTTGTAGGGTCCGTTGAGCCATCCCTCCAGTACGGTTCCGTGCCCTTTAGGGGGTTTTTGCTTTTTGGTTTTTAATCCAGGTGCTTGGGTATGACGCACCCTTTTATTTCGGACTGGGGTTGTATTCAGGGCCGGATTGTCGCAAAACTTGGTTTCGGTTTTCCAGGCACTCTCCATCGCACAGTATTTTTGTACAATGGTCGCTAGGTCGGTGAAGCGTGTACTCGCGACGACTTATGGCGTTTATGATTCCCTTGTCCGTGCAATTGTTGCAAAAAATTGAAATCGCGCTTTCTTCACGGCAGTCCTTTATCCTGTTCATAACTAGGAGGAATCTGGCCAAGTAATGATGTACTGTTTCATCGGGCTCTTGCCGTATTTGAGATAGATCGCTTATGTTTGGGTGGGCGGGTGGAATTAAGTTCGGAACCCCGCCCGATCTGAGGCTCAAAGGCCAAGAAGTTTCCGGATTTGGAAGCTTTGTTTGCTGGATGCCTTCCAACAAATCTGGTCCGATGCCTGACTTTAGGTTCAGTATTTGATTGACGTCCGTCCCTCCGCGGGAATCCGGCATGGAGGGATCAGGAATCCGGACATAGCTGGTTTTTAACATAGAAGAAGAGTCGCCGCATTGTTCCTCTCCCACAACAACGTGGTGGGTAGCCTGGGGAGAGTTAATTTCTCTCAGATCAGTTTTAGGCCCAATCTGATCGTAGTCTGAAGCGACTCCCAGGGCGGTGATGCGATCCAAGACCTCGTTCACGGAGGAGAGCTCCATCGAATCTAGCTGCTCGGCGAATTCCGAGCTGACGTGAAGATTGCTTTTGATGACCTGAGAGGTCATCGTCGGAGCGATGGCCGAACAGGCGGTCATAAGAAAACCACCTAGCCGGATAGTTTGGCCGGCGGCCAAAGCTCCCTTGACGACGGCGCCGTCTTTAAAGACGGTAAAAGGCATCCTTCCTGATTGCGATGACACAGAGGAACTCCCAATGAAAGCACCAATATCGGTGTCAAAACCGGCGGATCTCGGGTAGGGGGTCCCGAACTGTGCGTCTAGGCGGATGGTAATAGGAGACAAGGGACACGATGTTTTACCCAGGTTCGGGCCCTCTTGATGGAGGTAAAACCCTACGTCCTGCTTGATTAATATTGATGATGTGTGTTACAAGAGTAGATCTACCACAAGATCAAGGAGGCTAAACCCTAGAAGCTAGCCTATGGTATGATTGTTGTTCGTCCTACGGACCAAAGCCATCCGGTTTATATAGACACCGGAGAGGGCTAGGGTTACACAGAGTCGGTTACAATGGTAGGAGATCTACATATCCGTATCGCCAAGCTTGCCTTCCACGCCAAGGAAAGTCCCATCCGGACACGGGACGAAGTCTTCAATCTTGTATCTTCATAGTCTCGGAGTCCGGCCGATGATGATAGTTCGGCTATCCGGACACCCCCTAGTCCAGGACTCCCTCACCGACGCTGCCACATTCTACCGGGCTGAGGAAGGGAGCTCGACGGAGAAGGTGTTCTGGTCCCAGTATGCTGGGGCCAGACACCCGGTGCCCCTGATCGACCAGCTGAAGCAGCTGGTCGAGCTTCATAAGGCAGCCGAACAGGCCATGAAGGGCCTGATAGGCCGGCTGTGGCCTGGGGAGGCCATGCCTTTGAGCTACTTTGGGCTGGTGCGGCGGCTGGTGGATGCCTGTCCCCGGCTTGAAGTCATCAAGCGCTCCATTTTCATCGAAGGCGCCCGTAGGGCTTTTCCCCGTGCTAAAGTGCACTGGGGCAAGCTGGATGCTGAGAAGCTCGTGACAGAGGGGCCACCGGAGGGGAAGGAGCATCGCAGGCCCGAGATGTATTATGAGGGCGTCCTGAAGGGTGCCCGTCGTGTGGCGGATGAATGTACCAGGGATGTAATTTTTGAGTAAACTCGCTCATGTTTATCCTGTGCGCTGAAAACTTGTTCATATGCGCTAAGCAACGCTTTTTGAATTTAAAATATTACCTTCTGTGCGGCCGTTTATTAAATCTGAGAGATGCAAGTCGTCGGCTTCTACCCCCATGCCACGAAGCTGGGGTGTTGGGATAAACCTGAGCGCTCTTGTTCCCATTCTTGGGTCCATCGAGGGAGGCGCTCAGCACAACGAACAAGGCAATCGGACTTATAATGCTTTATCAATCTCACTTAGCCATAGAATTCTATAATTTTAAATTTCGGCGAAGCCCCTAGTATTCGGAAGACCGAGTTCGGGGCGCTATCCACGCCTAGGCCGGACAAAGCCAGCTCCTCGCTCTAAGCGGCATAAGTCTTTAAGGACTCGAAAAACCTCTCGAACAGCGACCGGTCTCTCGCCCTATCATGACGGTCAGTTTTAGCTTTCTCTACTGAGGTGTTAACCCAGCTCAACTGGGGCACAATCGCAGTAGTTCTCCCAGCGCTACCTTAGCCGACATAGCGGAACGTAAGGTACCAAAACATGGGAGCCGGGCAAACCCAACTATTGACCCAAGACATGATTCGGAGCCGATGCATATAATGCTATAATTTCGGGGTGCCGCACTCATGAGAGTGTTCAGTCTTGTCACACCATATTATGGGGTACTTAAGCCCCTGGTGTATTGGCCGTACCAAAGTGTATGGTTGCATAATGTCATAACTGAACATATTTATATAAAAAATGAGTGCAATAATAGACAAGAGTTATCTATTGTTTGTTAAAAGGGCTACTATGAGAGCAGAACGATACAAATAGTGTGATACGCAAGAGATGGGATTATTTGACATGTCCCCCTCCAGGGGCAAGCTGCGAAACTTTAAGTAAGACAGGTATTTAGCTCGTTATAGAGACCACCTGGACATTAAACGTGGCCTGTTGTCTCCCTGGCTATTGCATCGTGTTCGGCGATTGAACTGCCGGACAGGCCTTCCGAATAGTGGAGTCCTGAAAGTATATAAAAAATGGCAAAATCTGGAGCCCCTAGTGCGGTTGAGCCGCATTCTGGGCGTGCCGTGGTTGTGCCCCTCCCTTTATGCACATGGTATTTCCAGAGCATAATTATGTACGCATGGTACTGGTATCGCAATCTCGCGAGGGCTGGGGTTGTGGCCGCACTGCTATGCTTGCTCAGAATGTGCCAGACGGTTTTGTTGTAGGTTACTTCGGGCGCGTTTGACGCTGTCCGGACGTTTAACAGCCGGACTGGAGAATTGCCTTGAGAGGCTACTTTGTACTTCCGCCGCCAGGGCCGCCGTGTGCTCCTCTGTTCAGAGAGAGCGTTCGGTGTTTCCATTGACCGTAATGACTCCGCGAGGGCCTGGAATCTTGAGCTTGAGATATGCATAGTGCGGCACCGCATTGAATTTTGCAAATGTGGTTCGTCCAAGCAGGGCATGATAGCCACTGCGGAACGGGACTAAGTCAAAGATTAACTCCTCGCTTCGGAAATTATCCGGGGATCCGAAGACCACTTCAAGCGTAACTGAGCCTGTACAGCTGGCTTCTACACCTGGTATGACGCCTTTAAAGGTCGTCTTTGTGGGTTTAATCCTTGAGGGATCTATACCCATTTTTCGCACTGTATCCTGATAAAGCAGGTTCAGGCTGCTGCCGCCGTCCATGAGGACTCTAGTGAGGTGAAATCCGTCAATGATTGTGTCTAGAACCAATGCGGCGAATCCGCCATGACGAATGCTAGTGGGGTGGTCCCTTCGATCAAAAGTGATCAGGCAGGAGGACCATGGGTTGAAATTTGGGGCGACTGGCTCCAACGCATAGACGTCCTTGAGCGCACGCTTCCATTCCGTTTTGGGGATATGGGTTGCGTATATCATGTTCACCGTCCGCACTTGTGGGGGAAAGCCCTTCTGTCCTCTGTTGTTTGGCGGCTGGGGCTCCTCCTCGTCATTGCTATGCAGGCCCTTGTCTCTGTGTTCGACACTTAACTTGCCTGCCTGCTTGAACACCCAACAATCCCTGCTGGTGTGATTGGCTGGTTGTTCGGGGGTGCCATGTATCTGGCACGAGCAGTCAAGTATCCGGTCTAAACTGGACGAGCCTGGAGTATTTCTTTTCAATGGCTTTTTCCGCTGACCGGGTTTAGAGCCTCTGAATCCGGCATTAACTGTCGTATCCTCAGTATTGTCGCCGTTAATGCGGCGCTTGTGCTTGTTACGAGGCGACCTGCCATTGTTGTCCTTGGTATCCAAATTACCACTGCTCTTGGTCATGTTATTGCTACGAGCTAGCCAGCTGTCTTCTCCCGCGCAAAAGCGGGTCATGAGTGTCGTGAGGGCTGCCATAGATTTCGGCTTTCCCTGTCCTAGGTGTCGGGCAAGCCATTCGTCTCAGATGTTATGTTTGAAGGCTGCAAGGGCCTCTGCGTCCGGACAGTCGACTATTTGATTTTTCTTGGTTAGGAACCGCGTCCAGAATTGTCTGGCCGATTCCTCTGGCTGCTAAAGTATGTGGCTTAGGTCATCGGCGTCTGGTGGTCGCACATAAGTGCCCTGGAAGTTGTCGAGGAATGCGGATTCCAGGTCCTCCCAGCAACCAATTGACTCTGCTGGCAAGTTGTTAAGCCAATGCCGAGCTGGTCCTTTAAGCTTGAGCGGGAGGTATTTGATAGCGTGTAGATCATCACCACGGGCCATGTGGATATGAAGGAGATAATCCTTGATCCATACCGCAGGATCTATTGTGCCATCGTATGATTCGATGTTTATGGGTTTAAAACCCTCGGGGATTTGAAGATCCATTACTTCATCTTTGAAGCATAGTGGGTGTGCGGCACCTCTGTACTGGGCTATATCACGACGTAGCTCGGATGAGCTTTGTCTGTTGTGTTCGGCCTGGCCGTATTTGCCATATCCGGCGTGACGGTTATCGTCACGTGTCATGGGGCGCCCACGCGATCCGTAGATCGATCTTGTTTGCTTTGCCTTGTCCTCCAATATGTCTCGCAGGTCTGGCGCATTTCCGCGTGCCTTGGTACTTTTTGAGCGGCGCCGGGGTGCGGCTTGAGTTGAGGGCCAAAAGGCCTCTCTATCACGGCCACGGGGTGGCCGATCGGCCGCATCATACGCTGGTGATGTAGGTTTAGTTGCTTCCTCCTCTAGTTGGGGTAGCAGCCTACACTTTGGGTAGCTCTTGGAGGGGCGTTCAAGTTTATACTCTTCGGCCGCCAGGACTTCAGTCCATCTGTCGGCTAGCAAATCTTGGTCAGCTCTAAGATGCTGCTATTTTTTCTTGAGGCTGCTCGCCGTGGCCATAAGCCTGCGTTTGAAACGCTCTTGTTCGACGGGATCCTCTGGCACGACAAATTTGTCGTCATCGGGTCTTGCCTCGTCTTTGGACGGAGGCATATAATTTTCTTCCTCGACCTCTCTATCTGCCGCTCTCTTATGAGGGCTGGCTTCTCCATCCTCCTACGCGGAATCCTGCTGGAGGGGGTTGTCTTCGGTATTGTCCGGGGTGTTATTGTCTCCGGTGCCGGAATCGCCGTTTTTGCTGTGGCGGGATTTAGAGCGGCACCGCTGACGTCGGCGCTTAGGCTGTTTCTTGGAGGGGTCATCCTCTATTGCTCCATCGACATTCCCTTCCTTTGGGGTGTCCACCATGTATATGTCATATGACGAGGTGGCTTTCCAGTCCCCTATAGGTGCTGGTTCTTGGTCGTCTCCTTCATCGGCGTCCATACCGTCGATGTCTTCAGAGTCGAAGTCGAGCATGTCGGTTAAATCATCGACAGTGGCTACGAAGTGGGTGGTGGGTGGGTTTTGAATTTCTTCGTCGTCCGCATCCCAACCTTGCTGGCCATAGTCCGGCCAGGGCTCTCCTGATAAAGAGAGAGACTTTAGTGAATTCAGGATGTCGCCAAAGGGCGAGTGCTGAAAGATGTCCGCGGCGGTGAACTCCATGATCGGAGCCCAATTGGGTTCAATTGGAAGGGGTGCGGAAGATTCGGAGTTCAGAAAGGAGTCCGGCACCTTGGAATCACAAGCTTTATAAAGGACAAGGCTGGTATTCAGCTCGATCGCCGTAGAGATTGCAGCCCCCGAGGCGGCGTCCAATCATCCGTCCCCGATTGGCGTGGTCGGCTCCGAGCTAAGGGTCAGAGCGGACACCTGAGCGGCACTCTGGGCATTGTCCGGTGGCAGAGCTAGATCATGCCCATCGTGACAGTGCGGCGCGCTCAACTATGGCTCGAATCCGTCGAAGATCAAGTCCCCGCGGATATCAGCCGTGTAGTTCAAATTTCCAAATCTGACCTGATGGCCAGGGGCGTAGCTTTCAATCTGCTCCAGTTGGCCAAGCGAATTGGCCCGCAGTGCAAAGCCGCCGAACACGAAGATCTGTCCGGGGAGAAAAGTCTCGCCCTGGACCGCATTGTGGTTGATGATCGAAGAAGCCATCGGGCCTAAAGGTGACGACACAGAGGAACTCTCAATGAAAGCACCAATGTCGGTGTCAAACCCGGCGGATCTCGGGTAGGGGGTCCTGAACTGTGCGTCTAGGCGGATGGTAACAGGAGACAAGGGACACGATGTTTTTACCCAGGTTCGGGCCCTCTCGATGGAGGTAAAACCCTACTCCTGCTTGATTAATATTGATGATATGGGTAGTACAAGAGTTGATCTACTGCGAGATCAGAGAGGCTAAACCCTAGAAGCTAGCCTATGGTATGATTGTTGTCCGTCCTACGGACTAAACCTCTCTGGTTTATATAGACACCGGAGAGGGCTAGGGTTACACAGAGTCGGTTACAATGGGAGGAGATCTACATATCGTATCGCCAAGCTTGCCTTCCACGCCAAGGAAAGTCCTATCCGGACACGGGACGAAGTCTTCAATCTTGTATCTTCATAGTCCGGGAGTCCAGCCAAAGGTCATAGTCCGGCCATCCGGACACCCCCTAATCCAGGACTCCCTCACATGGTGTTAAAACAGAAGGGGCCGTACGGTGTAATGAAGGCCGTTGCGGCCTGGTCGGACTCTGCCATCTTGATCTGATGGTATCCGGAGTATGCGTTGAGGAAGCACAATGAGTCGTGCCGTGTGGTGGCGTCGATGATTTGATCAATGCGGGGGAGGGGGAAGGGATCCTTAGGGCAAGCTTTATTGAGGTCCTTGAAATTGACACATAAGCGCTAGGATTTCTCCTTATTTGGTACCATTACCAAGTTTGCTAGCCAATCTAGATGTTTGATGTCTCTGATGAATCCAGCCTCGAGTAGCTTGGCTAGCTCCTCTCCCATGGCTTGCCGCCTAGGCTCTGAGAAGTGCCTAAGAGTCTGCTTGACTGGCTTGTATCCTTTTAGTATATTGAGGCTGTGTTCGGCCAGCCTGCGTGGGATGCCCGGCATGTCTGAAGGGTGCCAGGCGAAGATATCCCAATTCTCATGGAGGGAATCTCGCAGTGCGGCATCTATTGTGAGGTTCAATTGTGTCCCAATGGAAGCTGTCTTTGTAGGGTCCGTTGGGTGGACCTGGAATTTGACTATCTCGTCCGCAGGTTTGAAGGAGGTGGATTTAGGTCGCTTGTTATCATGTCGTCTCTGTCCACTGTTGCTCGCAGCCTTGTCAGTTCTTCGGCTGCGAGGGCTTATGATAATGCCTCCAGGGCGAGGGTGGCAGTTTTATTTTCGGCGTGGAGTGCGACGTCCGGATCACTAGCTAGAGTGATGATTCCGTTGGTCCCGGGCATTTTGAGCTTCATGTACCCGTAATGGGGTATAGCCTGGAAACTCGTGAATGCGTCCCGCCCCAAGAGGGCGTGGTATCCGCTGCTGAACGGGGCCACTTGGAATGTAATTTCTTCGGGCCTGTAATTCTCCGGCGTGTCGAATACCACATCCAGTGTGATTTTTCCCGCGCATCACGCCTCCCGACTAAGGATGATTCCCCTGAAGGTCGTGCTGCTTTGCTCAATGCGGCTCTTGTCAATTTCCATCTTGTTAAGGGTTTCCTCATAGATGAGGTTTAGTCTGCTTCCGCTGTCCATGAGCACTTTAGTGAGCCTGAAGCCGTCCACGATTGGACTAAGGACCAAAGCGGCTGGTGCTCGGACTGTTCGGAATTGTGGTTCATCACTGGCATTGTAAGTTATAGCCGTGTTGTTCCATGGATTTATTGTTTCCATGTGGCAAACTTTGGCGAGGCTGCGCTGAGCTCACTAGCGCCTATTATTTGAGGCAAAAGTCTCAAAGACTGTAAATACCGTATTGTTGTTCTGTTGTATGGTTTAAGAGGAGATCCTCGCCGCTCTATGCTACCTGCCGGAGTATCCAACATGCTCTAAGGCTATGAGTTCATGTAGTATCCGATGTGCTATGAATTTTGCACGGTCCACTGAGCCATTCTTCCAATACGGTTCCGCTCCTTGTATCAGGCTTTGGTTTTTTGGTAATTGAATCGGGCAACTTACGAGAGCTTGCCCTTTTAGATCGGACAAAGGGTTTAGTGAGAGCCGGATTGTCCCAGAAGTTCGTTTGGGTTTTCCAGGCGCTTTCCATCATGCAGTATTTCTGCACTATGGCCGCTAAGTCAGCAAAGTGTACTAAGTCACGGCGACTTATAGCATTGAGGATCCCTTTGTCCGTGCAATTGTTGCAGAAGAGGGAGATTGCGTCTTCCTCGCGACAGTCCTTAACCCTGTTTAACACAAGGAGGAATCTGGCCCAGTAATGATGTACTGTCTCTTGTTGCTCTTGTCTGATATGCAGAATATTGAATAAATCTGGGTGGGTGGGTGGTTTTGAATCCGAATCCTGGCCCAATCTGAGACCCAGGGGCAAAGAAGCTTCCGAGCTTAACATCTCGGGCTCTGGGATGTTGCCCGATTTGTTCGACCCGTCGCCCGATCTTAAGTTCAGGATTTGGGTCATGTCCTCCCGCGAGAGGGTGTTTGGCTCAGAGAGCTCAGAAATCCGGACACAGTTTGTCCTCAAAATAGAGGGAGAATTTGTATGATGCTCTTCCACCACCGCGATCTCGTGGGTGACCGGCGGAGAATAAATCTCCCTTTGGTCGGGTTTAAGCCCGATCCGATCATAGTCCATAGCGACGCGCAGGCGGCGATGCGATCCAAGAGCTCATTAAGGGAAGAGAGTTCCATTGGATCCATCTATTCGGTGAGTTCCGAACTGGCGTGAAGGCTGTTTTTGATGACCTGGGAAGTCATCGTCGGTGCGACAGCCGATCGGGCGGTCATGACAAAGCCGCCCAGACGGATAGTTTGGTCTTGGGCTAGTGCTCCCCTAGAGGTGATGTTGTCCCTGACAACGAGGCGACCCATCGAGCCTTACTGCGACGACACAGAGGAAGTCTCAATGAAAGCACCAATGTTGGTGTCAAAACCGGCGGATCTCGGGTAGGGGGTCTAGAACTGTGCGTCTAAGGCTAATGGTAACAAGAGACTGGGGAGACGAAGTTTACCCAGGTTCGGGCCCTCTCGATGGAGGTAATACCCTACTTCCTGCTTGATTGATCTTGATGATATGAGTATTACAAGATTTGATCTACCACGAGATCGTAGAGGCTAAACCCTAGAAGTTAGCCTATGGTATGATTGTTGTCCTTCTACGGACGAAACCCCTCCGGTTTATATAGACACCGGAGGGGACTAGGGTTACACAGAGTCGGTTACAGAGAAGGAGATCTATCATCCAGATCACCAAGCTTGCCTTCCACGCAAAGGAGAGTCCCATCCGGACACGGGACGAAGTCTTCAATCTTGTATCTTCATAGTCCAATAGTCCAGCCAAAGTACATAGTTCGGCTGTCCGGATACCCCCTTATCCAGGACTCCCTCAGTAGGTAATGGAGGTGTGTGGTGCGGGAGAGCATTATGGTGAGGGTCTGATCTTCTTGAATTGGTGGAGGAGGGCAGTGGTTACCCATCATGGAATCAGCCCCCAGTCCCCCACTTGCTTATACAAGGAGGAGCAGGGGAGGAGTGGAGGCATTCATCCACATCTTTCTCCTCCTCTGCCTTGCTTCATCTTGAGTATGCTGGAGGGTAGAGCTCGGGGCTGGCCCCCGGGCTTTAGCTCAGAACCTCCTGTGGACGTGAGAAGGATGTTTGGGTGGCACAACGATAACACTGGAGGTGGTGACTCTGGCGCGCTTGTCAGCGGCCCGCCCGTAGCCTTGACTCTGGTGGGAGGAGATGCGAGCAACACCACGCCGAGACTCGCAGCGGGTGTGGGGCGTGTTAGTCGGTTGCTCCTCATTCTTCGCTCCTATGTGATGCTGAGTGAGGGAGTCCTAGACTAGGGGGTGTCCGGATAGCCGAACTATCATAATCGGCCGGACTCCGAGACTATGAAGATACAAGATTGAAGACTTCGTCCCGTGTCCGGATGGGACTTTCCTTGGCGTGGAAGGCAAGCTTGGCGATACGGATATGTAGATCTCCTACCATTGTAACCGACTCTGTGTAACCCTAGCCCTCTCCGGTGTCTATATAAACCGGATGGCTTTAGTCCGTAGGACGAACAACAATCATACCATAGGCTAGCTTCTAGGGTTTAGCCTCCTTGATCTCGTGGTAGATCTACTCTTGTAAGACACATCATCAATATTAATCAAGCAGGACGTAGGGTTTTACCTCCATCAAGAGGGCCCGAACCTGGGTAAAACATCGTGTCCCTTGTCTCCTGTTACCATCCGCCTAGACGCACAGTTCGGGACCCCCTACCCGAGATTCGCCGGTTTTGACACCGACATTGGTGCTTTCATTGAGAGTTCCTCTGTGTCGTCGCAATCAGGAAGGATGCCTTTTCCCGTCTTTAAAGACGGCGCCGTCGTCAAGGGAGCTTTGGCCGCCGGCCAAACTATCCGGCTAGGTGGTTTTCTTATGACCGCCTGTTCGGCCATCGCTCCAACGATGACCTCTCAGGTCATCAAAAGCGATCTTCATGTCAGCTCGGAATTCGCCGAGCAGCTAGATCCGATGGAGCTCTCCTCCGTGAACGAGCTCTTGGATCACATCGCCGCCCTGGGAGTCGCTAAAGACTACAATCAGATTGGGCCTAAAACCGATCTGAGAGAAATTAACTCTCCCCAGGCTACCCACCATGTTGTTGTGGCAGAGGAACAATGCGGTGACTCTTCTTCTATGTTAAAAACCAGCTATGTCTGGATTCCCGATCCCTCCATGCCGGATTCCCGCGGAGGGACGGGCATCAATCAAATATTGAACCTAAAGTCAGGCATCGGACCAGATTTGTTGGAAGGCATCCAGCAAACCAAGCTTCCAAATCCGGAAACTTCTTGGCCTTTGAGCCTCAGATCGGGCGGGGTTCCGAACTTAATTCCACCCGCCCACCCAAACATAAGCGATCTATCTCAAATACGGCAAGAGCCCGATGAAACAGTACATCATTACTGGGCTAGATTCCTCCTAGTTATGAACAAGATAAAGGACTGTCGTGAAGAAAGCGTGATTTCAATTTTTTGCAACAATTGCACGGACAAGGGAATCATAAACGCCATAAGTCGTTGTGAAGTTACACGCTTCGCCGACCTAGCGACCATTGTACAAAAATACTGTGCAATGGAGAGTGCCTGGAAAACCGAAACCAAGTTTTGGGACAATCCGGCCCTGAATACAACCCTAGTCCGAAATAAAAGGGTGCGTCATACCCAAGCACCTGGATTAAAAACCAAAAAGCAAAAAAACCCTAAAGGGAACGGAACCGTACTGGAGGGATGGCTCAACAGACCCTGCAAAATCCACAGTACGGAGGGCGCCACTTCAACACATAGCCTTCGAGCATGTTGGATACTACGGCAGGTGGCCAAAAGTGGCGAAGGCTTTCTAGCCCCGGGCAACCAGCCCACAAGTACTAGTACGGTATTAACAGTCTTCGAGACTTTCGCATCAAATAACATGCGGAAGCGAACAATCCGCAGCCTTGCCGAAGTCTACCAAGTAGCAACAACAAATCCATGGAGCGACACGGCTATCACCTTCAATGCCAGCGATGAACCTAAATTCCGAACAGCTCGAGCACCAGCCGCATTGGTCCTCAGTCTGATAGTGGACGGCTTTCGTCTTACCAAGGTACTCATGGATGGCGGCAGCGGATTAAACCTCATCTATGAGGAAACCCTTCAAAAAATGGAAATTGACTGGAGCCGCATTGAGCGGAGCAGCACAACCTTCAGGGGAATAATCCCTAGTCGAGAAGTACGCTGCACAGGAAAAATCACACTAGATGTAGTGTTCGGCTCGCCGGACAACTACAGGTCCGAAGAGGTCACGTTCCAAGTGGCCCCATTCGGCAGCGGATATCACGCCTTGTTAGGGCGGGAGGCATTCACAATCTTCCAAGCTATACCCCATTACGGGTACATGAAGCTCAAAATGCCCGGTCCCAATGGAATAATCACTCTCACCAGTGATCCTGATATAGCACTCCGCGCTGAAAATAAGACAGCCGCATTGGCCCTAGAGGCACTATCCGAAGCCTTAGCGGCAGAGGAACTCACTGCGCTGCGCTCCACGGTGGATAGGGATGATGTGATACTCGATAAGAGGTCCAAGTCCACCTCCTTTAAACCAGCGGATGAAGTAGTCAAATTCCAGGTCCATCCAACGGACCCCACAAAGACGGCCTCCATCGGGGCACAATTGAATCCTGATGTAGAAGTCGCACTACGAGAATTCCTTCAGGAAAATTGGGACATTTTCGCCTGGCATCCTTCAGATATGCCAGGGATCCCACGCAGGCTGGCAGAACACAGCCTAAACATCCTAAAAGGATTCAAGCCAGTCAAACAGGCTCTTCGGCGATTTTCCGAACCCAAAAGATAGGCAATGGGAGAGGAGCTAGCCAAACTCTTAGAAGTCGGATTCATCAGTGATATAAAACATCCGGACTGGCTAGCCAACCTGGTAGTGGTACCAAAAAAGGACAAATCCTGGCGCCTTTGTGTCGATTTCAAAGACCTTAACAAGGCATGTCCCAAGGACCCTTTCCCTCTCCCTCGCATCGACCAAATCATCGATGCTACCGCAGGGCACGATTCATTGTGCTTCCTCGACGCATACTCCGGATACCATCAAATCAAGATGGCGGAAAAAGACCAGGCCGCAATGGCATTTATTACTCCATACGGACCATTCTGCTTCAACACAATGCCCTTCGGACTCAAAAACGCCGGCGCAACATATTAGCGCATGATTCAGACATGTCTGGCCACCCAGATAGGCAAAACAGTCGAGGCATACGTAGACGATGTGGTCGTCAAGACCAAACACGTCAAAACTCTAGTAGACAACTTGAGGGTGACATTCTACAACCTCCGAGCATATGACATTAAGCTCAACCCGGAAAAATGTGTTTTCGGCGTACCAGCCGGAAAGCTCTTAGGCTTCATTGTATCCGGTAGAGGAATTGAAGCAAACCCAGCCAAGATCCGAGCTCTGTCACAATTGGATATCCCAAAAGACCTCAAGAAAATACAAAAACTAACCGGATGTGTGGCGGCTCTAAGCCGCTTCATCTCCCGTTTGGGAGAAAAGGCACTGCCCCTCTATTGCCTCCTCCGGCGCACCGAACATTTCAAATGAACGGATGCTGCCACGGCCGGACTCGAAGAAATTAAAGCCGTATTGGCAACAAATCCGGTCCTGGCCGCGCCCAACCTGGGCGAACCGATGTTATTATATATCGCAGTAACACATCAAGTTGTCAGCGCGGTACTCGTCGTCGAACGAGAAACAGAAGGGCACAAATTCCCTCTTCAAAAACCAGTGTACTACGTATCCACTGTCTTAACTCCATGCAAGTCCCGGTACCCACACTATCAAAAGATAGTGTATGCGGTGTTCATGGCATCCCGGAAGCTGCGACACTACTTTCAAGAGTGTTCCATAACGGTGGCCTCCGAAGTACCTCTCAACGACATTATAAACAATCGCGATGTGACGGGCAGGATTGCAAAATGGGCCATTGAGCTCTTACCATTTGATATAACCTACAAACCACGGTGAGCTATCAAGTCGCAAGTTCTGGCTGACTTTATCGCCGAATGGACCGAAGCCGAACTCCCTAAAGAGTACGGCGCATACTCCAATTGGATCATGCATTTCGACGGCTCCAAAATGTTGGCTGGCTTGGGGGCTGGCGTCGTCTTGACGTCCCCAACCGGAGACACAGTCCAATACGTGCTTCAAATAATGTACACGGACTCCAACAATGCAGTCGAATACGAGGCCCTTCTGCATGGCCTCCGGATGGCAATCTCCATGGGTATTCAACGCCTAGAGGTGCGCGGGGATTCAAACCTCACAATATCCCAAGTAAATGGAGACTTTGACGCCAAGGATCCGAAAATGGCAGCCTACCATAACGCCGTCCTAAAAATGTCAGCCCGGTTCGAAGGACTCGAATTCCACCATGTAGCCCGGGATGATAACCAGGCAGCAGACGTATTGGCATGCATCGGCGCGAAACGCGACGCCGTCCCTCCAAACATCTTCCTGGAGCGGCTCTTTAAGCCATCCGTATTATGGGAAGAGGAGTCCGGAAATAACAATCCGGAACCAACTGCATCACCTAACGCAGAACATTCTGACACAATCGGTGGCTCAGCCAATGAAATAACAGATTCAGCCCACGAAATACTGGCAGTAATTGCCCCATGGACGGAACCATTCCTAGCCCACAAAATACTGGCAGTAACTTCCCGAAGACCAAAATGAGGCCCGCTGCATAGTTCGGCGATCTAAAGCCTACAAGGTCCATGAGGGAGAACTTTATAAAAAAAGTACAACCGGAGTCCTTCAAAGGTGTATCTCCGAAGAGGAAGGGCGAAATCTCCTGGCTGAAATTCATGCCGGACTCGGCGGGCACCATGCCGCCACCCGGGCCCTTGTGGGCAAGGCCTTCTGTATAGGATTTTATTGGCCGACCGCCCGGGCAGATGCTCAGGACTTAGTCCAAAGATGTGTCGGTTGCCATCTCTTTGCTAATCAGAGCCACATGCCACCCACCGCCCTCAAAACTATACCCATTACTTGGCCGTTCGCGGTCTGGGTGCTTGACATGGTTGGACCCCTTAAAGGGGGAACCCACAAGCACAAATACTTATTGGTCATGGTGGACAAATTCACCAAATGGATAGAGGCCAAGCCGGTTAAAACGGAAGAATCCGGACTTGTGATAGACTTCATATCCGGGGTAGTACACCGTTTTGGCATCCCCCACAGCATCATCACTGATAACGGCACGAATTTTATGGCCGATGAGGTTAAGCTCTGGTGCAAAAATTTGGGCATCAAGCTCGACTACTCTTCAGTCTACCACCCTCAAACTAACAGTCAAGTGGAACGAGCAAATGGTCTAAACATGAGTGGCATCAAACCCAGATTAGTGCGGTCCCTCACAGAATCTAACACGCACTGGGTAGAGGAGCTCGACTCTGTACTCTGGGGGTTGCGGACCACGCCAAACCGCACAACCGGATTCACACCATTTTTTATGGTATACGGCGCTGAGGCAGTTTTGCCCTGTGATATAATTCATGACTCACCTCGCGTGCGCATGTACGAGGAAAGATAGGCCGAGTTGGATCGGCAGGACAGTTTGGACGCTTTAGAGGAGGAGCGCGACGTGGAAAAATCCCGTTCCGCATTCTATCAACAGCAAGCTCGAAGATATCAAAGCAGAGAAGTACAGGCCAAAACTTACAATGTTGGCGAGCTAGTTCTACGCCTGCCGGACAAGAAAAAGGACAAACTTAAGCCCAAATGGGAAGGTCCCTTCATCATCGACCAAGTCCTTACCGGCGGTGCATACCGTCTATGCAACGCATCTGACAACCGACTCGAGCCAAACCCATGGAACGCAGCCCGTCTCTGAAGATTTTACGCCTAGCGCCGGACTCAGGGTTCGTCTCCTTCCTCCGTCCACCTTTCATATTTTTTCGCTGTCTTGGTTTTCCCTCTCTTTTTTTCCCACCTTTTTTTGGTACAAACCTCTTGAGGGCTAATCTGCGCTTTGTTCGCACTCACTCGATGTGCTACTCGCACTCGTTATACCTGGGGGCTTCTTTAACAGAAGCTTATTTATAAGGGCTTCATGCCCAACACATGTGTCACACTTCCGCATGTACCTTTTGATCACCATTATATGCATCGATATGACTTAAGTTTTGGCCAAGCCGGGTTGCTTGGCTCCTGTGCTTACCCCTACGTTCCCGATTGTTCGGTTAGGAGGTAAAGGGAGCACCTCTGCGATTGTTACTGCCGGGTCAGCCGGATGTGTACCTCAGACTGGGTGAAGCCGAAGGCTAGCGTTCTTAAGGGAATATTCGGTCGGTGACCTAAAAGATGATTTATTACTTACTTATTTATCTGCCCCCAGATGCTTTTTCTACTATTTTCGCAGTCCGGACATGCACTTTAGGGCATGCCTCCCAGGGAAAGGAACCCTTAACGGAACTATTCTCCCTGGAAGATGTTTCTTACTAACCATGTAATATAACATAGCTAGTTGGGCACTTGTCTGATAAAGCAATTATGACCCCTCGCCTTGTCTCCATGCATGCCCCGGTTCTTTTATAACCGTAAGGGTATTCAGACACACTCCGGACTGTTGGGTCCCGAGGTTGAAGCGAAAAGGTCTGCAAAGACAAAGGATCTACAATCCGGCTAGAAGGCATTTTACATGTCATTTTAAAATTACATCGTCAAACTGACTGATTGTACTCCTCTTCAATCCCATCTAACAGGCTGTCTAATTTGCAGTCCTGTTGGGAAAATATTGCGGCCAACTCTACTTGGCCATACATCAAGCTCACAGGGATCTCCTTCCCATCGGGCCCCGCAGGTCCGACCTCGGCCATGTGGTTTGGGTCAGCCTTCGGGTACCGCGTCTTCACCATGGCCCAGGCCTCCCTGGCGCCTTGACGATAGGCTGATATCTTCCACAAATGGAGACGCCGCCGTACTCCCTGGGGCTTCTCAGCAAGCCCTCCGAGACCCTCGGGTAGGGAGACGGAAGGCCATAAGGCCTGAACGACGCCGCTCATCGCCTGCCGAACAGGTTCGTGCAGTTGCAGCAGCTCGGGAAGAGGGTCTCCCGTGGAACCAGGCATCTCCTCCGCCGGACGACCTGTGAGCACACCTACAAACACATTCCTGTCAATCGACTTCCTCGTCGAACTCTTCTTTTCAAAAGAGTTTGCTCAAGCACTTACTATAAAAGCCGCGACGAAGCCGACCATTCTCCTTTACGGAGTTAGACAGCTGGACCCGAACACCTTTTAGTTCTTCGCCCAGCTGGGTGTTGGCATCTTGGAGTTTGCTCCTCTCCTGTTGTACCCTCATAAGCACCCTCTCACCGGCCTTCAACTGGCGCAGCAGCTGTTGCTTGTCCGGATCTAGTCCGGCACCCTCTACAATATTATTGTCAAACTATACACACACGCCGCACCTCATAAACTACTTCTTTTTTCAAAATATGAATTACTAGAGGGGGTCTCCGTGGCTCCCCCAGCAGCGGCTAGTGCGGCCTCAAGTTGGGCCTTGCATTCTTGAAGCTCCTGGGACAGGTGGGTATTCTTCTTGGTAAGATCCTGCATTACAAATGATCCTTAAATCAGTTAGTTTAACTATTTTAAGTCTCGGGGGCTACTGGCATATATAACTATTAAAATTCCTTACCCATATGTCCTTTACATACTGCTCCGTGGCTCTGGTTAAACCATCTTGAGCAGCACGGAGGTGCGCGTCTCCCACATTAAAGGCATTTAACGCCTCAGGGGAGAAACACGTGTCACGAAGAACTATCCGACGTCGCCTGTGATTCATGGCGCTCTCCACCTCAGATCTGGTGGCGGATAACCTGTCGGCATCCTCCGTTGGAGGAGCACCCGGCTCGCGCCTTGCGCTCGCCTCCCCCTCCGGACCAGGCGTTGGAGCCTGGCTGGCGGAGGCTTGGTGGGCACCCTCTCCGGACTCAGTCCGGTGAGCGCTCTTTCTCCTGGAAGAATCATGAGCATTAATATGCCTCCTAGGAGTCTTTCCCTTAAAAAGACAATGGTGCACCATACCTTTGCGGCGACGTTTCAATTCGCGCCACACTCCTCTTCCGCCTGCTAGGCCGCACTGACCTCGTTTGGTCAGTTGCCGCAGGCTCAGCTTCCCGCTGTAAAGGCACCCCCTGCCAAACACCATTGGTACATGGTGGTCAGAAATAGGCATTAAAAAGGTGACGGTGTCAGGACTTCGGTCATACTCACCTGGGAAGCCGGACATAAGCCGGGATAGTCAGCCGTAATGGCGACTAAAGCATTGTCTATGCTGAGCTGGTGGAACACCCCGTCAATCAAATCCACCTTTATGTCCGGATCCTCTTCGAAGGCCGGATCGAGGGATCTTCCCGGATCCTCAGGTTGTGGAGTTGGGCTTTCTATGCCCGCCACATCCCGGCGTATTTCCTGCGTCGAAATCATAAAGTAAGACACTTATCTTTGAAAGCACGGATCAGATATATAAGCGTCCGTTTACCCAGCTTCGAGGGTTATTCATGGAGAATCCATCCAATGGATTCATGCGGAGGAAGTCCTCCTTCTCCCCCTTGTACAAGCCGGACAGGATCTTCACCAGATCGTCGGCCGATCCCGGCCCCGTACGGCCATGACGGGTGGCGTCATTCTCCCCGTTAAAATCCCACATGGGGTGGCCCCTATATTGGAGCGGCTGCACCCCTCGCATAATGCATGTGGCCATGACTCCAATCATGGTTAACCCGGAATGGGCTAGTAGACGTATCCGGCCCATCAGATAGTGGACGCTCCTATCATCTTCCCGTTGAGGGCTCCGCGGGCGCCAACTCAGGCGTTTCTTCAGAGGAGCATTGCTAAACTCCGGGAGGCCGATCCGATCTGGATCCGGCAGTGGGGCGTCTTCCATATAGAACCACTCCGAAGGCCAGTCTTCGGACGCCTTCTTCGGGGTTCCGGATAGATATCCGGTCCCGGCGATGCGCCATATTTCGGCTCCGCCCACTTGATATATCGACCCCTCGTGAGAACGGGGTACGAGGCAGAACAACCTCTTCCACAGCGCAAAATGGGGCTCGATGCCCAAGAACAGCTCGCAAAGAGCAACAAAGCCCGCGATGTGCAAATTGGAGGCAGGCGTGAGGTGGTGAAGTTGGAGACCATAGAACTCCAGGAGCCCCCGGAGAAACGGATGTACAGGAAATCCGAGTCCCCTTATTAAGTAGGGGACGAAGCATACCCGCTCTCCTTTGGAGGGATTGGGGACACTCTCCGCCTGCTTCCCACCCTTGTAGGTGGCCAGTCCGGCTCGAACCGGAACCATAAAGGCCGGGGGGAAGGTATCCCTCCGCTTGGAGCGTCACTAACTCGCTATGCGGGACTGGGCATCTCCTCCAATCTCCTGGCTGAGGGCTGGGAGCGCGAGAAGAGGAGCCGCATCGGCTGTCCATGTTGGAATGGATTTTTTGTCAGATGTGCCTTGATGAGTACTTGCGGAAGGAGGATGGTGTGAGTTGGATCTGGATCCACGCCTCTCTTATAGGCAGCCTATTCACGCAGCTAGGGGGTAAAACGTAAGAATACCCTGGCTTTTCGCATTCGTACGACACGTGGAAGAAGGCCATTATTAGACGTAGAAGCCAAGGAGCACAGCATTTATGAAGCAACCGGACACTATCCGGCAAACACATGGAGCATGAAGAAGAACCCGCCTTGCAAACGCCGAAGACAACATACGCGCCGGACTCGTCGTCATTGAAGCCTGGTTCGGGGGCTACTGAGGGAGTCATGGACTAGGAGGTGTCCGGATAGCCGAACTATCATCATCGGCCGGACTCCGAGACTATGAAGATACAAGATTGAAGACTTCGTCCCGTGTCCGGATGGGACTTTCCTTGGCGTGGAAGGCAAGCTTGGCGATACGGATATGTAGATCTCCTACCATTGTAACCGACTCTGTGTAACCCTAGCCCTCTCCGGTGTCTATATAAACCAGATGGCTTTAGTCCGTAGGACGAACAACAATCATACCATAGGCTAGCTTCTAGGGTTTAGCCTCCTTGATCTCGTGGTAGATCTACTCTTGTAACACACATCATCAATATTAATCGAGCAGGACGTAGGGTTTTACCTCCATCAAGAGGGCCCGAACCTGGGTAAAACATCGTGTCCCTTGTCTCCTGTTACCATTGAAAGTACATGTAGTCCCCATGTGTGGTTTTGGTAATTAAATGACAATCCTAATGGACTAATGTTTGCACTGAGATATACATTTGAAGGAAAGTTCCATTTGCAATGCATGAAGAATATTGGATGAATTGTTGGATGAAATCCATCAACATCTATATATGCATTGAGACTTGATAATGAATGACAATTCCTATGCAGAAACAATGACATCAAGTTATATAGGAAGGTTTGTTCCATGGTGATGCAAGAAGGATATTGAATGGATTCGGAATGAATGCCATATACATGTAGTTGTGCATCAAGATTAATCATGGAGCAAATATTAAGGTTGACCAAGATGAAGATCGAAGATTGAATTCAAAGATGGTCAACACACAAGCGCAAATCACGTGCCACGTGAGATCTTGTGGTATGGTAAGAATTTGTCAATTGCGCTTTGTGTACTAACCCATACTATGTGTTGCCTATGTTTTTGAGAGGAGATTCTCATGGGCTCGCATCAAGATAGATATTTCAAGTGTCTATGAGAGGATGACATCAAGTGTTGATGATCATGGTTGACAAGGGCAAGTTCAAGATAACTATCCCGAAGGATTACATGCTTGAAGCTTGTGGATGATCACATGATGGACACATGAAGATAAATACAAAGCAAAGCTTCCCACATTGTGTATGGGGGAGCTACTTGAAGACTTCACCAATGTCTTGCCATTCAACTTGATCCAAGAAGAAACTTCAACTTCAAGCTCAAGTGAAAGGCTCGAGTCAAAGGTATTAGTTCCTTTGACGTTAGTGTTGTGGAGTGATGAACACCGAAGGAACACATACACTCAAGCATGGATTATTGAAAGCTATGTAGTGTAGACCTTTTATGATTCTTGAGTTATAGGGATCCCGCACTATTAAGAGGGGATCAAAGGGGTTCGTGATAGATTTGCTCAAGTCAACATCTTCTCTACACAATTCCACTCATATCCTATATACCAAAGAAAATCCAAAGCCAAATAGGTTACCCAAATACATGATAAAACCTTTGCATATTTTGCATCCTCCATTTTGGTTCATCTTGGGTGGTTCTCTATGTGAGGACCTGGGTTTTTTTCATAGCTTCAAAACTAGCCCAAGATCATCAAAATCGGAGTCCGGATGTAAAAGTTGTGCCTGTTTCAGTTTCTAGGCTGCAGCAGTTTGGTTTGGCCGGATCATCCGGGTCCTCTCCCATATCATCCAGGCTTTGCCCGGATCATCCGGGTTCCTGCCCGGATCATCCGGGTTATTCGTAAAATTCATCACAGAAGCTTATCCCGCTAGCCGGATCATCCGGCTACCCACCCGGATCATCCGGGAATTGCCCGGATCATCCGGCTATGTCCTCGGACATCCAGGTATCTACTTCACCACATTGTACATTGACCTTCCGGGATCATCCGGGCATTGCCCGGATCATCCGGGTATGAGTCCAGATCATCCGGGCAGGTCAACAACTGCGGGAAACGGCTCTATTTTCTTTGGGGGCATAAATATCCCTCTCCCACTCCGGGGGAGGGTTGTGCACTTCATCCCAAATCGTCCCAAGAACACAAGTGGCTCCCTCTCACTTCTCCTACACCAAATCTTAGATCCCGGAGAGATTAGTGAGTGTTCTTGAGAGTTGTTCCAATCAAAAGATAGATCCTCTCCCTCTCCCTCTTGTGACCAAAGCAATTCGTGATTTGAGCAAGTCTTGAGCATTTCCCCCTTGATCTTGTTACTCTTGCAGGTTGGAGACTCCTAGGCGGTAGGAGTGCTCCGGTGAGGAATCAACTTGTGATTTGTCCCCCGGAAAGTTTGTGAAGGTTTGGAGGCCGCCTCAAGGTCTACCACTAGTGGTTGAGAATTGCCTTCGTGGTGATATCTCAAGGATAATAGGGTGAGCCTTCGTGGCGTTGGTGTGCCTTCGTGGTAACATCCACCTCTCTAATGGTGACTAGCTTCCCTCCAAGGAAGTGAACATCGGGATACATCCTCGTCTCCGTGACTTTGGTTATCCCTAACCCTAACTCCTTACTTGTGGTTGACTTTGGTCATTTGACCGTGCATTCACTATATCTTGTTGTCCTCATTATATTGTGGTGGTTGATTATATTGTGTTGGTCGTTTCCTTATAGAGATTATTTAGGCCTACACTTCATATTCCACAATTCATACTTGCTACTATTGATATACATTGTGATTAGTGTGAATTGCTAACTTGTGTTATAAACTTCCATATATTGTGATATTGCTCAAGTAAGTTTGTGTAACTTACTTGAGTTTGCTTGTATCATTAAATTCCATATATTGTGATACAATTTGTGTAAGCTTGTATTGCTTACTTGTGGTTGTGTGTATTATTCATTTCCATACCTCGTGATATACACTGAGTAAGTTTGTGTGACTTACTTGTGCTTACTCATATCCTGTTGTTCTCATCTTGTTTATGCTAAGTTGTTGGTGCACTTAGTGAGCCTAGTATATTTAGGATTTGTGCTTGAAAAGTATCCGCTTAGTTTATTTCCGCATTAGGATATAGCCAAATCCGTAAAAGATTTTAAAACGCCTATTCACCCCCCCCCCTCTAGGCGACATCGTGGTCCTTTCAATTGGTATCAGAGCTAGGTCTCTCCTTATTAGGCTTAACCGCCTAGAGAGTAACGATGTCGACTAGTGAACTAGTGCACGATGACACATTTTGTTTTAATGGCACAAATTACATTATGTGGATATTACGCATGCTTTGTCACTTTCGGGCCATGGGTCCAAATGCTTTGCGGATTGTGGTTGTAGGGAATTCAAATCTAAAGGATGGACAATCTCCATCAATTGATGATATGCATCTTGATTGTGAAGCTTTAAGTTTCATTCACCAAGCTATAACCTTCGAGGTGTTCAAGTCAACCTCGTCTTGTTCATTGGCTCATGATGCTTGGACCAAAATTGAAGATATATATGGTGGGTCCAATCTTCATGAAGACAATATTCTTTTTGGGGAGTTAATGGAGGAGTTCTCCACATTTTTAAATCATGAAGAGCTCTCTATTGCTTCCACCTCCGATTACTTGCATACCCCAACATCTTTCACTTCACCAACATGTGGCATACCACAAGGTAATGACATGGTGAGTGAAGAAATATCATGTAATGATGGTGTTAAGCTCATTTGTGATGATATGCTTGATCTCCCATGTTGCCATGATAGAAATATCATGATTCCCTCTAGTTCTATTTGTGAAACTAACCATGTAGAGGATATCAAGAAAAATGAGGCATGCTTGGTTGATGAAGAACCCTCTTCTCCAAAAGAATCATCATCAACCCCTTGTGTTCACATGTGCCTCATGGCAAGAGGTAATGACGAGGTATCATCTTCTCTTAGTGACAATGATGATAGTTGTAATGAGGAAGATGATGAAGTCTTGACTCAAAATCTCTATGAGATTGGGAAAACTCTTCGTAGAGCTAAAAATAACACTTATAAAAGGTTCCAAGATGTTCTTGCTTGCTTTCAAAAACGTAATGACTTATTTCTTTACGAGCAAGCAAAAAGTGAACAACTTGAACATGAACTTGCTATGGCTCATCAATGTCTTAGTGACTTGAGGTCTTTAAAAGAACAGATTGAAGTTACGCATTGTAAACTTAAAGAGGATTTTGAGCCCCTTGACCTTGACTACAAGAAGGTCAAAGGAGAGCTCATCAAACTCTCTAAGTCTCATGAGGAACTTCAAGCTACTCATGCGGAGTCTCTAGCTTCTACATGCTCCTCTCATATTGATAATGATGCTTGTGCTACTAACTCTATCTTGTGTGAAGCATCGATACTAAAAGAAAATGTTGACCTAAGGACTCAACTTGATTTGCTAACTAGCAACTATGGTAAATTGGAAGAAAGTTATGAAAAGCTCTCGGGCACTCATGAGGATCTTATAATCTCTCATGATGGGCTAAAGTTAGCTCATAAGGCTATGTGGACCAAGGTAAAATCGTGTGAGTCCCATGTGGATATTAGCACATCTTCTACTCGAAGTGCCTTATTGCCATGTGCTAGTCCTTGCAATTCCTCTCTACATGATATTGGTACATCTTGTGATGAATTGCTCACCATGCCTTGTTGCTCTAACAATGAAGTTTCTACTTCCTCTAGTTCTTTTGTTAATACTAACCTTGTAGAGGAAAATAAAGAGCTCAAGGCCCAAGTCACCAGTTTGAAGAAAGACTTGGAAACATATTGTGATAATATCTTGAGTGTGCAAAAGGACCCTCAAGACAAAATTGGACTTGATTTCATCTCCAACAAGAAGAAGTCCAAGAACAAGAAGAAGGGACGAGATCAAGTCAAGAATTCGGCCAACATTATTTGCTTCAAGTGCAAGAATGTTGGACACCATGTGAGATCTTGTCCATTGAAGAAGAAGGCTTCAAGTGTGAAGCATCAAGGGAAGTGGCCTCAAGTTCAATATCAAGATAATGAAAGGCCTCTTCCCATGCCTAACCAAGATAATGCTCTCCAAGTTGAAAAGGTAAAGAAGAAGAGAAAGGGGAGCACATGTTGCTATATTTGCCGTAAGAAGGGACACATAGCTTCATCTTGTTCCAACGGTAACATATCTAAGCCTCCTATAGTCAATAATCATTATTTGCTAAAGAAGGATATTTTTGGCAATGTGTTTGCCAAGTTTGTGGGTTCCCAGAGAAGTTTGAAAGTGGACAAGACCATTTGGGTTGCCAAGCCTATTGTTACTAACTTCTTAGGACCGAACTTGGTTGGGGACCATCAAGCTCAAACTTGATCAATAGGTGTGTGGAGGGCATTGGAGACTTGGCTACTTCATGAAGAAAAACTATTTTCACCATATGTTATGGTTAATGCCAACTCAAGTGGATTATCATCATATCTATCAATCCAATGCTCCTCTTTGCGGTAACTTGTACTTGCATTGTTTACATTGAAAGTTACTGTGTCCCTTGCATGTTTAGGTTTTGTACCTAGCATGTGCTTTTTTAGTTGTGCTACCTAGTATGCTTGATTTGTGTTATCTAGCATGTGTAGGTCACAATGCACTTCATATATTTGTGCGTGTGTGGTTTCAAGCCTTTATTGCTTCATTAGTTGAATCTTCCTTGGCTGGATCATCACATTATGGGGGAGTGCTATGTTTTACGGATATCACAAACCTTAAAGGTGTATGTATGTGGGATACCACCTAGTATTGTTAGTGCTATATTATCAAGGTACTATGTGGTATGTAAAGCTCATTTGAAACTCAAATTCTCATCCATTAATTATCCTTAGTTGGGTTTCATTTGCGTCTTGTGGATAATACATGGATCATCATATTATGGGGGAGTGATATGCTTTGTGCATATCACAATCCTTGTTAATATGAACAATTGAGGGATGCCACCTAGAATTTATATTTGAGATTATCTTATATCTCCGTGGCATGCAATGTCTTGTTTACGTATGGCATTCTTGTGCGGTTTTGCCCATGGTTATCTTTAAAACCATATTTGGAAAATCATTTGATTAAAGCTATTCCAATTATTGCTTTTCATGATTATCTATCTAGTCGGAATGTTAATATTATGCTATCCAAGCATTGTGGTTATTCCTAAACTCTCATGTTATGCTTGTGTTAGTATAGATGATCATGTACTTATTTGGTTTCTACACCCAATGATAACCTGAAATACCATTTTGTTCGAATTCATCTTATTGCTCTATATGAGAGTTTGTTATCTCATTGTTTATAGTGTCCTATATCTACTTGAGTGGGATATTCCTATGAGTATGTGTGCAATGCATATCTTATATGCTCATTGTTTTTTTCCTTGGTTCATATGTTGAACTTTGTGTGCTATCATATGTTGATTTGTCACTTTGATTCATTTTGGACAACATGAATGACTAGTGTTGTTATTGGAAGTATTAACAGTTATGTGGTCATTTGTCCAATTTATATCTCCCTGGATTTTGGTAGGCTTATGCATGCATATTTACTATGTGTAAATTCACATGCCTTGTTTGCCTTATTTGATCCAATATATATATGGTAAATCCATCAAATTCTTAATAGCTATGATGTGCATGAAATTCAAATTCATATCAATAGGCACATATTTAAGTGGTTTTACCCTATGTGTTGTAGTTATGCTAACTACGTCGGACCCAATAAGTTTGGGGACCATATTGTACTTAAAATGTTTTAGGTACATTTGAGAAGCATTGGGTGCTTGGCTTATTCATGAAGGTGGTGGCACTATGAGGAAATTAGAGCCAAGCTTGGACATTTTATTTGATCTACAACTTCATACCAATGCTATCTCGGTAACAAGTATTTACTTCATGCATATATATAGAAATGGGGTTAACCTTGTGTAGGTTCTATCATGGCATGAATTTCTTGACTCGTTCCTGTGATACTTGTTTCCTTTCTCAAAGCATCCCAACAATGATCTCTTGTTGCTAGTTGTGATGTCTTTGATGGTTGTGTGTTTGGAGTTCATTAATATACAATAAGATTATATTAAGCCATGTGCCATGCTTTCAAGCAAATATCTCATTGGTATATTTTATGACTCCCGTTTTGATATCTTATTCCTTCCTTTTGTAACTATTTTATGTGTACATCCTTCTTTGTGGATATCATCTACCTAGTATCTTATACACGTGAGAGAAGTTACATCTCTAGTTGATATCCCTTCACTTTTTATATCTTTTTTGTGTCTCCATGGAAGCATTTGTTGAATGAGTGCATGTCTTACCTCTTTCCATCTTAGTGCACTCATGTTTGGTGAAGATTGTTGTTCTCATGCTTGTCTTGACAAGCCTATTATTTCCTATCTTCATCATGGGTTGTCACAAGCTTTGATTTTTAGTTTGCTATTAGTGAGCTTGTGAACCCATTTTCTTGATGTGTGTGTGACCTTCTTAACTTCATGTGTGTGGGAAGGACATGTCTTGCACCTTGTATCTCATTTACTCAAGGCTATGTTGATGCTTAATTCTCATCCTTATACTAGTCTTCTCAAGTGCTTTGACGTGTCTCACACACATCATTTTGGTTGTGCCTATTCTTAGGTTGCCTCATGTACATGTTGCTCAACCATATGTTTGTTGCAAATGCTAGGCTTCTTTTCTTATCTATGTTTGCTTGCAATTGTTGTGTGTTCCTATTGATTTTGGGGGAGTGATGATCCTATTTTGTGCACTTGTATCCAAATAAAAAAAATTCAATTGTGCACAAATCATGGGGAGCTTCTCTATTTTCCTTAGAACACTCCTTTACCCAAATCGTAATATTCTTTTATTCTTTTGGCTCATCGGATCTTTTGATTGCTTGCTTCACTTTGTGTTATGCAAATGAGATCAATTTGTGCCATGTGTTTTGTGCCATGTGCCTTGCTATTATGACTAGGCTCAAGTTGTATAATAGATGATTCACTTGTGGATATCATGTTCTTATCAATTGCAACCTTTCTTTTTGTGTATACGAGTTTCTTTGTGGATACATATCATGATTATTATAGGCCACTTAGAAATTTTCATACATGAAAAAGTTCATATCTTCGTATCTGGTTGCATTCTATAGATTTCGAGCTCCTTTAATTGTTCATCATTGAATATGTGCTTTTGTTTTCACTCACATTTTGTTATATGCACACATCAAGGAGGAACTCATACTATATTGGTCTACTAGATGTTTTGTCTTCCATTTTGGCATTTGTTGCCAATGGGGGAGAAGTTTAGAGGGTTTAAGATAAATATCTTTTCTAGTTCTTGTTGTCACTCATGCATATCTACCCTTGTGATATATTCTTATTGCATGGATGAGTCTTGTATATAGAGAAATCTTCTCCTAGTTTATGTCAACCAATATATGCAATGACATTCAAAGTGCATTCACAAATTCATATATTATGGGGGAGTTTGCTCTAGATACTATGGGTGTACTATCATCAAATGCTTGTGTAGTGTATTGATGATAGTACAACCATCCCAAGTATACAATTTATCCTTGGACAAATTTCATGCTTGTTTAAAAATTCATTATATAAACCCTCTTGTTGAGATTGTCATCAATTACCAAAATGGGGGAGATTGAAAGTACATGTAGTCCCCATGTGTGGTTTTGGTAATTAAATGACAATCCTAATGGACTAATGTTTTCACTGAGATATACATTTGAAGGAAAGTTCCATTTGCAATGCATGAAGAATATTGGATGAATTGGTGGATGAAATCCATCAACATCTATATATGCATTGAGACTTGATAATGAATGACAATTCCTATGAAGAAACAATGACATCAAGTTATATAGGAAGGTTTGTTCCATGGGTGATGCAAGAAGGATATTGAATGGATTCGGAATGAATGCCATATACATGTAGTTGTGCATCAAGATTAATCATGGAGCAAAGATTAAGGTTGACCAAGATGAAGATCGAAGATTGAATTCAAAGATGGTCAACACACAAGCGCAAATCATGTGCCACGTGAGATCTTGTGGTATGGTAAGAATTTGTCAATTGCGCTTTGTGTACTAACCCATACTATGTGTTGCCTATGTTTTTGAGAGGAGATTCTCATGGGCTCGCATCGAGAGAGATATTTCAAGTGTCTATGAGAGGATGACATCAAGTGTTGATGATCATGGTTGACAAGGGCAAGTTCAAGATAACTATCCCGAAGGATTACATGCTTGAAGCTTGTGGATGATCACATGATGGACACATGAAGATAAATACAAAGCAAAGCTTCCCACATTGTGTATGGGGGAGCTACTTGAAGACTTCACCAATGTCTTGCCATTCAACTTGATCCAAGAAGAAACTTCAACTTCAAGCTCAAGTGAAAGGCTCGAGTCAAAGGTATTAGTTCCTTCGAAGTTAGTGTTGTGGAGTGATGAACACCGAAGGAACACATACACTCAAGAATGGATTATTGAAAGCTATGTAGTGTAGACCTTTTATGATTCTTGAGTTATAGGGATCCTGCACTATTAAGAGGGGATCAAAGGGGTTCGTGATAGATTTGCTCAAGTTAACATCTTCTCTACACAATTCCACTCATATCCTATATACCAAAGAAAATCCAAAGCCAAATAGGTTACCCAAATACATGATAAAACCTTTGCATATTTTGCATCCTCCATTTTGGTTCATCTTGGGTGGTTCTCTATGTGAGGACCTGGGTTTTTTTCATAGCTTCAAAACGAGCCCAAGATCATCAAAATCGGAGTCCGGATGTAAAAGTTGTGCCTGTTTCAGTTTCTAGGCTGTAGCAGTTTGGTTTGGCCGGATCATCCGGGTCCTCTCCCATATCATCCGGGTTCCTACCCGGATCATCCGGGTTATTCGTAAAATTCATCACAGAAGCTTATCCCGCTAGCCGGATCATCCGGCTACCCACCTGGATCATCCGGGAATTGCCCGGATCATCCGGCTATGTCCCCGGACATCCGGGTATCTACTTCACCACATTGTATATTGACCTTCCCGGATCATCCGGGCATTGCCCGGATCATTCGGGTATGAGTCCAGATCATCCGGGCAGGTCAACAACTGCGGGAAACGGCTCTATTTTCTTTGGGGGTATAAATATCCCTCTCCCACTCCGGGGGAGGGTTGTGCACTTCATCCCAAATCGTCCCAAGAACACAAGTGGCTCCCTCTCACTTCTCCTACACCAAATCTTAGATCCCGGAGAGATTAGTGAGTGTTCTTGAGAGTTGTTCCAATCAAAAGATAGATCCTCTCCCTCTCCCTCTTGTGACCAAAGCAATTCATGATTTGAGCAAGTCTTGAGCATTTCCCCCTTGATCTTGTTACTCTTGGAGGTTGGAGACTCCTAGGTGGTAGGAGTGCTCCGGTGAGGAATCAACTTGTGATTTGTCCCCCAGAAAGTTTGTGAAGGTTTGGAGGCCGCCTCAAGGTCTACCACTAGTGGTTGAGAATTGCCTTCGTGGTGATATCTCAAGGAGAATAGGGTGGGCCTTCGTGGCGTTGGTGTGCCTTCGTGGTAACATCCACCTCTCTAACGGTGACTAGCTTCCCTCCAAGGAAGTGAACATCGGGATACATCCTCGTCTCCGTGACTTTGGTTATCCCTAACCCTAACTCCTTACTTGTGGTTGACTTTGGTCATTTGACCGTGAATTCACTATATCTTGTTGTCCTCATTATATTGTGGTGGTTGATTATATTGTGTTGGCCATTTCCTTGTAGAGATTATTTAGGCCTACACTTCATATTCCGCAATTCATACTTGCTACTATTGATATACATTGTGATTAGTGTGAATTGCTAACTTGTGTTATAAACTTCCATATATTGTGATATTGCTCAAGTAAGTTTGTGTAACTTACTTGAGTTTGCTTGTATCATTAAATTCCATATATTGTGATACAATTTGTGTAAGCTTGTATTGCTTACTTGTGGTTGTGTGTATTATTCATTTCCATACCTCGTGATATACACTGAGTAAGTTTGTGTGACTTACTTGTGCTTACTCATATCCTGTTGTTCTCATCTTATTTATGCTAAGTTGTTGGTGCACTTAGTGAGCCTAGTATATTTAGGATTTGTGCTTGAAAAGTATCCGCTTAGTTTATTTCCGCATTAGGATATAGCCAAATCCGTAAAAGATTTTAAAACGCCTATTCACCCCCCCCCCCTCTAGGCGACATCGTTGTCCTTTCAACCATCCTCCTAGACGCACAGTTCAGGACCCCCTACCCGAGATCCGCCGGTTTTGACACTGACATTGAGGAAGAGCCCTATGGGAGGCCTGCCGTTGATGAAGGCAGATCTGACTCCTCCGGGTGTCATCCTCTGGTTGCGGAGGAGGACTTCTTTTCCTCATACACATCTTCGGATCGTGCGGTGATTTCTGACGTCAGGGCCGTTGGGGATGACCATGCTCTTTGTGCGGTAAGCCAGAGAGCATGGCGTTCAGTGTGGCTGATGATCTAAGTTCTTCAGGTGGCACTAACGCGGATGGCGGAGGCAACACATGACATGTCAAGAACGGGGGCGACTGTTCCGATGAGTCGTGTTTGCCGGTGACTCCGTGTCCTCCATCTGGTCCTCCTGCAGTGTCACCGCCCACTCCTGCCCTCTGGTTTCTTCCTCCTTGTTGTGAAGCGGTGTTATCCTGATCCTGGGGAGGTGCCGAATACCAGTTGGGTCTGCCATCGGCTTCCTTGACCTTTTCCTGAAGGAGTTGCACATGGGCAAAGGCATCGTGGGGCACCTATCTTCTTTTCGTCTTAAACTTGTAGGCACTTGCCAAATTTTAATTCGAATAATGTAATATCTCTAGTCCATGTACGTGTTCTGTAAGGCTTGTACTATATGATCTTCATATTAATGAAGATGATGAGCCTTGCCGGGAACTCATGCATGTGTATGTCCATGCAGAGGTGGGATGCCTCTTTAGTTAGATAAACAAGTTTTCCCCGACAGACTTGTAACAGCCCCAAAATTGGGTTACCAACTTTTGTGTTGTTATTCCTTCATCGCACTCATTTTCAAAATCTTTCTCTTGAGTTTTGCTGATGACTCTGAGACTTCTTGTCATTTCCAACCTTTTAAAACTTGCTCATGTCCTTTTAAGTGGGCAAGACCCCAGTTGCATCATCTCAAACCCTTTCAAACCCTATTTCCAAAAACTTTGGAATTTGAATGTGGCCTTTGTGATTACAAAGGAGCTATCATTTCGTTTAATCTCTTGATCATCCCATGTATTCCTAGAGACCCTACTATCCTTTTCAACCTTGGATATACAAAAATATTGCTAAGTCCCATGCAATATTTTTGAATTATGATTTATTCCTTGTCTGGCATTTCTAAGGAATAAAATCCAAAGGCATAGCTATCCATCTCCCAAATTCATGTGAGTTGGTAGAATTGATATTTATGCCTAATCCAATCTCTGGAAAATATATTGGCCATAATTAAATATGGAAAATTGCCCTTTCCTATTTAATGCCAATATTCCATTTCTGCCATGTTTCTAAAGGAACTATTATTTTTATAGCAGATAAAATTCCCACATAAATTTTGGAGCTTGTCATTGCTATATAATCACTAGTTCCATCCTCATCTCATGTTCCTCAGTTCAAAAATAGGGCACATGATCCAATGCAAGTTTCTGCCTTCTTTGAAAGCTTTGCAAAGGAAGTGCTTTATTCCTAATTCCTTTTGAGCTGAAATTTGGCAGGGTGATTAACCTTGATAAATCACCCATGGAGACCAAAGATGAGTTCAATACAATCATCCTAGATCCCTGTGCAATTTTCCAAAGTTTCTGACCAGATTAAAATTTTGTGAAGGAAGTACCTTCATGGAGTTTCTAAATGGGATGAAACTTTTCCATATTCTCAAGTATCCGAAATCATTATCCTCCACCCAAATTCAGATCATTTCATTGATCTATGTTAGCACAGGAGCAATTATTGTATTCTGTCCATATTTTTAGGTTGTGAAGCAAGTATATTTTATATTGCTCCATTATGGCTGAAAATATTCCCAAGCATTCTCCTATCCATATAACCCACCTACCCAAGAGTTTGGATCATTTCATGTAGCCAATATTTTCCTAGAAGTTTTCCAAATTTCTGGTTAGGGCTGATGCTTGTGAAGCAAGTACCAATTTTACAAGCCCATTTGGTATGATCTCTTTGCAGCATATAAATATGACAAAATCATGAGGATTTGCCAAGTTATAGCTCAAGACAACAAACCTAGTAAGTGCTCCTTCATAATTTGTTTTCTGGACCAGGTTTAGCAGTTTCACTGCAACTATGCTAAATATTTACCCTAATAACCTCATAACCCCCGGGACCAGAGTCCTTGCAACCATAAGCCTGCCAGACAACAAGTTTACCATTTAACCTCTCTGGTTTTACTTCTAGGATGTTGCCAAGTTTGCAACAGTAAACTTGTGGAGCTTGGTTTTCTCAGCTCCATTTGTCTCTGCCTGTTTATTTACCGTGATAATACTCCACTCTGGAAGTACTACGCGGTAGACATGAGATGGAATCAGTAAAAACTCCAGAGCGTGCCTTGTCTGTGGTGACCACGAGGGCAGCCAGCCAAAACGGTGGTCTAGCCACTGTTCTCATCGGCAGCGCTGCTCCGACCGTATCTGGCCCCGACATTAATGTCCTACAATTCCCCCTAGCCATTGTCTTCCACCTGGACCTCTTGACCTCTCTGTCTTCTTCTCCGGCGAGCCATGCCAATGACCAAACAGTGCGCTACTGTGGCCATCGTCTTCTTCCTCGCCCCTGTCCTCTTCCTCCATTCGTCTCCGATCGCTGCTCGTCTCCGTGAGCCTCTGGCGCTCGTCCGCTCCCTCCTCGTCGCCTTTCCGTGCGCCCCCGTGACTGCTATGGTCGGCAGAGCCGTGGCCGGACTCGCTCGGTGGAGCTCGGCTCGGGTGCCTTTACCCCGGCTATATATAGCCCACCCGAGGCCATTAGAGATCTCCAGCAGCCCCTCCGCCTCTCCCCAAGCCTGCCCAATCCACTCATCCCTCCCCGGAGTCGCTCCTCGACCACCACCGCCGCCGTGGCTGCCGCCTCGGATCTTGCTTGATTCCGGCGATGCCACGCCCCTCCCCCATTCCACCTCCACACTGTACCCCCTTGGCTCCGGCGGACCTCTCCGTGGCCTCGGCCCTTCCTTTTCCCCACCGTAGCCCCCACTTCACCGGTGACCGAAGCTCCTTCCCACCGCGAGCTCAACCACGGCCAGTCCAGCGCTCGTTGGCGGCAGAGGCTACCACCCCGAGATGTGCCTCTTCATTCTGAGCATCTGGGTAGGTCGGCCGTCGCGAGCGGTGGCCGGAGTCACCGGCGATCGTCGTCAGGGAAATCCCCTCTCTCTGCCTCGCTCGATCCTGAGCGGGAGAAGAAGGAGATGGCCAGGCAGCGGCATTGACCTGGCCAAGCGGGCCCCGCGGCTTGCCCTGACCCCACCTGGCAGCGACCCTGGCGCCCGACCCCACCTCTGTCGCGTTGACCGGTCCTGCCAGCGTGGCTAAGTGGCGGCGCCCCGCCGCGAAGCCGCTTTCCCCGCGCGAAAGCGTATTCCGAAAGTGCGCTTTCAATCACTAAAAGTGTATTTCAGAAAAGACATGTTCCGTTTAAACTGCCAGGGACCTGTTTGAAGAAATATTTTTACAGATTAGTGCCTGAGCTTTAAAAGTCCGTATCTTTTTACCCGTAGCTCCAAATTAGGTGATTCCAAAGCCCACATCTTTGTTTCGTCGAGCCTGTTCTAATGGAGTCATTTTCACCATGTTTGCATATTCTGAAAATGACCATTTTGCCCTTGCCCGTAAACAGCCCCCTTCGAGAGAGAACTGTTTCCGGCAAATCTTTCTGCGATCGTTCCGCACTTCTTCCTGGAGTATTTGTTGACCCCCAGGCAAGCCAACCTCTTATCATGAGCCCCGAACTTGCATGTTGACTTTGCTTGCACCTTGTGTGTGTGTAGTTGCAGTTGTTTCTTATCGTTTTCGTCTGCAGTTATTCCGTTTTGCTTAACATGCATTCTTGTGTTTTCATGATATCTTTTGCCATGCTAGTTAGAATGTTGTTATTGATAATGCCATGTCACTACTCTACTTTATTTTCATGTCATTGTTATAAAATGCTATGATGGTTGTAATGCACCGTTGGTATGCTAGTACTTGGTACAGTCATGTTCCTTATGCTATAGTTGTTCACTTGAGAAGCTCCGTATTTTTTAAAAAACATTTGGATGATGCATGATCATTGTTGCATTCATGTTCATGATGATGGATAAGGTAATAAAATGACTTAATAATAACAAATCTCCTCCTTCATCGATGGGATCGAGTCATAGTGCCACCAAATCGAACTTTTTCAGTGCAGCCACATTTTCCTTTATGGGAAGGCCCCAATGCAATTTATTGTCATGCCTCTCACTGGCTGACCCCAGTCGCGCTTTCTCTGAACAACTGTCCCCTCATGACAGTAAAGGCCTTGGATCGATGGACAATCTGCTGAGCCTCTTCTTCATTTTCTGGGAGCTCTTTCCTTAGAATATATGCGATGTAGGGCACTGTCCAGTCGGGAGTGATAACCAGAACTTCCATGATTAAGTCGACCACAGCTGGGACCTCGACTTCAGTCGGATCTGTGGCACTTTTTGGCTGCGGGGCTTCTTTAGTGAAGGGATCTTCTTGAACTGACGGCGTGTGAACATGCTCCAAAAACACGCCACTCGGGATGGCTTCTCTTTTGGAACCTATCTTCGCCAAGTCAACAAGGGAAGGTTATGGGTGTGCGCTACCCTAATCTGGTAGGAGGACATAAGCCTTGTGTGCCTGTTGTTGAGAATATGGAACCGGGTCCCCGTGTGGGATCGTTTATGTTTTGTCCATGACGGTGGTCGTTGTGTCTTTGGTAGACACGGGGCCACCCAGGACTAGCCTAGTGGGGAGTGAGTCGGAGTGGCCGGGAGAGTGTCGTGGCAGTAGGTCGGTTTTGTCGGAATGTCATTGGTCCACCCAAATGGGAGTGCGAGGCCATGGGTTCTATGGTGTGGGTACAGTGCGCTACCTCTGTAGAGTGTTTCTAGAGTCTATCGATAGCACACAGTTCGTAGTAGGTCACACTATCTGGTGTTTGTCGAAATGGAGGATAAACCTGAACTAATTAAGTTGATTAATGTGAAACACATAATGTGGTGACTTAGACTATGAGATAGTCATGAGAAGTCACGGCAATGTTTTGATATGATCACGAGACGAGGTCTCGGTGAGTGTTGGAGACCAAGTGTTGGTCATGGTAGTGATCGCCGGAAAGATCATCGTTTGGTTACGGTAACCCGTTGAACCGAGTATGGTTCTGTTTGTGATCGTGAGTGATCACCATTTGGTTGTGAGGCAACCCGTTGGTAAGAGAGTCTGAAGGACTCGATGCACAAGTTTGGTTGCATTGCATGAGTAATATGTTTGCATTTAACGAGCCATGGCAGAACTGAAGCTGGTTGCATAAAGTTAACATGTTATGTCTGCATTGGATATGACCGGTTGTTATTTTCAACATAGTTTCATGATGTCATTCCATGCTTTGATTGATATGCTAAATTATGCCATGATGGAGATGATAGGCTATTACCATCTTAGAAACATGTTTTGATATGCCATGATGTTACCGTGTTAGTAGAGGCTATGATGTTGTCCGTGCTTAGTTGATCTATATCATAACGTGTTTAGTAATTGATATGAGATAGATTGTTGCATGTGCTTGGTTCTTGCTTTGTCATCTGTTGGTTTGGATGCTATGTATTTGGTTGTCTTGCAAGTACATTCAATGTACTAACCTGGCGTGTCATGCCAGTTTTATAGGTCGTGCCTGAATTTTTCGCTTGCTCCATTGTGCTAGGCCGTAATCTTGCCAGTCCTGTGAATTGTGGAGCCTAGCCAGAGTGATATGCTGCCAAGACTTCCGCCGCCATTTAAATAGACTTCCACTGTCATGTAAATAGCCTTAGGGCTATGCCAGAAGATTATATTCATCACTGACATAATCATATACACATGTATTTGATGAATATTCTTGTACCTGGAATGTTAAATCATGGAACTGTCGTGCGTCAGGTGTTACCCTGGGCTAACGTGCAAAGGCCCCCTGCTCCATGCGGATCATGGTGCCACAAGACTATCCACCGGGCAAAAAATAGAGGGGCCAGCCCCCCGCCAACTTTTTCTTAGCAAAGGCCACTACGATCACCTAGGCTGAAGCAACGTTCTAGCCAAAGGTGGGAGCACCTAAGCCTCAAAGAGTGGCGAGGCTTTCTCATGCACAAGTTTTAGATTACAGAATACTTATGGACAAGAGGTAGAACTTATCTGTTTGGCTTGCCGGGGATCGCAGTGCCGGTCCATCTTCTCACCTTCTTGTAGAAACCAGGTCCACGGCAGGAACCTATAACTTTATGCATATGAGAATGATGCATGATGCAATCTTATCTATGTGCATATGCAGATGCTCATGAAATGCTTTTGTAGATGCTCTTGGAATGCTTATGCATGCATGCAACTTGGTTAGCCCCCCCCCCCATTGCTTCATTTATTTCTCTGGTGCACAGGGCCATCGCCCTGGCTTTGTACAAGGGGTTGCATGCAGCTACAACAAGGCCTGTACAAACGGGTGGCTGCCAGGCAGGGCCCGACAGCCGCGCCTTACGGGTAGAACTTGCGGAGATGCTCAATATTCCATGAGTTTTTCAATTGAATGCCATCTCCGGTCTCCAGACAGACTGCGCCAGGTCTGGTGACTCGTACTTCCCGGTAAGGGCCTTCCCACTTTCACGTCAACTTGTTTGTACCCTTGGCCGACTGAACACGCCTAAGGACAAGGTCGCCTTCCTCAAAACACCGGGCGTGAAGCCTGCGGCTATGATAGCGACACAAGGCTTGCCGATAGCGTGCAACACGCGTAGCAGCCTGATACGTCTCCATCATATCTATAATCTTTGATTGTTCCATGCCAATATTATTCAACTTTCATATACTTTTGGCAACTTTTTATACTATTTTTGGGACTAACATATTGATCTAGTGCCCAGTGCCAGTTCCTTTTTGTTGCATGTTTTTTGTTTGGCGGAAATCCCATATCAAACGGAGTCCAAACGGAATAAAAACGGATGAAGAATTTTTTTTGGAATATATGTAAATTTTGGGAAGTGGAATCAACATGAGACGATGCTCGAGCGGCCCACGAGGCAGGGGGCGTGCCCCCAGGGGGGCAGGCGCGCCCCTGACCCTCGTGGCCACCCCGCAAGGCGCGCCCCTGACCCTCGTGGCCTCGCCACTCTTTGAGGCTTAGGTGCTCCCCTCTCTCCCCTCCCATGCCATGGAGACCATGGACCAGAGGGGAAACCCTTCTCCCATTTAGGGAGAAGGTCAAGGAAGAAGAAGAAGAAGGGGGGCTCTCTCCCCCTCGCTTCCGGTGGCGCCGGAACTCCGCCGGGGGCCATCATCATCACCGCGATATACACCAACACCTGTGTTATCTTCACCAACATCTCCATCACCTTCCCCGCTTTATATTCAGCGGTCCACTCTCCCGCAACCCTCTATACCCTCTACTTGAACATGGTGCTTTATGCTTCATATTATTATCCAATGATGTGTTGCCATCCTATGATGTCTGAGTAGATTTTCGTTGTCCTATCGGTAATTGGTGAATTGCTATGATTGGTTTAATTTGCTTGTGGTTATGCTGCTGTCCTATTGTGCCCTCCATGCCGCACAAGTGTGAGGGATTCCCGCTGTAGGGTGTTGCAATACGTTCATGATTTGCTTATAGTGGGTTGCTTGAGTGACAGAAGCATAAACCCGAGTAAGGGGGTTGTGGCGTATGGGACAAAGGGGAGTTGATACTTTAATGCTATGGTTGGGTTCTACCTTAATGATCTTTAGTAGTTGCGGATGCTTTCTAGAGTTCCAATGATAAGTGCATATGATCCAAGAAGTTAAAGTATGTTAGCTTATGCCTCTCCCACATAAAACTTGCTATCGGTCTAGTAAAGTAGTCAATTGCTTAGGGACAATTTTACAACTCCTACCACCACTTTTCCACACTCGTTATATTTGCTTTATTACTTATTTATCTAAACAGCCCCTACTTTTTTATTTACGTGCCTTTCATTATCTTGCAATTCTATCCAACAACACCTACAAAGTCCTTCTAGTTTCATACTTGTTTTAGGTAAAGCGAACGTTAAGCGTGTGTAGAGTTGTATCGGTGGTCGATAGAACTTGAGGGAATATTTGTTCTACCTTTTGCTCCTCGTTGAGTTCGACACTCTTACTTATCGAAAGAGGCTACAATTGATCCCCTATACTTGCGGGTATCTAGACCTTTTTTTGGCGACGTTGCCGGGGAGTCATAGCGTGGGGTGAAGATTCTCATGTGTGCTTGTTTGCTTTATCACTATGTAATTTTTATTTGCTGTTCTTAGTTGTTTTCTACCTTTAGTTATGGATATGGAACATGAAATACCAAAAAAATTAGGTGTACTTGCTGCTCATGGAGATGGGGAACCTCCTAAAACCTCGATGATCGTTATGTGAAATAAATTATGTACTACTTTGATAATCCTGAGAAAACCCCATTCAATTATGTTATGGGAGACACGTTGGATCAACATGAATACTTTAGGGATTATCGCTTGACTCAGAAAGGGAAACTATTATGGGATCAAATTTATATGTTGTATTGGTATGCTAGGCAACTATGCTTGAGATATGATTATACTTGTTGGTGGAGGATGAAGGCTCCACACTTTCCCTTTTCATGCAAATTTAATAATAATAAAACCTTAGCTTCTTATGCTAATGGTATATATGATTACTATGATGTGGAACAAATAGAAGAATTCATTGCTTTTATGGGTGCTTATGAGATTGAATCTTTGTTTAAAGACTTTGAAGATTTTGATGATTCAGTTTATAGACCTAAATTTTTTGCTATACTTAAATATTGCTATGAGAATTATGAATTCAATTCCGATATTGATGCATTTATTGAGGAAGTCTCCGCTGTCCAAGAAGAGACTAATATGTTGCAGGAGTCTATGGAAGAAGGAATTGATGAAACTCTGAGCTCATTGGATGAAAAAGATGATGAGGAGAGTGAAGAACAAAAGGAGGAAGAGCGGATTAGCTACCCGTGCCCACCTTCTAATGAGAGTAACTCTTCAACTCATACATTGTTTGTTTCCCCTTCATGCTTACGGAAGGATGATTGCTATGATGATTGTTATGATCCCGTTGGTTCTCTTGAAATATCCATTTTTGATGATGCTTGCTATGCTCGTGGCCAAGATGACAATATGAATTATGCTTATGGAGATGAACTTGCTATAGTTCCTTATGTTAAACATGAAATTGTTGCTATTGCACCCACGCATGATAGTCCTATTATCTTTTTGAATTCTCCAAACTACACTATATCGGAGAAGTTTGTGCTTATTAAGGATTATATTGATGGGTTGCATTTTACTACTACGCATGATGATTTTGATAGATATAATATGCATGTGCTTGCTTATCCTACTTGCAATTATTATGAGAGAGGAACTATATCTCCACCTCTCTATGTTTCCAATATGATAAAATTGCAAGAAACTGCTTATACTATGCATTGGCCTTTACTTGGTGTGCGTGAATTGTTCTTTTATGACATGCCGATGCATAGGAAGAGAGCTAGACTTCATAATTACATGATATATGTTGGTTTATGCTCACTACTAAATGCCAAATCATTGTTAATTAAAATTGGCTTTGATATACCTTGGGATCCGGGTGGATTCATTAATTGAGCACTATATGCCTAGCTTAATGGCTTTAAAGAAAGCGCTGCCAGGGAGACAACCCGGAAGTTTTAGAGAGTCATTTATTTCTGTTGGGTGCTTTTATATAGTTTAAAAAACAAAAAATTAAAGAGGTGAACCCAAAATTTTCAAAAAGGAAAGTGAAAGTGAGAGAGATAAGCATTGTTAAAGTGGGAGCTAGCCTTGAACTTTGTTCATGCTGACGGAAACTTTGTGAATCTTAATTACAGAAAATTTTCATCAAAAATAATTATCCCCTTGTACAATTCCATTGTATTATAAAAATAATGTGCCAAGGTTTGCCTTTAGGATGTTTATAATGTTTGTTGGTTTGTACGGTGCAGGACGGAAACTTTGGCTGCAGTGCACGATTTTACACTTTTTTACTGCAACGTCAAATGGTTCTGATTCTTTTTGCACTGTCTTTCTATATAAATTGTTTATTTCTCCTAAATTTGGTAGAATTTTTGGGGTACCAGAAGTATGGTGACTGTTCAGATTGCTACAGACTGTTCTGTTTTTGACAGATTCTGTTTTTGATGCATAGTTTGCTTGTTTTGATGAAACTATCAATTTCTATCAGTGGATTAATCCATGGAGAAGTTATATTACAGTAGAAATAATGCAAAAACAAAATATGAATTGGTTTGCAACAGTACTTGGAGTAGTGATTTGTGATAACCCGCAAGTATAGGGGATCGCAACAGTTTTCGAGGGTAGAGTATTCAACCCAAATTTATTGATTCGACAGAAGGGGAGCCAAAGAATATTCTCAAGTATTAGCAGTTGAGTTGTCAATTCAACCACACCCGGATAACTTAGTATCTGCAGCAAAGTATTTAGTAGCAAAGTAGTATGGAAGTAACAATAATGATAGCAAAAGTAATAGTAGTAGTTTTGTAGTAATTGTAATAGTGGCAACGGTAAAGTAAATAAGGAAAGCACAATATGTGAAAAGCTCGTAGGCATTGGATAGCTGATGGATAATTATGTCAAATGTGACTCCTCGTGTAATGGTTATAACATAGGGTGACACACAACTAGCTCCAGTTCATCAATGTAATGTAGGGATGTGTTCCGAATATAGTCATACGTGCTTATGGAAAAGAACTTGCATGACATCTTTTGTCCTACCCTCTCGTGGCAGCGGGGTCCTAATGGAAACTAAGGGATATTAAGGCCTCCTTTTAATAGATAATCGGACCAAAGCATTAACACTTAGTGAATACATGAACTCCTCAAACTACGGTCATCACCGGTAAGTATCCCGATTATTGTCACTTCGGGGTTAACGGATCATAACACATAATAGGTGACTATAGACTTGCAAGATAGGATCAAGAACTCATATATATTCATGAAAACATAACAGGTTCAGATCTGAAATCATGGCACTCGGGCCCTAGTGACAAGCATTAAGCATAGCAAAGTCATAGCAACATCAATCTCAGAACATAGTGGATACTAGGGATCAAGCCCTAATAAAACTAACTTAATTACATGGTAAATCTCATCCAACCCATCACCGTCCAGCAATCCTATGATGGAATTACTCATGCACGGCGGTGAGCATCATGAAATTGGTGATGGAGGACGGTTGATGATGACGACGGCGATGGATTCCCCTCTTCGGAGCCCCGAACGGACTCCAGATCAACCCTCTCGAGAGGTTTTAGGGTTCGGAGGCGGCTCTCGGCATCCTGGATATGGGGGTATCTAGACTTGCTTGCCTTTGGCTTGCGGCACGGCTCATCAGTGGCCCAGTTCGGCCCGTCTACATCAACCCAGGTTCAAGACCCTCGTGAGGGGCCGAGCCTCGCGGGGCGGATGGCGCAAGGCCTCCCCAGGAGCGGCCTCACCAGTCAGGCTCGCGAGGATGCAGAGAGATCAAGGCGAGGAGTACATCACGAGGTGCACATGACGCAAGCCATGATGATCGAGACCAGGCGGGCGCCGGCCAGCGCAGTGTCCTTATTTCCCCTTTGGTGCTAAGGGGGCAAGCGCAGGCGCGGAGTACCAAGGCTTCAGGCAAAGGTTTCCCTATCGGTGCAACAAGACCATGACCAGGAGGATGGCAAGGCGGAGGTCACCATGGAGCCCAAGACGGCGTCATCGCCGGTGCTTTTGATAGTCGAAGACCACCTTTAGTCAGGATAGCTTGTACTAGCTGTCCCCCTTCAAATCTCGCCATTGTGGAATCCCTTCCCGCTCAATATTTGGGAAGAGGACCAAGGCCTTTATAAATAGGACTAGCCCCTCTCAAGGCAGGGGATCGACCAATCGAACCCTGACCAGAATCACCCACACCAGCAGAAGAACTCCTCCCCTCGTGAGGCGGTTCTTCCCCCTGTACTATTCCTCATCAGCCCAAGCGGCAATCCACACACCACACACTGGAATAGGGTATTACACCACAATGGTGGCCTGAATCAGTATAAATCTTGCATCCCTTGTGTTGTTCATCTTGCTAGCTTAGATCCGCGGCGTGGCGAGGGAGTAGATCGGTAGGAGAAAGATCTTCGCGCGCACCCCAGAGTTCGAACCTTAAGGGTTTAGCCGGAACCCGAAATCTGACATTTGGCGTGCCAGGTAGGGGTGTGTCGGAGCTCTCCTTCCTGTCGACTTGCCCTCCACCAACACAATGCTCTGGCCCCGTGGCGGGCAGCGTGCTGCTAGCTTCGACAGCTGACGCCAGCGCTGGGGCCAGGGGCTCCGAGCCTTGGCCCCCGCCCTGCGGCAGGTGCAGTGGCCGCACAGGTTCAAGCCAGAGATGCCGCCGCGCTACGATGGTGCGGAGGACCCGCTGGTCTTCCTACTGCTGTACGAGGATGCAGTCCTCGAGGCCAGCAGCGGCGACAAGGTCATGGCTACCTGGTTCCCCCTGGCCCTCGCCGGGGTCCCCCACGCTTGGCTCCTCAACCTGCCCACGTCTTCCGTGCCCTCCTGGGAGGAGCTGCGCAACCTCTTCCTCACCCACTATGAGGCACCGGCACCACCGATCGTCGCAGCTCTCCTGGGTGGCTCGCAAGCGCCACCCCTGGACCGCCACATCAAGCCATTTGTCTGCCAGATCAATGCCGCCCTCGGGCGGCAAGGAGCTCCCCCGGGCTGGGTGGCGCCCAAGGCCGACCTGACCTTCAGTTCGGACGATCATCCCGTCAACGCCGCCTGCGTGGGGGCTCTCCCAATGCTCTGCACACCCACCATCTGCCAGGTGGCCATCACCAGGACTCTCATCGACGGCGGCACCGGCTTAACATGCTCTCAGTGGAGGCCTTCAGCCTCCTCCACGTACCGCTGGAGCGGCTCCGACCCAGCAGGCCATTCTCCGGCGTCGGATGTTGTTCCGCCAGCTCCTTGGGGCAGATCCGCCTTCCTGTGACCTTCGGCAGCCACGACAATTTCCGCACAGAGCTGATCGACTTTGACATCGCACCTATCGGCCTCCCGTACAACGCCATCCTCAGGTACCCCTCCTTGCCCCGGTTCATGGCGGCAACCCACCCGGCCTACAGCCTCATGAAGATGCCTGGGAGCAGTGGCGTATTAACTGTGGCTGGGGATACCAAGGATGCACTGCTGGCACTTAAGCTCGCTCCAAAGGCAGCCGCTGTAGTGTGGCCTGCCTACACGGATGTCACCAAGGCCAAGGAAGCCGCGCCGACCAAGAAAAAGAAGATGTTCACCCAGGACAAGGCGGAAACCATGCATATACCAGTTGAGGAGGATGGATCCTCCGGAGCCACCTTCACCATAGGTGCCAACCTCAGCCCCGACCAGGAGGAAGCGTTGGTGGAGTTCTTGCGGGCAAACAAGGACGTGTTCGCATGGGAACCCAAGCAGCTGGCAAGGGTCCCGAGGCAGGTGATTGAGCATCACCTGAATGTGTGCCCTAATGTGCACCCAGTGAAGTGGAAAGCCAGGCGGCAGTCCACCGAGAAGCAGACCTTCATCATCCATGAAACTTGCAAGCTAGAGGCAGCGGGGGTCATTCATGAGGTTCGCTACCCTGAATGCCTGGCGAACCCCATGGTCGTACCGAAGAAAGGAGGAAAGGAGCGCATGTGCATCGACTTCACCAACCTCAACAAGGCCTGCCCTCAGGATCCGTTTCCGCTCCCCCGCATCGACCAAATCGTCGACTCCACCGCCGAGTGCGACTTGTTGTGCTTCTTGGATGCGTTTTTGGGATACCACCAAATCAAGATGGCGGTAGAAGATGTGGAAAAAACGGCTTTCCTGACCCCATGTGGGGTATATCGCTACACATGCATGTCGTTCGGGTTGCGCAATGCAGGCGCAACCTGCCAGTGGCTGATGCACATCGCTTTGGGCCAACAGCTCGGGAAGAACGCCGAGGCTTACGTCGATGACATTGTGTTGAAGTCTCGGGAGGCGAAGACTCTAATCCAAGACCTAGAAGAGACCTTTGCAAGCCTTTGCAAGGTGGACCTGCGGTTCAACCTAGAGAAATGCGTCTTCGGGGTTCCTTCGGGCAAGCTTCTTGGTTTCCTCGTGTCCCACAGAGGGATTGAGGCCAACCCAGAGAAGGTCAAGGCAATTGAAGACATGAGTCCACCACAAACCCTCAGAGAAATGTAGAAGCTCGTCGGGCGCGTGATGGCATTAGGACACTTCATCTCAAAGCTGGGGGAGCACGCCCTGCCCTTCTTCAAACTAATGAAGAAGAAGGGCCCGTTCGAATGGACGCAGGAGGCCGATCAAGCGTTTCAGGACCTCAAGAAGTACCTAACCAGCCCTCCGGTGATGGTAAGTGCCATGCCCCCTCGAGCCCCTGGTGTTGTACCTCGCCGCCACACCCTACTTCGCCAGCGCAGCTCTGGTGGCGGTCCGGAAAGAGCGCCACGACAAGGCCACGCCACAACCGACTAAGGCCGCGCAAGAACAAGAAGGCCTCGCAACGACCGCGGCCTCAGCAGACGGAAGCTGACCTCCACAGGAGGACGCCAGCAGGGTCGAAGGGACCTCACCAGGCGGCCAAGTGTTGGAGTTTCCGTTGCCTTAGGAGGTGCATGGCCCTCCGGAGGGAGCGGACCTTGTCAGCATGCCCGCCCTCGACGAGCATCTAGTATACTTCGTCAGCACGGTACCGCGGGATGCAAGGGCACGGTACCCCATGGCCCAGAAGCTCCTGCTCGCGCTACTGGTGGCCTCGTGGAAGCTGCGGCACTACTTTCAAGGTCACCCCATTAAGGTCGTCTCTGCTTACCCACTAGAAAGGGTACTCAGAAACCCCAATTCCGCTGGGAGGGTCGCTAAATGGAACATCGAGTTGCAAGCGTTTCAGCTGGAGTTCAGCACCACCAGGGTCATCAAGGGAGTCCCACTTGTAGATTTCATGGCAGAATGGACAGAGGCGCCGCGACTCGAAGCAGGCAAAGACATGTCACTTTCCCAGGGAGTGAGGCGCCAGAAGGTTGGGTCATGTACTTCGATGGAGCATTCTCGTGGCATGGTGCAGGGGCTGGCGTAGTGCTCGTATCCCCCACTCAGGACAAGCTCTATTACGCTGTGCAGCTCTGTTTCCAGCATGGTGAAAAGGTCTCCAACAACATAGCAGAATACGAAGGCCTCATAGCGGGCTTGAAGGTTGCGGTAGCTATGGGAGTGAAGCGCCTCGTCATCAAGGCTGATTCACAGCTCCTCGTCAACTTCTCCAACAAGGTGTACAAGCCAAAGGACGAACACGCAGACGCGTACCTGGCAGAGATGCGCAGGATGGAAAAGCAGTTTTGGGGGCTGGAGCTACAGCACGTGCCTCGCGGCACCAACCAAGAGGCTGATGACATCGCCAAGAGGGCATCCAGGCGGCTGCCTCAGGAGCCTGGAGTTTTCGAGGAGCGGTTCTTCAAGCCATCGGCAGCACCCTCACTGTCAAGCACAGTGCAACCTCGGGAGGAACTCCCTCAACTGCCTGCAACAGGAGCCCCGGCATGTGGCCCGACCTCAGGAGCACGCTTGCTCCCGGCAATGGAGCCTCAGGAGGAATGCTGGATTGCGGAATTCAAGGACTACCTGATACAGGGGATGCTACCGGAGAAGGAGGAGGACGCGGAGCGCGTAGACCGCCAGGCCCCGGCCTACTGCATCCGGGACGGAGAGCTCTAACGGAAGCGGCCAAATGATGTCTCCCTGCATTGCGTCTCCAGGGAACAGGGGAAGGAATTGCTAGCCGACATACACGCCGGAGATTGTGGGCATCACTGATCGTCACGGACACTCGTCGGCAAGGCGTTCTGCAGCGGGTTCTACTGGCCCACGGCACTCAACAACGCAGTCGAGCTGGTGAAGGCCTGCGAAGCCTGCCAGCTCCATGCCAAGTAGATACATCAGCCAGCGCAGGGCCTGCAGACCATTCCGCTCTCATGGCCGTTCGCAGTCTGGGGGCTGGATATCTTGGGACCATTCCCTCGAGCGCATGGGGGCTACCGGTACCTCTACGTTGCCATCGACAAGTTCACCAAGTGGGTAGAAGTGGAAGCTGTCCGCACCATCCCGGTTGGTCCGGCGGTCAAGTTCATTAAGGACCTCGCGAGCCATTTCGGGGTCCCTAACCGCATCATCACCTACAACGGTTCGTAGTTCACCAGCAAGCTCTTCAAAACATATTGTGCTAACCTTGGAACGCAGATATGCTACGCTTCAGTTACACACCCTCGAAGTAACGGCCAAGCCGGGCGTGCCAACCCGGAAGTCCTGAAAGGCCTCAAAACTAGGACCTTCAAGAAGAAACTGGAGGCCTACGGCAGGGGCTGGTACGACAAGCTCCAGTTCATGTTGTGGTCCATCCGCACCACCGCCACCAAGCCGACTAGCGAGACCCCGTTCTCCCTCATCTACGGAGCGGAGGCAGTCCTCCCTCACGAGGTCAGACGTCGCTCTGCACGGGTCCTAGCGTTTAACGAAGCACAGCAGGACGCCATGCGGGGGATGGACCTAGTGCTGGGGGAGGAGCACCGTCGGGAGGCTGCACTATGAGTAGCAAGGTACCAACAGGCTCTGCGGCGGTATCATTGCTGCAACATTCGCCCGAGAACTCTTGAGGTAGGTGACCTCATGCTCAGGCGGGTGCTCTCCAGGGAAGGGCTGCACAAGCTCTCACCCATGTTGGAGGGCCCGTTCAAGGTTGTCCATATTTCCAGGCCTGGCTCCGCATGACTGGAGACTCAGGAGGGAGTGCCCATCCCGAACGCATGAAACATTCAGCACCTCCGGAAGTTCTACCCCTAAGAAGGCCCAGTGCCTGTGAAGCCAAAAAGGCCCAGTGCCTATGAAGAAGGCCTAGTGCTTGTGAAGCCAAAAAGGCCCAGTGCCTGTGAAGCCCAAAAGGCCCAATGCCTGTGAAGAAGGCCTAGTGCTTGTGAAGAAGGCCTAGTGCCTGTGAAGCCAAAAAGGCCTAGTGCCTATGAAGAAGGCCCAGTGCCTGTGAAGCCAAAAAGGCCCAGTGCCTGTGAAGAAGGCCCAGAGCCTGTGAAGCCAAAAAGGCCCAGTGCCTGTGAAGAAGGCCCAGTGCCTGTGAAGCCAAAAAGGCCCATTGCCTGTGAAGAAGGCCTGGTGCCTGTGAAGCTTGCCGCCCGTGACACTGTCATGTAATAATGAGTTGGGGCTGTACACGCCCCGGAGTCTCCGGAGTGCCGCCCTTGGGCATCGGGGGCTCCCGCCCACGCCCAGTGGTAGCACTTAGCTCTGCGCTGGTGAGAAGACGTCGAAGACTAGGCTAGGTGCTGGATGCGGATTTTCATTTGCTTTCCGCAGTTGGCCTGTTCCCCCTTTTGTTTGAGCCCTTCTTTGACATTGTTTTAAGTATTGTTCGCCGCCTTCTGCTCTTGCCCCCTGTTTTCAGTTTTTGTGTGGCTCGCTCTCTCTCAACCTCGTGAGTGGGCTGCATAGATGCCCTCGCGAGTCCCACCTTTTCTCTTAGCTTTCGTGAGGCTCTCTTACAAACTTACACGGGGAGCACCCCTCCCTGTCCGTGCTCCATGGGCATCGCGGCACAAAAGCTCCGGACCTGAGTCAGCAACCCTTGCGACCAAGGTTCGGGAACTGTTCTCTCAGCTAATCTTGCAGATCTTAATACGCCTGGCAAGGGTTAGGGCGGGGGCCACGCGAGGCGGAAACTACTACAAGCGTCCCGAGCTAAGTTGTTCATACACACGAGCACATAACCACAATGCAGCGATACAACACGGGAACGGGAAATATAGCATAATAACTAGGGATAACTATCTGTTACATGCCCCCACAGGGCTCCATACTGCTCTCTCTCGATGCAGGAACAGGAGGAAAACAATATCAAGACGGCGAGCTCTGCGCGACAACTCGCAAGGGGAGGGACCGCGTCCGCCTCGCGAGCTCAATCGGATTCTTCCTCACGCTTCACCGTGGCGCGGCGGCAGGACGCCCCGCTGCCTCCCTCGAAGCGGGCGCGGCGCAGAGGCTAGTCACGGACGCCGCTGGAGGAGCTGTCGCCAGAGGAGGAGCCACCAAAGCTTGGCGAGCAGCGGGCGCCGCCAGGCGCAGGCCCGCCTTCGCCACCATCCCGGCCGTCGCCGAGGGCAAGCACCTCATAGCCGTCATCGTCTTTGGGGCAGCACCTAGTGCGACGGCCATCCTCCCCAAACACCCTGACATAGAGGGTCACATCGCCGTCGAACTTGAGGTGAAGAGTGCACCACCTGCCCAGGCCCCACGCGCAGGCAAACGTCTGCCAGCCCCAGGCCAAGGCTACGTTCCCGGCGACATAGCTCTCCACCGCAACCCAGGAGGCCCTGCTACAACAGTCGTCCTCCTACAGCCAAAGCCCGCCGGGGCCGGCGGCCGGCAGTTCACCGACGAAGAAGCGAGGGAGTTGGAGTCAGTTGGCGGCCGCTTCGTCCGACCAAAAAACAAACTCTGGTGGCACCTCCGTCTAATGGAAGCGTGGCCGGGGAGGCCATGCGGCCACGGCGCGCCTTCTCCACCTTCTGGGCTGCCTTGGTGCGGGCGGCCACCCCCACGCGACGGGCCGCCGCCGCGACCACGAGGGGCTGCAATGGGAGTCGCAGGATGCTTGTGAGGGAGGCCACGACCGCGGCTGGCTAGGGGACGGACAGGCTCATCTCGGTGAGCCTTCCCCTTTTCCGCGGCTTAGAACCTCCTCGTAGGCTCCATGGGGCGCAGCAGGAAACAGGAACAAGAAGGAAGAAGTAGCAGGCGGGGCGAGGAGAAATGCGCAATGGGGGCTTCCAACCTCCCCCACTTATAGCCCGGAGGAGACCAACCGTCGGCCTCCACGATCATAGGTAATGATGACTCTCTGTTTGCATGCAGCAGGCTCTTGTCAAATCGGGCAGTTGCCAAGGCACCATGGGGGAGCGGAGACACCCACGTCCAATCAAGTCGCCATGTGTCGCCCAAGGCCTCAGGTTGTTGGGGCCCACGGCGCTCCGCACTTGACCTTTGGCTTCGCCGCTAAGCCAAGTCCGAGCGCGCCTTGGGCCCGGGGGCTACTGTCGGCGTGCTGGATATGGGGGTATCCAGATTTTCCTGCCTTTGGCCTGCGGCGCGGCTCATCAGTGGCCCAGTTTGGCCCGTCTACATCAACCCAGGTTCAAGACCCTCGCGAGGGGCCGAGCCTCGCGGGGCGGATTGCGCAAGGCCTCCCCAGGAGAGGCCTCACCAAGCAGGCTCACGAGGAGGCGGAGAGATCAAGGAGAGGAGTACCTCGCGAGGTGCACATGACGCAAGCCATGACGATCGAGACCAGGCGGGCGCCGGCCAGCGCAGTGTCCTTATTTCCCCTTTGGTGCTAAGGGGGCAAGCGTAGGCGCGGAGTACCAAGGCATCAGGCAAAGGTTTCCCTATCGATGCAACAAGACCAGGACCAGGAGGACGGCAAGGTGGAGATCACTATGGAGCCCAAGACGGTGTCATCGCCAGTGCTTTTGATAGTCGAAGACCACCTTTAGTCGGGATAGCATTTACTAGTTGTCCCCCTTCAAATCCCGCCATTGTGGAATCCCTTCCCGCTCAATATTTGGGAAGAGGACCAATGCCTCTATAAATAGGACTAGCCACTCTCAAGGCAGCGGATCGACCAATCGAACCCTGACCAGAATCACCCACACCAGCACAAGAACTCCTTCCCTCGCGAGGCGGTTCTTCCCCCTGTAGTAGTCCTCATTAGCCCAAGAGGCAATCCACACACCACACACTGGAGTAGGGTATTACACCACAATGGTGGTCTGTACCAGTATAAATCTTGCATCCCTTGTGTTGTTCATCTTGCTAGCTTAGATCCGCGGCGTGGCGAGGGTGTAGATCGGTAGGAGAAAGATCTTCGCGTGCACCCCAGAGTTCGAACCTTAAGGGTTTAGCCGGAACTCGAAATCTGACAGCGGCTCCATATCGTAAAACGCGATGAATCCTTCTTCACTTATTTTTTCTCTGTGAAAGCAAATATATGGAGTGGGAGTTGAGGTCAGTGGACGTCCAGAGGGCCCATGAGGCAGGACGCGCACCCTAGGGGAGGGGGCGCGCCCCCCACCCTTGTGACCAGATTGTGGGCCCCCTGACGTTAATTCTTTCATCAGTATTTTTTTATTAATTCTGAAAAGTGACTCCGTGGATTTGCTGGTCATTCCGAGAACTTTTATTTCTGCACAAATATAGCAGCATGGCAGTTCTGCTGAAAACAGCGTCATTCCGGGTTAGTTCCATTCAAATCATGCAAATTAGAGTCCAAAACAAGGGCAAAAGTGTTTGTAAAAGTAGATACGACGGAGACGTATCAAATCCCCCAAGCTTAAACCTTTGCTTGTCCTCAAGCAATTCAGTTGAAACTAAAAGTGATGAAGAAAAAACTTTTACAAACTCTGTTTGCTCTTGTTGTTGTAAATATGTAAAGCTAGCATTCAAGTTTTCAGCAAAGACTGACTAACCACATTCACAATAACACTTTGGTCTCACTTTTATTCATATCAATGGGATAATCAACTAGCGAGCAATAATAATAAAACTCGGATGACAACACTTTCTCAAAACAATCATAATATGATATAACAAGATGGTATCTCGCTAGCCCTTTCTGAGACCGCAAAACATAAATGCAGAGCACCTTTAAAGATCAAGGACTGACTAAACATTATAATTCATGGTAAAAGAGATCCAGTCATAGTCATACCCAATAAAAATTAATAGTAATGCATGCAAATGACAGCGGTGCTCTCCCGCGGGTGCTTTTTAATAAGAGGGTGATGACTCAACATAAAAGTAAATAGATAGGCCCTTCGCAGAGGGAAGCAGGGATTTGTAGAGGTGCCAGAGCTCAATTTTAAAAACAGACATAATAGTATTTTGAGCAGTATACTTTCATTGTCAACATAACAACTATGAGATCTCGATATCTTCCATGCTACACACATTATAGGCGGTTCCCAAACAGAATGGTAAAGTTTTATACTCCCCCTCCACTAACAAGCATCAATCCATGGCCTGTCTGAAACAACTGGTGCCTCCAACAAATAACAATCCTGGGGGAGTTTTGTTTAATTATTTTGATTTGATTTGAGCATGGGATTGGGCATCCCGGTGACCAGCCATTTTCTCGTGAATGAGGAGCGGAGTGCACTCCTCTTGAGAATAACCCGCCTAGCATGGAAGATACAGACAACCCTAGTTGATACATGAGCTGTTCGAGCATACAAAACAGAATTTCATTTGAAGGTTTGGAGTTTGGCACATACAAATTTACTTGGAACGGCAGGTAGATACCGCATATAGGAAGGTATGGTGGACTCATATGGAATAACTTTGGGGTTTATGGAGTTGGGATGCACAAGTAGTATTCCCGCTTAGTACAAGTGAAGGCTAGCAAAAGACACGGGAGCGACCAAGTGAGAGAGCGACAACAGTCATGAACATGCATTAAAATTAATAGACACTGAGTGCAAGCATGAGTAGGATATAATCCACCATGAACATAAATATCGTGAAAGCTATGTTGATTCTGTTTCAACTACATGCGTGAACATGTGCCAAGTCGAGTCACTCAATTCATTCAAAGGAGGATACCACCCTATTATACCACATCACAACCATTTTAATAGCATGTTGGCACGCAAGGTAAACCATTATAACTCATAGCTAATTAAGCATGGCATAAGAAACTATAATCTCTAATTGTCATTGCAAACATGTTTATTCATAATAGGCTGAATCAGGAACGATTTGCTAATCATATTTACAAAAACAAGAGAGGTCGAGTTCATACCAGCTTCTCTCATCCCAATCTATCGGTGGGAAACAACACCTATGGAATCACGAGGATCCCTTCTACAGTTTCCGGGGTGTGGGGTTGTGAGAAGAGCAGGATTAGCAATCAGCACAAGGATCGTTTACCCAGGTTCGGTCCGCGAGGATGCGTAAAACCCTAGTCCTGCTTTGGTGGATATATTGAGTGTTCTTGAGCTCTTGAACTAGATCTGGTGGCTGCGTGGTCCAAAAGAGCTGAATCCCTCTCTAGTACGCCATGGGCCTCCTTTTATAGTCGAAAGGGGCTGCCACAGTGGCACGCAGGAGGTGGAAAGGCCTATAGTGCTATGAGCTTATCGCTCGCATTACAGGACAGGACGCATTTAATGCGTAGCTTAGGTGTCCTCTTGCTTTATTGGGGACAGGAGCGAGGCCCACCCCGTCCGTCGCTGCTCCTCCTCGCTTTGACACGCGCCCTGGCCAGCGATGCATGCGGCGCCATGTAGGCAGGCAGGCAGCTGAGGTGGCGTGGTGGTGGAGCCTTCACGAAGATCTACATGCCACCACGCAGGCGCGTGCTGAGTTGGCATGGAAGCCGCATGTTGCCACGCAGGTGCCTGCCCAGCTAGTTGGGCTGGGAGCTACATGTGAATGGCGGTGGAGACTTGGTTGGTGTGGGTCTGGCTGCGGCCTCGCTGACGCCCTTGGCAAGAGCCTTGTCGGGTGGTTCGGCAAGGGTCTTGCCGTGGCGCGCTGCTGTCCCCGGCAAGGATCTTACCGGGGGTCTTGTGGGTTTCCTTGGCTAAGGTCTCGCCAAGGATTGTCGTCTTCTGATCCTCCTCTGATCTCATATGTTCTTTGTCTTCACAAAGATCTGCATGTCACCATGGAGGTGCCTCCCGAGCCCTGGCCCAACGTGGTTGATGATGTTGGAGGCCGTGGGTTCAAGGGTGGCTTACTCCGCTGGTGTAGGCGAGCCGCCCCTGGCAAGGGTCTTGCCGGGGCTGCTGAGGCTGACCCGGCAACAGTCTTGCCAGGGAAACCTGCTTTGCCCATTTGCTCTCTGTGGTCTCGGCCCTTGGCGTTGTCTTGTTTGCCTTGGACTTTGGTTTTCCCTCGGTTCACCTCCCCTGCCTTGCCGCTCGTGGTCGTGGCACGTGGCTCTGACTGCCCGCGCACAAGTAAAGGGGTACAAAAGTTGTGCCCCTACTTTTGTACACCGACAGGAGCCCCCGGGCCTGGGCCACACATAAGTGCGACACGTTCTTGGGCCAGGCCCAAAAACGGTGCGCGGGCAAGCGGGGCAGTTTTTACCGCAGTAAAAAATTTCGGTCCGCTGTGCTTTCCCATGATCTTCCTTAAATGCGTGACGTGGGGGTTGTGCATGCGGATGATCTAAGCATGCTTGCGTCATCTGTGGTGGATTGTAAAGAGGCGGCTTGCGTGTCCCTTTGAGACCACAGGGATGCTGTTCATTTACCATCCTCACTTGGAAACTGTCGCTCCATGCGTCCCATTACGCCTGTCTCTCGCGCCACGTACGCCGCATGCATGACGCAGAGCGAATGATAGGTGCGCAGGATACAGGAAGACGTGCACGCGTGGGTCGATTCCCACGCGCCTTCAATTGGGCGGGGAGGGTGGACGACGGCCTCGCCCGCTGTCAATGAGCTGGACTGGCCGAGAGGGGCGGTCGATCCCCGCTCCCATCTCTTTATAAGGAGGGGGAGCGGGACGAAAGGTGCCTCTCAGTCCCCCATCCTCTGACTCTCCTCATCTTTGCTCCTTCCTCTTTTCCACCATGGCGAGAGGGCGCGGTGATGCTTCATCCGTGGCTGCGAGGGTCTCCACTCAATAGCGCATCACTCCTCCCCAAGAGCTCATAGCGGCGGAGCCGGCCGTTAGAGGAAGGGGGAGGGGGCGAGGCCGAGGCCGTCGCGGCGCTCGGGGAAGAGGAGGACGTGGCGGTAGATCGGCCTCGCCTCCACCAGCGGCCCCTCCCCCGGTGGAAGGCCACATCGGGGATAACCCTTACGAGTTCTTCATCAGGCTGTGCCAGCCGCCGCGCCGTCGTCTTCCCCTTCCAACCCCATTTGCGCAGGAGATGGAACTAGACCTGCCGCAGGCGCTGCGGCTGCATATGAGGGGCTGCGGGAACAGTGGCACATGGGCCTATGTCGAGTTCCCTGCCCCTCATGTCATGTATCTTCACCGAGGGTGGAAGACCTTTGCCCGCATCCACAGCCTGATGGAGGGGCTCACTCGCCATTTCAAATTAATGGAGAGCGGCCTCCTCTCCGTCAAGGTCTTTGGGCACTTCGGGACTCGCGTAAGGTGCTGCATAGAGAGCTCCTCTGACGATGAAGATTCCTCTTCGAGCGAGAGTGACGAGGAGGACAGCGGTAGCGACGACGAGGGGAACGGGCGGCAGGATGACGGGTCCGACTAGGCGTCGGGCGCGCCGCTCCGGGGCGACACCAGCAACCCCATCATCCGTGTCGCCGGCTCCTTGAACTTCTCGGGGTCGCCTCCTTGGGCGGTTGGCGTAGGGAGGCCGGAGAAGGCAAAGAAGGCGGGTGGCGGGCCGTCAAGTCGGAGTACGATGGCACCGACGCCTTCATAGCATATTGATGGATCGCTGCCTCATCTTCCAGCTCTTCCTCCGGCGCCACCGCCGCCGACCCTCTCCTTGGCGACCACCGCACTACTAGGAAAACGGCTATAGATGAAATTGACACTCAGTGCGCCACTACTAACATATATATTTTTATTTTTTTCAAAGTTAGTAATGGTGCACCGTGGATGTGGTGCACCATTACTAGTTTTAACTAGTAATGGCGCACCACACCCGCGGTGCGCCATTACTTACAATTTTATTTTTATTTTTTTTC